>NC_135235.1:267122032-267435365 GCF_051348905.1 Ranitomeya variabilis | reverse complement strand
CGCCACGTCCCTAACCGCCCACTCCAAAAAAGTACTGAACGTCTCAAACAATGAACAAGAAATGGCGCATCCCATTGGTAAACATCTATCCACATAGTAACCACCATTCCAAAAACAACCTAACAACGGAACGCTGTCCGTGTGCACCGGAAGCAAGCGGAACGCCGACTCAATATCCGTTTTTGCCAACAACGCACCGGGGCCGTGTCTCCTCACCCTCTGTACCGCTGCATCAAATGAAGTATATTCCACAGAGCATAGCTCTTGAGCGATGCCATCATTTACTGACCTGCCTTTCGGATATGACAAGTGCTGAATCAACCGAAATTTATTCGGCTCTTTTTTAGGCACTACCTCCAAAGGGGAAACAACCATCCCTTCCGTCGGCGGGTGCAAAAACGGCCCCGACATCCTACCCAACTCTACTTCTTTCTGGAGCTTAGCATCAACAACCTCGGCATGCAACATTGCCGACCGCAAATTCTTAATCGAGAAAGGAACCTCGTGACCCGGGGGAGGAATCCTAAAACCTTCCGAAAAACCATTAAAAATCATGCCCGCCTTCACTTGATCAGGGTACCTATTTAGAAAGGGGACCATCTCGCGAAGCCTCACCGGGCTCTCCCCCTTGACCGGTACCCAATGCTGACTTTCCTTTCCCTTTCTTGAAACATTTTGAAGCCCCATGGGAACTTCCATTACAGTGGGAACACACATGCTTAAATTTACAGGTATTCCCGTATTTACACTGACCGTCATTAAACTGCCAGCAGGTTCCAGACTTCTCCTTTGCTCCCTGCGTACCCTGACTACTACTTCCGTATCCCGCCTGCTGGCTGCCACCGCCTCCAGTCCCGTGAAAGGACTGCCCATGTCTAGCTGGGGCCATAACCTTCAGCCAAAGGCCTATATCCTTCTGGTCCCACCTAATCTCCGGCCTTACCGCCTTTCTCTGCCTAAACTGCTCATCATACCGCAACCACGTCTGGCCGCCATAAGTACGATGCACCTCCCCAATTGAGTCCAGATAGCAAAACAAACCCGAGCAATTCTCGGGAGCCTTCTCCCCCACCACACTCGCCAATATTGCAAATGCTTGCAACCAATTTACAAATGTCTGCGGAATTAACCGCCACCTCCGCTTTTCTTCCTCCTCCTTCTTGCGATCGTCTTTTTTCCCTTTATCTAAGTTAAACTTCTCTAGCGGAAGAAGGGAAAAAATTTCCACGTACTCATCCCGCCAAATCTTCTCCTTCACCTTTTTTTTCAAATGCGCTCCCAGCGGCCCTTCAAAACACACATAAACTTCCCCTTTCGCTCTGTCATCTAATTTAACCGTATCGCTTTTTTCCTTCTCCGTCTGAACTGAAACTGATACACCAGACGATGCTACCTCCAACGCCCGACCAGGGCTTAACAACCCGCTCCCAGACGGGGGCTCCAACCCCCGCCCAGACACCCATGCCTCAACCGGCGATGCGGCGACACCTGAAGCTGATCCTCCGTCTAGTCTACGCAAAATTTGTGACATACTCTGCAATAAATCCTGCAGACCTGGCACCTGCCCCCCCCAGCTTCCTGAATCCCGGCCCCTGCGGGCGACACACCAGACATAGACTCATTCTCACACTGCTGCGTGGGTGCTGTGTCCCCGCCAGCCGGACCTCCGGATCCCTGTCGCTCCGTCCCTTCGTGACGATTGCTGCTGCAAGCTGGCACCTCTTCGCTGCGTCGCTGCCCCAGGCCCACGCCCCTGGCCTCCTCGTCACCAGGGGGGACCCGAGCGTGCTGGAACCTCTGCGCCTCTAGCCTCCTCTGCCCCAGGCCCACGCCCCTGGCCTCCTCATCACCAGGGGGGACCCGAGCGTGTTGGGACCACTGCGCCTCTAGTCTTCTCTGCCCCAGGCCCGCGCCCCTGGCCTCCTCGTCACCAGGGGGGACCCGAGCGTGGAGTACCTGCTGAAACGACCCGCTCCTCCGGGTACGTGCTGGACTCCGATCAGGAGACCTCCTAGGCGACCTCGACCGATCCCCGTGCTCAAACCCGGGCGAGCCCGCCCGGTCGTGTAGACTTCCTCGCTCTGGTGCAGGCAGCTCGACACTGCTGCCTGCATCTCCATCTCCAGCGCACCGTGCCCGTGATCCGCGTCGCTGACAAGCTCCCTGCCGCTGATCGCCTGCCGCCTGTGTACTCCTGGTGGTCATCCCAGCAGGCACCCTGGGAGGAGATGGGCTGGAGGTGCCTGCCGCCGATAAAGGGTCCGCATTCCTCACCGCTGCCACTGCTCGTCCTAGACGTCCGCTTCTTCCGCCCGCTGCTGCTCGCCCCCTGGGCGCCGTGGACCCGATGGAGGAAGGAGGAGCGGCGGCTGCGCGCCCGCTGGGCGCCGGGGACCTGGTGGAAGCAGGTGGCCTGGCTTCTGCGCGCCCTCTGGGCGCTGGGGACCTGTTAACAGCAGGGGAAGCGGCGGCTGCTCTCTGCCTGCATTGCGCCGGCCGCACTTCCGGTCCTGCGCTCACCGCTGCAGCGGCGGTGTCCTGGGCCTGACTACTGGTGCCTGCAGGCTGGGTGTGTGGATTCCTGCCAGAGCGGGGGCGCCTGGAAGGGGCAGCGCCTCTTGACTCACCGCCTGCAGGGTCCCTGGAGGGGCTCCGGAGCCTGCGCCTGCCACGCGCCGCAACTTCGGGGGAGAGTCTTTCTGGGGGCCTGGTCCTCCTGCCCCGTGCACTAAGTCCGGATCCGGCTGCAGCTCCAATAATCGAGGACAGCTGGGCCTCAAGCCAGCCTCCCCTCCTGGACCTAGCCATCTCCCGCAAACGGGAGATCATGGATTCGGCCGACTCCATAGCACGCGTCTTCCTCGGCCTGTATTAAGGTAGGAAATGGCGGTTTCCCGCACTTTCCCTACCAACTCCCCCTTCTCAAGCTCCTCCCCCCCCTTGCTAATCTCCTATCACCACCATTGCATTATTTAAAAAAGACCGCCCGGCTCAACACAGTCATGGGGGGCCTCCGCCCATCTGCGCTTTGCTCCTGCCCCCATCTGGAGTTGAAATTTATCACGTTCGACCCTTTTTCCGACCAAACGTTATCTGACATGGAGAGAGTTAGGAGACCCCATGCAAATTAGATGATTGGTTGTTCCATTTTGTACCGTCATGGCATAATTGTAAAATAGATGAAAGTTTCCTAATCTATCCTGAGACGAAAGCCCTACGCAATGAAAAGGTGGCCAAGCATACGGGGCTCTCTCCAGACATTTGGATGGGAATTGAAATTCGGTAATTTTCAATAACTCCCATAAAGATGCACTGAGAGCCAAGCATTCACATCTACCTCTACATTTCTGAGAAAGATGAACATCCCAGTGGTGGTTTCTGTATCTTTCAGATATTGACGGCATTTCCTGTTGATACGGGAAAGAAAATGTGAGATGGGAAAATATCTTTAAGATTATTGCATTTGTTATCAACCAGCTTAGCTTAATCAATTACTTGATACGATGTATTGAAACATAGCCCCCCATAGTGTTTGTACTTTAAAGACATGGACAATATATTCTAACTGATATCCTCAGCGTCCTGTAAAATCAATGTACGTTCTTCAAGTCCATATTCAGTTACATCTAATCGTGAATATATCTCAGGCTCAAACCACAGTATCCCACATGGCACACAACATGTGAAAATCTTTCTCCTACCATCGCCTTCTTCTTAATTAAAGGCTCTACAAAGGCCAACCTTCATAGCCGGTATTGATTTCCTCCAAGCTGGTGGATACATAACTCACATAACCAGGTGAGAAATGCTGAGAGGTTGGAAATTCATTTTACCAGGGTCAGCAGACACCTAAAGGGAATGCATTCCTTAGTAAACTCAGAGGAGAGGAAGTAACGGAATATTGACTTGTGGAGAAATGTAATAATTCATCAGTTGTCGGGTTCCAAACACCATCTATATACATAATTGTCTAAGGTCCACTTCCGTCTGTAACGGAAATCCCGCGTCGCTGATTGGTCCCACCCGGCCGGGACCAATCAGCATATTGGGGCGGGATTTAAACACCGCTTCACTTTTTACTATTGCTGCCTATGCAGCAGCAATAGTAAAAAGATATAATGTTAAGAATAATTTAAAAAAAAATCGTGATATTCTCACCTTCCGGCATCCCCGGCAGCTTTTCCCGCTCCTTGCGATGCTTCGGTCCCAGTAATGCTTTGCGGTAATGACCTTAGATGACGTAGCGGTCTTGCGAGACCGCTACATCATCACGGGTTATTGCCGCAAAGCATCACTGGGAACGGACCTTGCGGGAGCATCGCTAAAGGCCTGGGCTGGATCTGGGGGCCGCCAGAAGGTGAGTACATAACTATTTTTTATTTTAATTCTTTTTTTTAAAAGGGATATGTGCCCACACTGCTATATACTATGTGGCTGTGTTATATAATACGTGGCTGTGCTATATACTGCATACTGCGTGGGCTGTGTTATATACTACGTGGCTGTGCAATATACTACGTGGTTGTGCAATATACTATGTGGCTGTGTAATATACTACGTGGCTGTGCTATATACTACATGGCTGTGCTATATACTATGTGGCTGTGCTATATACTACGTGGCTGTGCTATATACTACGTGGCTGTGCTATATACTGTGTGGGCTGTGCTATATACTGTGTGGGCTGTGCTATATACTACGTGGGCTGTGCTATATACTACTATGTGGGCTGTGTTATATACTATGTGGGTGTGCTATATACTACGTGGCTGTGTTATATACTATGTGGGTGTGCTATATACTACGTGTGCTATATACTACGTGGGCTGTGTTATGTACTATATGGGCTGTGTTATATACTGCGTGGGCTTTGTTATATAGTACATGGGCTGTGTTATATAGTACATGGGCTGTGTTATATACTACGTGGGCTGTGCAATATACTACGTGGCTGTGTTATATACTTCGTGGGCTGTGTTATATACTACGTGGGCTGTGTTATATACTACGTGGGCTGTGCTATATACTACGTGGCTGTGCAATATACTACATGGCTGTGCTACTACCCCCAGGAAGAAGCTATTTTTGCGAAACGCGCGTCGGGGCCATCTTTTCCTTGGTGATCCATTCCCTCGCAGGTAATATTATTGCACTACTATCTCCTCATTGATTGCTGTCTGCTCCCTGCACACTTATATATATATTTATATTTAATTTAACCTAACTTATTGCACAAGCACCTTAATGGGGTTTCCCCGATATGGATGTTATTTAGCACATTATATTATAGTTACCTATCATTTTGTGCAGGGATTACACACCTGTGTATGCATATATATAGCTATCAGTGTGTTTAACTATATACTATCCTGCGTATAATTCTGGCAGCTCTGTGCTTACCTTGGTAAATTTACCTTTACAATCCAGAGCTTGCTGGTGCATTTTTGCTTTATAAATTGTTGCATTGTGTTAACTATTTTTTATGAATTTACTATGCCAATTTATTTACTACATGGATCACCATGAGTTCACTCTGCCATGTATTAGTTTCCCTTTTTGTATATTTATGATTGTTTGTTTTTAATGATTACAATAAAAATATAAATTTTATGGTTATTTGCTGGTTGTAGCTCCCTTCTGTTTGATTTATGCTAATTTTGGAGATACATAGCATATATTTATTGGTCTAATCTTTTTGGTATTTACATGGCTGTGCAATATACTACATGGCTGTGCTATATACTACGTGGCTGTGCTATATACTACGTGGCTGAGCTATATACTACACGGCTGTGCTATATACTATGTGGGCTGTGCTATATTCTACATGGGCTGTGCTATATACTACGTGACTGTGTTATATGCTACGTGGCTGTGCTATATTTCTCTGCTGTATCTGTGCTATATTTCTCTGCTGTATCTGTGCATCATGAATTGTGGTATGTGTTAAAGGGGGGGCCCACTGAGACTCTTTCGCCCAGGGCCCTCAAAAACCTGGAGCCGGCCCTGGCTTCACTGATTGGTCATGCCGGGCGCGACCAATCAGCGGCAGGCGCAGTCCGTCCGCAAATTGGTACGGGATTTGAACCATACTTCGCTGATTCCTGTGTATTCATTGCATTATTCTGAAATCTTCATAAATAAACTACATACATATTCTAGAATACCCGATGCGTTAGAATCGGGCCATCATCTAGTGAAAATAGTAAGCAGCATGGATGTTACACTAGCTGTACAATAGGTTTTTCACAATTTAATGCGTTACATAGGTACAGTAAGTAATGGACACTCTACAACAGCCATGATTGGATTAGTGAAGGCTAACCTAAGCTGCTAAATTAAGGGAGCCATAGTCTTGACTCAACCCATTGAGAACGCAGACACAACCAGACATGCAAGAACCTTTATTTTTTTTTAGAACTAAGAACACACAGTGTTCGAGACGCGTTTGGTGTTTCACATTATCTTGCAACTTCTAAACCTCCAACTACACCTATATGTCACGACAATGCCATTGTTTTAAATGATCCAAAAATGTTTTTGGCAATTTTTACCAGAGATGGATCTTGCTTCTACATGTGGCAGAGATGGGATATCTCATGCTCCGCTGTATGGAACCTCCTGGGAATCCTACAAGGGTGAGGTGAATATTATTCTTACTACGTATGCTTCAATTTTTAATACAACACTTTTGGGGTAGGGTTTAATAACTTACCCAAAATAGGGTTAGATAAACTGAAAAAAAAAACAATGTTGTGATTTGTTTTAACCATGGGTTATTTCTTTTATGTGGTATTTTTGCATAATAAATATATTTAAAAGAAATAAATATGACTTCTTAGTTTCCTCAAATTCTAAAGAGCTATAACTTAATAGTGTTTTTATATGGGGTGAGATGGTATTTTCACTTATCATTTTGGGTCATGTAGAACTTTTAGTCACCTTATTCTTTATTTGGAAGACATGATAAAAACAGAAATAAAAAAAATAAATTTTTTGGTAGCATGGGTTCTCAAACAAAGATAACACATTTTGTAAAGGAAAGTGTTTTCTAATTTAATGTTTTGTTTAGTCTTTAGCATTTTACAGTCACCTGATCACTGATGCAATGTATTATGGGCAATGTTATTCTCACGGTCTATACCTCATTACAGACCAAAGATACCATGAAAATCCATCAGTAGCTAACTGCTAACCATTATGTTGTTGGGGTACCAACTGGATGACCAAGGTGCTCCCTACAATAGTTTAACCGCTTAGATTCTGTGGTCAATATTAACTGCAGCATCTAAATGGTTATGATGGAGTTTCCTCCAATCCTTGCCTTTGACACAGCTTACAATCACCGCAGAGAGTATCAGGTCAACTCCTGAGCTGGTACCATTCCAGCCCAATACATTTACTCTGCTTGGCTTGAGCCATATTGCATCAGCACTACAAAGCTACAGCAGATGTATTAGAACCAAGGGATCAATTTATATTTTTGCTAAACTGTTTAGTCTTCGATTGGTGACAAGCACACGCTAAGAACCAGCCAATCAGGGTATCATTTGTAGTTAGAGTTTAGGATTGAAGGCCTAAATAGTGCCATAGTGCCAGAATGAGAAAACATACAAGAATCAAAGTCAAGAAGGAGAGGAACATGTAGGAACACGTGCTGCAAACACAAGAAGTCCCTGGGCAGTAAGCATCAGGAACCGGTTAGACGGTCTACTGTTGGATCTGGTTGAATGAGAAAACAGACAAAACACAAAGTCAAAAAGGACAGGAACATGAAGGATCACATGCAACAAACGCAAGAACTCCTTAGGTAGTAAGCTCCAAGAACTGGTTAGATGGTCTACTGTTAGATCTGGTTGAGGTTCTGCAACATGGTCATCAGGCATGCATGAAGACCCCTGGTATGTTCGCGTTTTAAGCTTCAAGTCTTTATCCCATAGTCCTTTATCCAGATACCCTTCCAAAAAACGGAAAGGCATGTTGGCCTCCAGCACCCAGAACAAGTTCCCACATGTTTGCCAAGCTATACAACAGGGTAGGGGCAGGGGTTGACATTTTAGCTGTTCACTCTTGGCATAACATCCATAACATGCATTTGTTCTGCCAACCACTTGCACTGGAATACTGAACAATATTTTACACTAATCTATGTATTTATACTCCCAGTGCAATTGGCTTTCTGTAACGAAAAACCCTTAAAATGCTGTGTAAGAACATTTTGTAACTGCTTGATGCAGTTTCCTAGAATATTTGTCAATTTAATGTTGCAAGCTTTTGGCTTTATTCATTAGCTTTAACCATTACCTTATACTTATGGTTATTAGGTAATGTCCACTAAAGGTAGGCTTAACTTTACTGCATACAATCCATGGTGTATTTAATACATTTATAGACTATTTAATCATCTCAGAAATGGGTATGTGTGGAATGTATGGCAATTTGCATAGCCTAGGATCAGGATTCATTGACTGTGCATGATAATCAAAATTTTTAAGCCTGCCCGAGTGCAATATAGAGGATTTTACTTACTTTTAGTGATGTTATTTGTGTGCCTGTGCATCCATCAATGAAACAGACCCTTGGTTTGTAGCTTGTGTCTGCACTGGCATATTTCCCAAACTATTTACTGGGATGTAGTCCAGAAGCGTTTACTAACCTTGTAGCGATCATTTATATTGGTCTGTTGGGTAGTCTGCACCAGTAAATCACCCTCTATGTATTCATCTTACATAAGATTTTACATCTTTGTGGAGACTTCATGTAAGACAGGGATGACTCGACTTCACAGTTACATCTCTGTAAAAAAGATTTTTTGGTTATGATGAATTAGTGATTACTATTTGAGAATTAATACAAAAATTTGTAATATTTTAATAAATTTTTCACTAATACATTAGTATGATGGATAAAAGACATTAAATGTGGACCATACTTAAGAAACTTTGCAGAAATCAATAGTACAAATGATAAGAAACCTTTCAATATATCTGCTTCTTTCTCTACTTAGGAAGCACTTTCCTCTTAAAATTATCATTAAACCTGATATAACAGCTGAAATCCACCTTGCTCAGGGTAGACTGCATGCACAGCGAGGTACAGGTCGCACAGCATATTGAATTCTATAAAGAGGGGAAGAGAAAAGAGAAACTGAGCTGGATTCACAGCTACATTGCTCAGTACTACTGTATAATGTCCTTAATTCTTTGCTGATTCTGTCTGTGTGCTACACAAGGAGCAAAGTATAGGAATCTCTGCTGGAGACGAGGCTCAGCTTTTACCAGCAGTCCTATAGATAATGAAGGGAGTAGCAGTATGCATGCACAGTCACAGCTTCATTCCAGTTAGTTATTTCAATGCCCTGTTCTCACAAATCATTTGAGTAGTTGGACCCCCGCTGAGCAGTGAGCTACCCAGCAAGGCTCACATTCCCTCTATGCGCTGCTCCACTCTGTGCGACATACAGACACAGGCTCTACGCAGCTGGTGCAATCTGGTGATGTAATTGCAACTACTGTGCTGAGACGCAGAAGCACAGACTGAATGGTGGAGCAGGCCACTTATGGCTCTCTGTTCCACCACTGCATTAAGCTGTATCTGCATCTTGAGGATGCAGATGCCATTGAAGCAGAGATGCTGAGTGAGGGAAGGGCAATATCCCTCAACTCCCGGACCTCATAGCGATCACATGGTCTGCTGCACTTAGCGGTAGGCCACTGCTTTTTTGGACAATCATGTGATCTTTTCTGGTCTTTTTTGCTGTATCCATTTTTAGGATACTGCACTTTTTGTGCATGGTTTTATGTCTACTAACTAGTGATGAGCGAGTGTACTCATTGCTCGAAATTTCACGAGCACGCTAGGGTGATCTCTGAGTATTTGTTAGTGTTCGGAGATTTAGTTTTCATCGCCGCAGCTGAATGATTTACAGCTATTAGCCAGCCTGAGTACATGTGGGGGTTGCCTGGTTGCTAGGGAATCCCCACATGTAATCACGCAGGCTAGTAGCTGTAAATCATTCAGCTGAGGTGATGAAAAAGAAATCTCCGAGCACTTACAAATACTCGGAGATCACCCGCGAGCATGCTCGGGAAAACACGAGCAACGAGTATACTTGCTCATCACTACTACTGACCACTGCATATATTTAGGCTGCTAAAGCTAGCATTTAACTAAGTGCTATAAACGCCCAATGCAACACCCTCCTAGGCCCACTCAGTCCATCTATAGTGACAAGAATATTACTTTGCATGCCAGTGCCGTAGACAGAATTTGTCTGCAGAGCATGCACTGACTTCCTATGACCGCTCCTCTGTGACAGGACAGAGACAACCCTTATGAGGCCGAAGGCCACAATCATAGTGATCTATAAGGAACATCGCAGGCAGTTCAGTGCAAGCAACAAAGAGGAGGGATCATGTGACCGGGGTCCGCAGACTAGGAACAGGGACCCACAAGGTAATTACAATTTTTTGCAAAGTCATAACATAAGTTAGAACCCAGGGAAGACAGATCATCAAACATATCTCTTGGAAAAGTCCTGGTACATTATGTGTGCAAACTAGTCTTCCCCATGCTACCCGGCCATTATTAGTGCTGTGTTTCACTTAGTTTTGGACAATGTACAAGTTGCTCTGCAAGGTTAGGAAAGGAGTCCCCAAAAACCCTACTCTGCTGCGGCCCTCTTTTGTGCTCACCTGTGTCAGAAGATGTCAGAAAACAACTTATTGGCTTGTGGACTGGTCCATGATCAACTTGTTTGATGCCTTCAAATAGTTTTCTCCAACTTTTGGCTCTACCACCATGGCTGGGTACATAAAGCGTTGTCTGAACTGTTAGAGAGGATTATCTTAAGACCTAGTCATGAAATAGATCAAGATGTCCACACAGGTCTGCTGCAGGCTGGTTTGCAAACTACTGGAAGACTTTTCCATGATCCACCTTTCAGGTCTCGTCAAGCAAGAGGATTGCTAACTAGTGATGAGCGAGTATATTCGTTGCTCGGGTTTTCCCGAGCACGCTCAGGTGACCTCCGAGTATTTGTTAGTGTTCGGAGACTAAGTTTTCATTGCCGCAGCTGAATGATTTACAGCTATTAGCCTGCTTGTTTACATGCAACCAGGCAACCCCCACATGTACTCAGCCTGGCTAATAGCTCTAAATCATGCAGCTGCGGTGATGAAAACTTAATCTCCGAACACTAACAAATACTCAGAGATCACCCGAGCGTGCTCTGGAAAACCCGAGCAACGAGTACACTCGCTCATCACTATTGCAAACCCTTTCATTCCTACTTGTATTGATCATTTAACAAAGTTCTGCTCCAGTGGCGAGATGCTATTGCTAAGGCAAATGTGCGACACCCCAGCAGTTATAGGCCTAACATAGTTAAACGTGCACAGTACGTGCTTAGTGTCTGAGTTGCTTTGGCAATTGTTACACCCAGGATGCAATAAGGTTTCTCCACTCACAATATCAAGACGGTGCAGGAAGGAAGAAGTTCTGCACAACCGCTTTATCTTTGTGAACATTAGGTTTTCAATATGTTTGATGATGCATATAACCCCAAAATGAGCTCCTGCCAGCCTATAACATGGCCAACAAGTTATTAGCCCAAGGCTAAGAACATCTCTATTGGTCATTTCTGTCCGTTGTAGGTTTCTTGTAAGCTCATTAATACAGGAGGAGACATTTTCCAGACATATATTTACCAGAATGGAGAGAATAATGTTATGAGGGCTGCGCTGCGGGAAATGAGGAGACACGGAGCTTCAGAAAAGGTTTTGACTCGTACAAATGCGTCTCAGCACCTTTCTCAAGGTCAAAAAATCAAATGACAATTTGATAGGCCTAAGAACTTCTCAATTGGACATTGCTGTCCATTGTAGGTTTCTTGCAAGCCCATTAAGAAGTTTTTTATTTTGATCCTATGATTTAGTTTAAAATTGACCATAAAAGGACTGATGTGGCCATTGTGATGTCATTGAAGAATCGTCAGTTTTGGGTGGTTTTTCTAAGGGGGGAAGTTTGAGATTAGAATAGTAGATCACTACTCATAGCTTCAGAGCGGGTGTAATAAAGCTTGGTCGCTCAAAATCCTTATTCCCGACACCCGAACTCACACTTACATAGGTTCTCCCCGATGCACCGCCACGAGGTGTGAATCAGATGAATCAGTTGTACTGTCTCCCGCTGTTATTTTTCAGAACCGCCTCAGGAATTTCAAACACAAACACAAACATCTGTTCCCATCCTCCGTCTGAATTACAAGGCATTAAATAATTGAGCAGTTATCAGGTTTTTGATACTCAGCATCTTGTTACCTGTGATTCACAGATTCACAGATTCCTCTCTTAGTTCATCAGAAAGGTTCTTCAGAAAGTCATTAACCCTTCCCTCTGATGGCACACAGCTACGAGGGCTCTTTGAGGTTTTATTTCGGGTGGCTCAACTCTACTTTCCAAGCCTTAAAGCGCTTTTCATTTTTCACGAGTGCACATTGGGAGCCTATCGTGCAGTCATTCCTTAACGAGTTGCAACCAGGGTCTCTTCAGACAATCCACATAGGAAAAAAAATCTCAGCAAATGAAAAACTTTTTTTTTTCTTTTCTAGGAGGCGATTAATGCGAGCTGGGATGGCGGGAGAGCTGAATTTCAGCTTCCTGCTGTCACATCCTTTCTCCACTCTCATCGCACACCCTCGCAACTTGCTCCTGCGCACAGTTTGGGAGATAACGCTGAAGCATCTCCGCAGGGAGCGCCTACCACAACAATCTGTTTTCTAAATTTTTTTTTTCATCCGGTTTGTCAGATATTCCCTGTGTATGATGAATGAGTGTTTCCATAGAACAGTTATTAGATAGATATAGCTGGAAGGAGGGGGGGTGTATAACGCACATACAAACTAAATAAACAGAATGATTCCTCTGCTAATTATAAGAAAGCCCCCGGCTGCTTGCTATCTTCTGCGTGCACACATGCATACCTGGTGCCGGGACACAGAAGGTATTGGCGTCCAGCTGAGATAAATATAACCAAAAGAAACAACTTAAATGGGCAGATGATCGGGCGCAGACTAAAACTGAGGATGTCTGACATGTCTCCGAATACAAATTATTAGTTTTCTTTCCAAAGACGTACTTCAGACGAAGACCTGCCTCATTACTCCGGTGTCTTCTGTCCCAAATCCTTGTGGAGCCACATTTGTCTACATGTGAACATATGTGCATTTAATATATACTGTACATTGCATTATAAATATATATATATATATATATATATATATATATATATATATATAAATATATATATATTTATATACACACACACTGTATATATACACACACATATACACACACATATATATACTATATACATACATATACATATATATTATATATATATATACACATATATATATATTTTTTTTAATTTATTATTATAGCGCTATTTATTCCATGGCGCTTTACATGTGAGGAGGGGTATACATAATAAAAACAGGTACAATAATCTTGAACAATACAAGTCACAACTGGTACAGGAGGAGAGAGGACCCTGCCCGCGAGGGCTCACAATCTACAAGGAATGGGTGAGGATACAGTAGGTAAGGATAGAGCTGGTTGTGCAGTGGTTTGGTCGATCGGTGATTACTGCAGGTTGTAGGCTTGCCAGGGGAGGTAGGTCTTCAGGTTCTTTTTGAAGGTTTCGATGGTAGGTGAGAGTCTGATATGTTGTGGTAGAGAGTTCCAGAGTAGGGGTGATACGCACACACACACTGCTCAAAAAAATAAGGGGAACACTAAAATCCCACATCCTACATATCACCGAATGAAATATTCCAGTTGTAAATCTTTATTCATTACATAGTGAAATGTGTTGAGAACAATAAAACATAAAAATGGTCAACGTAAATCACAACTAATATCCCACGGAGGTCTGGAGTTGGAATGATGCTCAAAATCAAATTGGAAAATGAAGTTACAGGCTGATCCAACTTCAGTGGAAATGCCTCAAGACAAGGAAATTATGCTCAGTAGTGTGTGTGGCCTCCATGTGCCTGTATGGTCTCCCTACAACGCCTGGGCATGCTCCTGATGAGGCGGCGGATGGTCTCCTGAGGGATCTCCTCCCGGACCTGGACTAATGCATCCGCCAACTCCTGGACAGTCTGTGGTGCAACATGACGTTGGTGGATGGTACGAGACATGATGTCCCAGATCTGTTCAATCGGATTTAGGTCTGGGGAACGGGCGGGCCAGTCCATAGCTTCAATGCCTTCATCTTGCAGGAACTACTGACACATTCTAGCCACATGAGGTCTGGCATTGTCCTGCATTAGCAGGAACCCAGGGCCAACCGCACCAGCATATGTTCTCACAGGGGGTGTGAGGATCTCATCTCAGTACCTAATGGCAGTCAGGCTACCTCTGGCAAGCACATGGAGGGCTGTGCGGCCCTCCAAAGAAATGCTGCCCCACACCATTACTGACCCACTGCCAAACCGGTCATGCTGAAGGATGTTGCAGCCAAAAGATCGCTCTCCAGTACGTCTCCAGGCTCTGTCACATGTGCTCAGTGTGAACCTGCTTTCATCTGTGAAGAGCACAGGGCGCCAGTGGCAAATTTGCCAATCCTGGTGTTCTGTGGCAAATGCCAAGCATCCTGCACGGTGTTGGGCTGTGAGCACAACCCCCATCTGTGAACGTCGGGCACTCAAACCATCCTCATGGAGTAGGTTTCTAACCGTTTGTGCAGACACATGCACATTTTTGGCCTGCTGGAGGTCATTTTGTAGGGCTCTGACAGTGCTCCTCCTGTTCCTCCTTGCACAAAGACTGAGGTAGCGATCCTGCTGCTGGGTTGTTGCCCTCCTACGGCCCCCTCCACGTCTCCTGGTGTACTGGCCTGTCTCCTGGTAGCGCCTCCAGCCTCTGGACAGTATGTTGACAGACACAGCAAACCTTCTTGCCACAGCTCACACTGATGTGCCATACTGGATGATCTGCACTACCTGAGCCACTTGTGTGGGTTGTAGAGTCCGTCTCATGCTACCACGAGTGTGAAAGCACAATCAACATTCAAAAGTGACCAAAACATCAGCCAGAAAGCATTGGTACTGAGATGTGGTCTGTGGTCCCCACCTGCAGAACCACTCCCTTATTGAGTGTGTCTTGAAAATTGCCAATAACTCCCATCTGTTATCTATTCCATTTGCACAACAGCATGTGAAATTGATTGTCAGTGTTGCTTTCCCTTTATTTTTTTGAGCAGTGTGTGTATATATATATATATATATATATATATATATATATATATATAGTGAGGCAGTGACCCCTGTTACAGCTAGGGGGCGCTATATGTGCTCTGCAGAATGTGCATGGAAGCGTAGTGAGGCCATGAGGGCGTACTACAGACACAGGTGTGGCTGTAATTAGAATAGTGAAGCAGTGACTGATTAAAAAGCCCTGTAGTAGTGGGGGAGGTGTGTCAGTGTGTTCTTGGAAGCAGACAGGGCAGTTGTCTGCAGAGCTCTCTCTGTGTGGAGTAACAGAGGCTAAAGGAACCAGAGAGACTGACACCCTGCATCTTGGGCTGTCTTATGTGTACCCGGCTGCACTCCAGAGGATAAAGAGTGCAGTGCACTGAGTGAGTACAGAGACTTGTTACTGGCGTGCGGTCACCCAGGGAAACTGGACAGAGGGAAGTTCGGCCTGTGTATTGACTGCATCATAAAGCCATGCATTATTAATGGACTGTATGAAGAAGCTGTATACTATATTGACTGTGTGAAGTAACACAATAAAAGAACGTTTTGTTTGAACTTGCTTGGGTCACTGCCGTTTCACTGTGTATGGTCCTTCCGCTGCATCACATATGGTGTAAAGGATGCGGGCTATGTGAACTGAGGCATACCCAAAGTGTGCTGCATGTCGGTGATTAAGCCTGCTAAGCTACAGTTTAAGCCAGCTGATAAAATGGAGGAGCTTTTGAAGCAGTTGGCCCGCTCACAGCAGCAGCAGCAAGAGGTGCTGCAATTGCAGCGGCAACAGTTGGAGCTACAAAATTAGCAACAGCAGCAGACTACTGAATTGTTGATGCAGCAGTTCGCAGCTATGCAAGAGGCAGGTCCACCAGGGACAGCATTCCGGTCTGAGGCTCGGTACAAGGTCCGGTCAGCGCTGAGGAAGATGGAGCCTGAGGATGACATGGAGGCTTTTCTCACCATCTTTGAACGTACTGCAGAGCGGTTGAGCCGGTGACTCAGTGGGCTGAGGTGGTGTCCAATTTCCTGATGGGAGATGCCCAGAAAGCCTTCATAGACCTCAGTCGGGACGATGCCCTGGACTATGGGAAGCCGAAAAGTGAGATCCTTGCTAGACTGGGGGTTAATACATATGTGCGGGCCCAACGGGTGTTCCAGTGGTCCTTTTCCGAGACTCGCCCTGCCCGATCTCAGGCGCATGACTTGCTGCAACTGGTTAAAAAATGGCTTCAGCCTGAGACATTAACCCCATTCCATATGGTAGAGAGGGTCGTGGTTGACCGCCTTGTGAGGGCTCTGCCAGCAGCCATACAGCATTGGGTGAGACAAGGGGACCCAGGCACTCTCGATGAAGTGGTGGGACTGGTAGAGCGATATACAGCCACTCAGGACTTTATACGGGACACTGCTCCATTTCAGCTGTCACGTAAGGTTTCCCCAGCCCAGGAGCTGGGGAAAACTAAATCGGCTCCGGGGCACAGTCATGCCACAGCGATCAGATGTTGGCGCTGGCAAGGACCTAGCCATGTGGCTGCTTACTGCTCATTGGTGTCTGAACCCATGGACTGCAGGTATGGTCGCCATATTTCTATGTATGCTCAGCCAGTCGGTACCACCACTACAGGCACCGCCGATAGCGAACCCCAGCTGTGCCAGGTACTTGTGAATGGGTGCCGAACAGAGGCTTTCCTGGACACGAGGAGTAAAGTGACTCTGGTCCATCGTTCCCTTGTTGCTGGGGACAACACCAATGGACAGAAAGTGGAGGTGATGGGTATCCATTGGGAAATCTGGGAGTACCCAACCGCGGAGGTCAATGTTTCTACACCATGTGGAGACATTAGACATGTGGTGGGAGTGGCAAAGACCCTTCCCTATGGGACTGTGTTGGGAAGAGATTTTCCCCTGTTTTGGTCCCTGTGGGAGACCAGGGTAAACCCTCTCATGGAAAAAGTTGTTTGGGTGTAGAACCCGAAGATCCTAAGATTTATGCCACAGGGGTCGCCAATTTAGGATTAGAGTGTAATCCCGATAGGCTCCCTCTAGAGGTTGTGGCAGTAGAGGTTGTGGGGACCCCATTGAACCCTGAGCTGGAGGTGTTCCCTGGTAAGGTTGGGACAGCTCAGATCCAGGGTCCCTTTCGGAGACGCAGATATAAAAGACACAGGTATGAGAAGAGCAGAGAATGTATGATCGCAGAGGCGACTGGGGACGTGTGCACGAGGAACCCTCTGGCACGGGTCAAGGATGGGGTCGGGGGTCAGGGTAAATTAGATATAGCGCTCGCTAGACAGCAGTGTCGGGAGGCTCCGGTTCGGGTGCGGCATAGTACAGATATATGCTCAGAGTTGTCAGCGTGGTCTGTGGTGTTTCAGTGCGATATAGTCACTGAGGCATGGGTAAGGGTACAGAGGAAGCGGTACCAGGGGCCCAAAAGCAGATACTTAGGTGACAGGATGACCCGTGGGGTTAGTGAACCTGAAGGGGCATACCGATGCCCTGTCTTTCGCCCTTACGGGGTAACAAATGTTCAACCCCACAGGTATGAACAGGGGGGGAGGATATGTGAGGAAGTGACCCCTGTTACAGCTAGGGGGCGCTATATGTGCTCTGCAGAATGTGCATGGAAGCGTAGTGAGGCCATGAGGGCGTACTACAGACACAGGTGTGGCTGTAATTAGAATAGTGAAGCAGTGACTGATTAAAAAGCCCTGTAGTAGTGGGGGAGGTGTGTTCTTGGAAGCAGACAGGGCAGTTGTCTGCAGAGCTCTCTCTGTGTGGAGTAAGGCTAGTTTCACATTTGCATTTAAAAAGGCAGCGTTTTTAACGCAAACGCAGGTGGTGAAAAAACGCATGTAAACGCGTGCAAACGCATGCGTTTTTGCATGCGGTAAAAAAAACGCTGCTTTTTGCCGCATTTACATGCGTTTTTTCCTGCATTTGCATTTTTGAAACGCATGCTGAGAAGTGTGTGACAGCTGCCAATCATCAAAATTAGGGTTGAGCGAAACAGACCGGCCAATTTCAAAAGTTGCCGACTTTTGGCAAAGTCGGGTTTCGTTATATATATATATATATATATATATATATATATATATATATATATATATATATTTATTTACTTCAGCTTTTCATTTCTCCTGCCTAAACCCGACATGATATGAGACATGGTTTACATACAGTAGAAAAAGTTCCCAGGCTCGAGGTCATATGAGGACATCCAGCAGAGGGCGCATCACCGCGACTGAAGGTAACTATAGGTCATTGACCTACATTACCTTCATTCCCAGGGGTTTACAGGCAGGAGCACAGCTGCATTATAGCAGAGCTCCTGCCTGTAAAATATTTTAACCCCTTCAGATGGATTTACATCGTGGGACGTTACAGATCTACGGAAGGTATGTATATTGTTGGTTTATTATTTTTAATTTGTTACAGAACGATGGTCTTCAGGTGGATTGAGAGAGCAATAAAATATTACAACAACCTGTGTGTTTATTTCATTAAAATACTTTGCAATATTGTGTGTGTTTTTTTTAACCATTTCATACAATTGGATTAATAATGGATAGGTGTCATAATTGACGCCTCTCCATTATTAATCTGGCTTAATGTCACCTTACAATAGCAAGGTGACATTAACCCTTCATTACCCCATATCCCACCGCTACACAGGAATGGGAAGAGAGTGGCCAAGTGCCAAAATAGGTGCATCTTCCAGATGTGCCTTTTCTGGGGTGGCTGGGGGCACATGTTTTTAGCCAGGGGGGGGCCAATAACCGTGGACCCTCTCCAGGCTATTAATATCTGCCCTCAGTCACTGGCTTTACCACTCTGGCGGAGAAAATTGCGCGGGGGCCCACGCCAATTTTTTCCACGATTTAACCCTTAAATTTAATAGCTACAGCGCCGAAATTTTGCACATGCACACTACTAACATTAGTAGTGTGGAATATGCAAAAAAAAGGGGGATATGACATGGTTTACTGTATGTAAACCATGTCTCATATCATGTCGGGTTTAGGCAGGAGAAATGAAATGCCGGAAATTGAATTACCGGCTTTAGGGTTAGGGGTAGGGTTAGGGGTAGGGTTAGGGGTAGGGTTTGGATCCCTTTATCACCTTGATGGTGGGGGGTGGCTTATCAGTGTTTATTCTTGTTTTTTTCTATAAAAACGCATGCGTTTTTAACGCAAACAAACGTATGTGCTTAAAAACGCATGCGTTTACATAGACAGCAATACGTTTTTTTTGCGGCAAAAAAACGCCTCTAGAAATTACTACATGTTGCATTTCCGCAACAAAACGCAAGCATGGAAATAATGCATGCGTTGTCAAACGCGGCAAAACGCATGCAAAAAAAACGCATGCTTTTTTTTGCGATAAAACACAGCGGCAAAAAACGCAAATGTGAAACCAGCCTAACACAGAGGCTAAAGGAACCAGAGAGACTGATACCCTGCGTCTTGGGCTGTCTTATGTGTACCCGGCTGCACTCCAGAGGATAAAGAGTGCAGTGCGCTGAGTGAGTACAGAGACTTGTTACCGGTGTGCGGTCACCCAGGGAAACTGGACAGAGGGAAGTTCGGCCTGTGTATTGACTGCATCATATAGCCATGCATTATTAATGGACTGTATGAAGAAGCTGTATACTATAGTGACTGTGTGAAGTAACACAGTAAAAGAACGTTTTGTTTGAACTTGCTTGGGTCACTGCCGTTTCACTGTGTATGGTCCTACCGCTGCTAGGCCTCCATCATACATACGTGGAAAAACTGGTACTGATGCAATCGGTGTTTTGGAGCAGCATGTCAGTATGTCATGCGCGTGTCTGGTTTTACCATCTGTGCGCACAATTTTACCATCAGCATGTCGTCCCTGTGTCTGTTTTTACCATCAGCGTGTCATCCACATGTCCGATTTTACCATCAGCGTTTCAGTGTGTCTGTCACGTAATCCGCGCGTCAGTCACGTAAACCGTGCGTCCCTTTTAACCATCAATGTGGTCATCAGTGTTTTTCACGGATGGATAAAGAAATAAATGACAAAGCTCCTATTCTTTGCAAAGCCTCACATATACAGCACGCAGACGGTACGTGGATGCCATCCATGTGCTGAGCGTGTTTTTCACAAATCCATAGACTTGCATTGACCCTTGTCATCTGTTCTGCCGGAAAAAATGGACGTGTCTCTGTGTGGTTTACATGGACACACGGTCTGTGTAAAAACAGGAAAAACCTGATGACAGATTCCCTTTAAAGGATTGCTACTTTAAAACACATTCTAAGTAGGCCAGAATGTTGGAAAAAATAATAAAAATATAAAATCAGTACTCATCCAACCTCCCTCCTTCATACTCTGGTTTTCTAACTATTTTTTCTAGCAGGGAGCATCACACAACTACTGAAGCCAATCTGTGGCCTCAAAACCTGCAGCCTTCACATTCCATAGAAGCCAGAAAAGAGATGGTTCCTTCTTGCTTTTAATGCTTTAATATAGAGTTGAGCGACTTTTACTTTTTAGGATCGAGTCGGGTTTCGCGAAACCCGACTTTCTCAAAAGTCGGGTCGGGTGAAATCGGCCGATTATTGCGAAAAGTCGGGGGCCGACCGAACATGAAACCCAATGCAAGTCAATAGGGAATCAAAGTCGGCAGTGAGTGGAGGACAGGAAAACACCTACGGTGCCCATTTTAATGCCAAAAACATCAATTCTTGTTACTTAAGCTTGTCAATCTTAATTTACCTTATAATAATAGTTAGGCATTGAAAATTGGGGGTCATTTGGCTAAAGTTGTGGGGGAGTAGGGCTGGTTCAAGTTTTTCGTGGCCCCAGGAAATGTGGAATACCTCACGGCGGTGGAGCAGGGAGAGGTAAGTATTTCAACTTTGCAAGTGCTGTGATCCTGAGCAAGCAGGGGGGGGGCCCACTCATTCGCACTGGCACAGGGCCCCTCAAAGTACGGCGGTGTGTTTGACGGCGGTAGCGCCTCCCACAGGTGTAAGGTGGTATAGTATGCAGGAAGGGGAACCTGACTTTCAGCAGGGTCAGATTATGGCTGTGTAGAGTGCAAGGGGAATGTAGTGGTCTGGGTCAATGTACCAGCAGACTCATCTAGCAGTGGCTGGGCAATGGGCAGGATGAGGAGGAAAAACAGAGATAAAGGCCCAAATAATAAAGTAGGCTAAATGCAGTTCAAAATTGGTAACAGGACTAAACAGGCGGCATTGCTTTGTTCAGTGGAGGAAAACTGTAATGAGTGGCAGACACAGTTAGTAGGCCCAAGTAATAAAGTGGGCCAAATGCAGTTCAAAATTGGTAACAGGAGTAAACAGGCGGCACTGCTTTGTTCAGTGGAGGAGAACAACAAGCAGCGGCAGACACCGTTAGTAGGCCCAACCAAACAAGTAGGCCAAATGCAGTTTAATATTCGAAACAGGATTAAACTGGCGGCTCAGCTTTGTTCAGCGGAGGACAATTGTAAAGAGTGGCGCAGACAGACTTAGTAGGCCTAAAATAAAAAAGTAGGCTCAATGCAGTTCAAAATTGGTTACAGGAGTACACAGGCGGCATAGCTTTGTTCAGCGGAGGACAATTGTAAGGAGTGGCGCAGACACAGTTTGTAGGCCCACATTAAAAAAGTAGGCTCCAAGCAGTTCAAAAATGGTAACAGGAGTAAACAGGCGGCATAGCTTTTTTCAGTGGAGGACAGCTGTATTGAGTGGCGCAGACAGACACAGGTAGTAGGCCTAAAATATAAAAGTAGGCTAAATGCAGTTCAAAATTGGTAACTGGAGTAAACTGGCAGCATTGCTTTGTTCAGTGTCGGAAAATTGTAATGAGTAGCAGACAAAGCTAGTAGGCCCAAATAATAAAGTGGGCTAAATGTCTGTCAAAAAATTGTTCATAAGTAAAATGGTGGCATAGCTAGGTACAGGGGTGGGTGTCATGATCTCAATGGCAAGAGATCATAGCATCAGCATATATAGGAACTAGCTCTTGGAAGATGGAAACTGAGCTGACCATGAACTAAACCTAACGCACAACTAGCAGTGGCCGGGTAGCATGCCTACGTTGATTCTAGATGCCCAGCACCAGCCGGAGGACTAAATAAAACTAGCAGAGGAAAATATTAGTCCTAGCTCACCTCTAGAGAAATACCCCGAAAGGAGACAGAGGCCCCCCACATGTATTGGCGGTGAATCAAGATGAAATAACAAACGTAGTATGAAAATAGGTTTAGCAAATTTGAGGTCCACTTACTACATAGCAGAAGACAGGAAGGACACTTTCATGGTCAGCTAAAAACCCTATCAAAACACCATCCAGAAATTACTTTAAAACTCTGGCATTAACTCATAACACCAGAGTGGCAATTCCTGTTCACAAGAGCTTTCCAGACACAGTAACGAAACTACAGCTGTGAACTGGAACAAAAATGCAAAAACAAACATGGACAAGAGTCCAACTTATCTAGTAGTTGTCTAGGAGCAGGAACAAGCACAGAGAGGCTTCTGATAACATTGTTGACCGGCAAGCAACTAACAGAGCAGCAAGGTTATATAGCGACTCCCACATCTTGATGGGAACAGGTGAACAGAGAAGAAGAAGACACCAGTTCAATTCCACCAGTAGCCACCGGGGGAGCCCAGAATCCAAATTCACAACAGTACCCCCCCCTCAAGGAGGGGGCACCGAACCCTCACCAGAACCACCAGGGCGATCAGGATGGGCCCTATGAAAGGCACGAACCAGATCAGAGGCATGAACATCAGATGCATTCACCCAAGAATTATCCTCCTGGCCGTATCCCTTCCACTTGACCAGATACTGGAGTCTCCGTCTGGAAACACGAGAGTCTAAGATTTTCTCCACAACGTACTCCAACTCACCCTCAACCAACACCGGAGCAGGAGGCTCAACGGAAGGCACAACCGGTACCTCATACCTGCGCAATAATGACCGATGAAAAACGTTATGAATAGAAAAGGATGCAGGGAGGTCCAAACGGAAGGAAACAGGGTTAAGAATCTCCAATATCTTATACGGGCCGATGAACCGAGGCTTAAACTTAGGAGAAGAGACCCTCATAGGGACAAAACGAGAAGACAACCACACCAAGTCCCCAACACGAAGACGAGGACCAACACGACGACGGCGGTTAGCAAAAAGCTGAGTCTTCTCCTGGGACAACCTCAAATTGTCCACCACCTGCCCCCAGATCTGATGCAATCTCTCCACCACAGCATCCACTCCAGGACAATCCGAAGATTCCACCTGACCAGAGGAAAATCGAGGATGAAACCCCGAATTACAGAAAAACGGGGACACCAAAGTGGCAGAGCTGGCCCGATTATTGAGAGCGAACTCCGCCAATGGCAAAAAAGCAACCCAATCATCCTGGTCAGCAGACACAAAACACCTCAGATATGTCTCCAGGGTCTGATTAATCCGCTCAGTCTGGCCATTCGTCTGAGGATGGAAAGCGGACGAAAAAGATAAATCTATGCCCATCCTAGCACAGAATGCCCGCCAAAATCTAGACACGAATTGCGTCCCTCTGTCAGAAACGATATTCTCAGGAATACCATGCAAACGAACAACATTTTGAAAAAACAGAGGAACCAACTCGGAAGAAGAAGGCAACTTGGGCAGAGGAACCAAATGGACCATCTTAGAGAAACGGTCACACACCACCCAGATGACAGACATCTTCTGAGAAACAGGCAGATCTGAAATAAAATCCATCGAGATGTGCGTCCAAGGCCTCTTAGGAATAGGCAAGGGCAACAACAATCCACTAGCCCGAGAACAACAAGGCTTGGCCCGAGCACAAACGTCACAAGACTGCACAAAGCCTCGCACATCTCGTGACAGGGAAGGCCACCAGAAGGACCTTGCCACCAAATCCCTGGTACCAAAAATGCCAGGATGACCTGCCAACGCAGAAGAATGAACCTCAGAGATGACTCTACTGGTCCAATCATCAGGAACAAACAGTTTATCAGGTGGGCAACGATCAGGTCTATCCGCCTGAAACTCCTGCAAGGCCCGCCGCAGGTCTGGAGAAACGGCTGACAATACCACTCCATCCTTAAGGATACCTGTGGGCTCAGAGTTACCAGGCGAGTCAGGCTCAAAACTCCTAGAAAGGGCATCCGCCTTAACATTCTTAGAACCCGGTAGGTATGACACCACAAAATTAAACCGAGAGAAAAATAATGACCAGCGCGCCTGTCTAGGATTCAGGCGCCTGGCGGTCTCAAGATAAACCAAATTTTTGTGGTCAGTCAATACCACCACCTGATGTCTGGCCCCCTCAAGCCAATGGCGCCACTCCTCAAAAGCCCACTTCATGGCCAAAAGCTCCCGATTCCCAACATCATAATTCCGCTCAGCGGGCGAAAATTTACGGGAAAAGAAGGCACAAGGCCTCATCACGGAGCAGTCAGAACTTTTCTGCGACAACACTGCCCCAGCTCCGATCTCAGAAGCGTCGACCTCAACCTGAAAAGGTAGAGCAACATCAGGCTGACGCAACACAGGGGCAGAGGAAAAACGGCGCTTAAGCTCCCGAAAGGCCTCCACAGCATCAGGGGACCAATCAGCAACATCAGCACCCTTCTTAGTCAAATCGGTCAATGGCTTAGCAATATCCGAAAAACCAGCAATAAATCGACGATAAAAGTTAGCAAAGCCCAAAAATTTCTGAAGACTCTTAAGAGAAGAGGGCTGCGTCCAATCACAAATAGCTTGAACCTTGACAGGATCCATTTCAATGGAAGAGGGGGAAAAAATATATCCCAAAAAGGAAATCCTCTGTACCCCAAAAACACACTTAGAACCCTTCACACACAAAGAATTAGACCGCAAAACCTGAAAAACCCTCCTGACTTGCTGAACATGAGAGTCCCAGTCATCCGAAAAAATCAGAATATCATCGAGATACACAATCATAAATTTATCCAAATAATCGCGAAAAATATCATGCATAAAGGACTGGAAAACTGACGGAGCATTTGAAAGACCAAAAGGCATCACTAAATACTCAAAGTGGCCCTCGGGCGTATTAAATGCGGTTTTCCACTCATCCCCCTGCCTGATTCGCACCAAATTATACGCCCCACGAAGGTCAATCTTAGAGAACCACTTGGCCCCCTTTATGCGAGCAAACAAATCAGTCAGCAACGGCAATGGGTATTGATATTTAACAGTGATTTTATTCAAAAGCCGATAATCAATACATGGTCTCAAAGAGCCGTCTTTTTTTGACACAAAGAAAAAACCGGCTCCTAAGGGAGATGACGATGGACGAATATGTCCCTTTTCCAAGGACTCCTTTATATATTCACGCATAGCAGCATGTTCAGGCACAGACAGATTAAATAAACGACCCTTTGGGTATTTACTACCCGGGATTAAATCTATGGCACAATCGCACTCTCGGTGCGGAGGTAACGAACCAAGCTTGGATTCTTCAAAGACGTCACGATAGTCAGACAGGAACTCAGGAATTTCAGAGGGAATAGATGATGAAATGGAAACCACAGGTACATCCCCATGAGCCCCCTTACATCCCCAGCTCAACACAGACATAGCTTTCCAGTCGAGGACTGGGTTGTGAGATTGCAGCCAAGGCAATCCTAGCACCAAATCATCATGTAGATTATACAGCACCAGAAAGCGAATAATCTCCTGGTGATCCGGATTAATACGCATAGTTACTTGTGTCCAGTATTGTGGTTTATTATTAGTCAATGGGGTGGAGTCAATCCCCTTCAGAGGAATAGGAGTCTCCAAAGGCTCTAAATCATACCCACAGCGTTTGGCAAAGGACCAATCCATAAGACTCAAAGCGGCGCCAGAGTCGACATAGGCGTCCGTGGTAATAGATGACAAAGAGCAAATCAGGGTCACAGATAGAATAAACTTAGACGGTAAGGTGCAAATGGAAACAGATTTACCAAGCTTTTTAGTGCGCTTAGAGCATGCTGATATAACATGAGTAGAATCACCACAATAGAAACACAACCCATTTTTCCGTCTAAAATTCTGCCGCTCGCTTCGGGACAGAATTCTATCACACTGCATACTCTCTGGCGATTTCTCAGTGGACACCGCCAGATGGTGCACTGGTTTGCGCTCCCGCAAACGCCTATCGATCTGAATAGCCATTGTCATGGACTCATTCAGACCCGCAGGCACAGGGAACCCCACCATAACATCCTTAATGGCATCAGAGAGACCCTCTCTGAAAGTCGCCGCCAGGGCGCACTCATTCCACTGAGTAAGCACAGACCATTTACGGAATCTTTGGCAGTAAATTTCCGCTTCATCTTGCCCCTGAGATAGGGACATCAAAGTTTTTTCTGCCTGAAGCTCCAAATGAGGTTCGTCATAAAGCAACCCCAAGGCCAGAAAAAACGCATCCACATTGAGCAACGCAGGATCCCCTGGTGTCAATGAAAAAGCCCAGTCTTGAGGGTCGCCCCGGAGCAAGGAAATCACAATCCTGACCTGCTGTGCAGGATTTCCGACAGAGCGAGATTTCAGGGACAAAAATAATTTGCAATTATTTCGAAAATTCTGAAACCCAGATCTATTCCCCGAGAAAAATTCCGGCAAAGGAATTCTCGGCTCAGATACAGGTGCATGACAAACAAAATCTTGCAAATTTTGTACCTTCGTGGCGAGATTATTCAAACCTGCAGTTACACTCTGAAGATCCATTGCAAACAGGTGAACACAGAGCCATTCAAAGGAGAGAAAAAAAAAAAAAAAAAAAATTTCAGCAGACTACTTATTTCTCTCCTTTCTCAGCCAAGGATTTTAACCCTTTAGTGGGCCGGTCAAACTGTCATGATCTCAATGGCAAGAGATCATAGCATCAGCATATATAGGAACTAGCTCTTGGAAGATGGAAACTGAGCTGACCATGAACTAAACCTAACGCACAACTAGCAGTGGCCGGGTAGCATGCCTACGTTGATTCTAGATGCCCAGCACCAGCCGGAGGACTAAATAAAACTAGCAGAGGAAAATATTAGTCCTAGCTCACCTCTAGAGAAATACCCCGAAAGGAGACAGAGGCCCCCCACATGTATTGGCGGTGAATCAAGAGGAAATAACAAACGTAGTATGAAAATAGGTTTAGCAAATTTGAGGTCCACTTACTACATAGCAGAAGACAGGAAGGACACTTTCATGGTCAGCTAAAAACCCTATCAAAACACCATCCAGAAATTACTTTAAAACTCTGGCATTAACTCATAACACCAGAGTGGCAATTCCTGTTCACAAGAGCTTTCCAGACACAGTAACGAAACTACAGCTGTGAACTGGAACAAAAATGCAAAAACAAACATGGACAAGAGTCCAACTTATCTAGTAGTTGTCTAGGAGCAGGAACAAGCACAGAGAGGCTTCTGATAACATTGTTGACCGGCAAGCAACTAACAGAGCAGCAAGGTTATATAGCGACTCCCACATCTTGATGGGAACAGGTGAACAGAGAAGAAGAAGACACCAGTTCAATTCCACCAGTAGCCACCGGGGGAGCCCAGAATCCAAATTCACAACAGGTGGGCTCCTCTGCTGAGTAGCAGACAGTGGTAGTAGGCACGAAGTATTAACTGGTCTAAATGGAGACCAGGGCCCCGGTATATTTTAACTATCATCTATCATTTCAACAAATTTGTATTGGCAGTGCCATTGAAGGATTTAACAGCACAGACTACACAGTGGTGGAGCAGGGAGAGGTAAGTATTGCAAGTGGTAGAGCACTGTTTGAGCAAGGGGGAACACTCTCTCATGGGCGGCGGTACTGGCACAGGGCCCCTCATATTACGAGTGTGTTTGACGTTGGTTGTGCACCACCACCATCAGAGACACTTCTTTGTACTATGAGGGACCCTGTGCCAGTGCCATCGCCCAAGAGTGGGCACACCCACCTGTCCAGACAAAAGGCACTCGCACGGGTGCTTGCGCCAAGCGGTGACCACGGCCCTGTGGGGGGAGTCAGCCCATTTAGGGAGGAATAAAAATGGCCTATGGTGGACATTCAGCAGCTGCAAATAGGGGAATTGGAGTAGTCAGTAAGAGGAGGCCAAAAGCAAGACATTTTTCAGGCAAGCTACGTGTCAGCAGGGGAAGGTAGGGCAAAATAATTTAAAATCCATAATTGGTTCATTTTAATGAAGGTTAGCTCATCAACAGTTTGGGTAGCCAGACGAGTCCTTTTTTCGGTCAGTATTGAACCAGCAGCACTGAAGACTTTCTGATAGCACACTAGCAACAGGGCAAGCGAGCTCCTGTAATGCATATTTAGCCAATTCCGGCCAGGTGTCTATTTTAGGTGCCCAGTAATCAAAGGGGAATGACCTGTGAGGGAGAACATCGATAAGGGAGGAAAAATAGTTTGTAACCATACTGGACAAATGCAGTCTCCTGTCGCTTTGAATTGATGCAGCAGTACCTGTCGTGTCTGCGGTCATTGCGAAATCACTCCACAACCTGGTCATAAAACCCCTCTGTCCAACGCCACTTCTGATTTGTGCACCTCTAACACCTCTGCCATGTTGCCCCCTACAGCTCGTGTGAGAACCATCACCGCCGCTGTGTGCTGGGAATGCCTGAACCAAACGGTCTACAAGAGTTGCTTGTTTGGTTGCCAATATTTGCTCAAGATTCTCATGTGGCATGATATTTTGTAATTTTCCTTTATATCGCGGATCCAGGAGGCAGGCCAACCAGTAATCATCATCGGTCATCATTTTGATAATGCGGGGGCCCCTTTTTAGGATACGCAAGGCATACTCAGCCATGTGGGCCAATGTTCCAGGTGTCAATTCACTGCTTGTGCTGGGTTGAGGAGCACTGTCTTGCAAATCAACATCACTTGTCTCCCGCAAAAAACCTGTACCTGACCTTGCAACGCCATCAGTTTCTATTGCCCCCTGAGAAGCATCCTCCTCCCATAGATATTCATCCCCATCATCCTCCTCTTCGCCCACCACCTCATCCAGGAGAGTTCCCTGAGCAGACAATGGCTGATCGTCATCAAGGCTTCCCTCCTCCTCGGCTGCAGACGCTTGCTCCTTAATGTGCGTCAAACTTTGCATCAGCAGACGCATTAGTGGTATGCTCATGCTTATGATGGCGTCGTCTGCACTTACCGGCCGTGAGCATTCCTCAAAACACTGAAGGACTTGACAGAGGTCCTGTAGCTTCGACCACTGCACACCTGACAACTCCATGTCTGCCATCCAACTGCCTGCCCGTGTATGTGTATCCTCCCACAAATACATTACAGCACGCCTCTGTTCGCACAGCCTCTGAAGCATGTGCAGTGTGGAGTTCCACCTTGTTGCAACGTCGATTATTAGGCGGTGCTGGGGAAGATTCAGCGATCGCTGATGGTTCAGCATACGGTTGGAGTGTACGGGTGACCGGCGGATGTGCAAGCAAAGTCTTTGCACCTTCAGGAGCAGGGCTGGTAACCCCGGATAATTTTTCAAAAAGCACTGCACCACCAGGTTCAAGGTGTGAGCCAGACAAGGTATGTGTTTCAGTTCTGAAAGGGCTATGGCATCCATAAAATTCCTTCCGTTATCACTGACTACCTTGCCTGCCTCAAGATGTACACTGCACAGCCATGACTGAGTTTCTTGCTGCAAGAACTCAGCCAGAACTTCCGCGGTGTGTGTGTTGTCGCCCAAACACTTCATTGCCAACACAGCCTGCTGACGCTTACCACTAGCTGTTCCATAATGGGACACCTCGTGTGCAACACTGGCAGCTTCGGATGGAGTGGTCGTGTGACTGCGCTCTGTGGACGAGCTTTCGCTTCTGCTGGAGGAGGAGGAGGAGGAGGGGTGGCGAACGCCTACAGCCAACTGTTTCCTAGACCGTGGGCTAGGCAGAACTGTCCCACTATGGCTGTCCCCTGTGGACCCTGCATCCACCACATTAACCCAGTGTGCCATGATGGACACGTAACGTCCCTGGCCATGCCTACTGGTCCATGCATCTGTTGTGAGGTGCACCTTTCTACTGACTGATTGCCTCAGTGCATGGACAATGCGGTCTTTGACATGCTGGTGGAGGGCTGGGATGGCTTTTCTCACAAAGAAGTGTCGACTGGGTAGGTCATAGCGTGGTACTGCGTAGGCCATCAGGGCTTTGAAAGCTTCACTTTCAACCAACCGGTAGGGCATCATCTCTAATGATATTAGTCTAGCAATGTGGGCGTTCAAGCCCTGTGTACGTGGAGAGGATGAGTAGTTTCTTTTCCTAACGAGAGTCTCTTGTAGGGTGAGCTGCACTGGAGAGGTGCATATGGTGGAACTAGCGGTGGTGGTGGTGGTGGACATGTCGGATTGAGAGAGGGTTGGTGAGGCTATTCTTGATGTTGACCTACATACAGTGTTTCCTACCAAAAACCTTGTGATTCCCTGACTGCTTTGGCCTTGCGACGATACCTCCACATTTGCTGCTGGTGGTGTCCTAACTGGTGTGCTTACAGTGAGGGAAGTGGATTGCCTCCACGTCAAGGGCAATGGGGTACTCGGCACCGGGTCCTTCAGTTTTCTGCGGGATTGTCACGGTGGCCCGACCCGGTACCGTGGCGTCCATTGAAAGGGAAAGTTTGTACGGGATAATGTTCGTGACCCACCTGTGGTATTCGGTCAGGGTGACCAATGCTGCTTAGGGGTCAACTGGGGATGATGTGATGGCAGCTAGGTGGTATACCTTCCCACAGGTGAAGTGTATCCCCAGGTCTTCCCAGGAGTGTAGATGGTGATGGTGGACGATGTAAGGTGGCGGGAATAACGAGGACACAAGGTTGCATTCTCTTTACCTTTTACTGAAGACTTCAGCATCCACAGTCCAGGGTACAGACCACAGGGTAGGCAGAGTCCGGCCGATCCGAAGGCAAATCCAGAGTCCCCTTATCCAAGTGGAAATCAGTAGCCTTCCTACTAGTGCCTGTGTGTTGTAGTCCCTCCCTGCTGAGCAAGTCGATAAGGTCCTCACAACTTTTGTAGATGTTCTAGATGTTATTTCTTCCTTTCTGTCCCCCAGATGGTATGGATAGGACAAACCCGTATGATTGATGGCCTGAGGCTTGTTTATAGGGACCCTAGAGATGCCCCGACCCCCACAATTTACCACTGTGTCTTCTTAGGTGTTAAGGTCGGGCAGCCAACTTGGAATTGACTGTCCTGCCGGTCTCTGAAGTAATGCGTAGAGTCAATTACTACCTCTGTGTTCCGGCCACCGGATACGGGCCTCAGAAGGAGGCAGCCTATTTCAGGGCAGAACTCCTCCCAGCGATTTCTCCTTGTGCTGTGACTTCGTTTCTCACTCTCTACAATACAATTCTCTTTGTGTCCTTTCTTAGGATGCTGCCGCACGTGGGGCAGGCGCAGCTCCATAGCTTTCTGTCTCGCTAGGCCTCTGTCAGGATCCCACCCCTGACAGGGACCCTCTGTCTGCAGCTCAGATGTTCCTCCTTTCCCCCTGTCTGCCTGACAGGTGTTGCCTGGGCAAAGCCCAGCCAGCGTCTCTCTAACTTTCTATCCAGCCCACCAGTTTTACCCTTCTGTGAGGAGTGCCCTAGGAGATAGGAGCAAGGCTCCCCCTGATGGTCTGGAGTGTGAAGTGTATTGTGTGGTTTGTGATACCTGGTAGGAAGATCTCCTTTATTACCTTCAGACGTAATATCACTCCCCCTGGTGTAAGAATGACATTACTGCAACGACCAGGACTCTGCGGCGCTGCAGAAGCAATGTAGCATTGCTGACTACCTTCATTCTGAGCAGGTGCACCAACGGTACGGGACGTTTGGTAGTTAGTCCAGGCTTGCAAGTGCATGCTGGTTAAATGTCTACACATGCACGTTGTATTTCAATTTAGGGGATTCTTCCCTCTGCTAAAGGTCTTTGAGCATTTCTTACAGATAACTTTGCACTGATCACTGATCATTCGGATCTTGGTTAAAAAATTGCCACACTCCACTCTTCCTACTATGCAATACCTTTTCAGGCATTGCACGCTGTGCTACTTTCACCAGATGGCCACGCTGTCCTAAAACTTTTTTGGGTTGACAAACGTTTTTGGCCTGAGAAGGGCCTGCCAGATGAAAGCTGTTGTGATGTTGATGGCTGCTGCGGATCATCCTCCTCCGCTTTTGAGCTACTGTCAGCAGTACCCTCTTTCCCCAATGGCTGCCAATCTGGGTCAACAACTGGGTCATCTATTACCTCCTCTTCAATGTCATGTGCACCTTTCTCTGTGTCACCGTGTAAGCTGTTGCTATAGCATTCGGGAAGGGGCACCATAGTCTCATCAGGGTCAGTTTCTGGCTCAGCACACTGCGAGGGCAATGTAGTGATCTGAGTCAATGGAACAGCATAATAATCTAGCTGTGGCTGTGCATCAGTGCACTCCATGTCCTATTCATTTTGTAATGGTCTGTTAACAATTTCCCTTTCTAATCCACGCACGGTATGTGTAAAGAGCTCCATGGAGTAACCTGTAGTGTCGCCTGACGCATCCTTCACTTTTGGTTTGGATGAAGGACACAAGGAAGCGACTTGTTCCTGACCTGGAGCATCCACTGACGACTTGCTGCTTTTATATTTGGAACTTTCTGAAGAGGAGGCAAAAGAGCTAGAGGCTGAGTCAGCAAGGAAAGCCAAAACTTTTTCCTGCTGCTCCGGCTTTAAAAGCGGTTTTCCTACTCCCAGATAAGGGAGCCTTCGATGTCTTGTGTAGCCTGACGATGACTGTTGTGAATTCCGTTCTCGGGCTCCCTCCTGTGGTCATGAGTGGTACTGTGTGAGTTTGTTCTTGGGCTCCCTCTTGTGGCCTTTAGCGATATGGCTGGGCTCAGCTGCTTCATTTCCTTCTATGCTGGGCCTATTTAACTCACCTGGACCTTCATTTGTTGCCTGCTGTCAGTGTATTCAGTCCTGATTCTGAGCTCTCCTGAAGATTCCTTGTGACCAGTCTCCTGCTGGAGAAGCTAAGTTTGCTTGTTCATTTTGCTCATTATTTCCTTGAAAACGTTTCTCAGTATATGATGAGTTCAGTCCAGCTTGCTTTTATGTGATTTTTTGCTTGCTGGTTAGTTCTGGGGTGCAGAGTGCGCCCCTCACATCGCGAGTCGGTGTGGGGGTTCTTGTATTCTCTGCGTGGTTTATTTTTGATAGGAATCTGTGCGGTCAGTACAAAAACTATCTATTTTCTGTCTATCTAGTGTTAGCGGGCCTCATTTGCTAAACCTGTTTCATTTCTACGTTTGTATTTTCCCCTTAACTCACCGTTATTATTTGTGGGGGGCTGTCTATAACTTTGGGGTTATTTCTCTGAGGCAAGTGATGTCTTTGCTTTCTCTCTAGGGGCAGTCAGTTTCTCAGGCTGTGAAGAGGCGTCTAGGTTTTTAGGTAACGCTCCACGGCTGCCTTTAGTGTGTTGGATAGGATCAGGATTGCGGTCAGTATAGCTTCCACATCCCCAGAACTTGTCCTAACATTCTGGTTATATGTATCAGGTCAGTTTTGAGATCCTACCACCGGATCATAACAGATGACGCTGGCTCAACACCTCCAGCCTTAGGTGCTATTTTGCTTTTCCCACTACCACCAGATGCTCCACCACCACCACCATCATTACCAGCTGCCAACGACCGCCCACGGCCTCTTCCACCAGACTTCCTAATTTTTGGGAAAATGTAACCAAAATAACAACCGTTATATGGTACTGTAAAACAAGGTAGAAGGTGTATCTAAACTTGTTGAGAATTTAAATCTCCCTTTTTTGGGGGGGAGACTGCACCCAAACTCAGGCCCAGTGTATTACACTACACAATGTAAGTGGCAGAACGTGGCTGGCAGATATACGACAAACAGAACTGATGTAGATCCACTTAGTGGCAATTTAAATCTCCCTTTTTTGGGGGTGAGACTGTACCCAAACTCAGGCCCAGTGTATTTTACAATGCAATGTGAGTGGCAGCAAGTGGCTGGCTGATACACCACAAACTAAGAGGACTGAGGTATATCCACTTTGTGAGAATTTCAATCTCACTTTTTTTTTTTGGGACACAGAACCCAAACTCAGGCCCAGTGTGTTTTACAACGCAATGTGAGTGGCAGCGAGTGGCTGGCTGATACACCACAAACTAAGGCCAGTCTCACACGTCCAGATAATTCTGGTACCGGAAAAATCGGTACCGGAGTTATCCATGTCCGTGTGTCCGTGAGCTCACGTGGCACATCAGTGTGGCACACGTGCGGCAGCCGTGTGCCGCCCGTGTGCTGACTGGGTACCACACGGACCGTGCAGGAGACCGCGCTAGAGATAAGCGCTGTCCCCTTCATCTGGTGCTGAAGCCGGAATTCATTCCTTCTTCCCAGCAGCGTTCGCTGGAGAGAAGGAATGAAAAATCATTGTTTTTTTACTTTTTTTGTGGTTAAAATAAAGATCCTTGTCACCACCCCCCTCCCACTCCCTGTGCACCCGCCCGCTGGAAATAAAATACTCACCCAGCTCCCCCGATGCTTCCTCTCAGCGTCGCAGCTTCTTCCTGTATGAGCAGTCACGTGGTACCGCTCATTTAAGTGATGAATATGCAGCTCCACCCCTATGGGAGGCGGAGCTGCATATTCATCACTGTAATGAGCGGTACCACGTGACCGCTCATACAGGACAAGCTGCTGCGCTGAGAGGAAGCATTGAGGGAGCCGGGTGAGTATTTTATTTTCAGCGGGCGGGCGCATATGGGGTGGGAGGGGGGTGGTGACAAGGATCTTTATTTTAAACACAAAAAAAAAACCAATGATTTTTCATTCCTTCTCTCCAGCGAACGCTGCTGGAGAGAAGAAATGAATGGCGGCTTCAGCACCACAAGCTAGGGGGACAGCACTTACTGTAGCGCTGTCTCCTGCATGGCACACGGACTGCACACGGACAGCATCCGTGTGCGGTATGTGTTTTACACAGACCCATTGACTTTAATGGGTCCGTGTGATCCGTGCGCTCCCACGAACACTGACATGTCTCTGTGTTTTTCAAACGGACACACGGTCCGTGAAAACACGCTGACATGTGCAGAGGCACATTGATTTTAAGGTGTCTACGTGAGTCAATGTCTCCGGTACGTGAGAAAACTGTCACCACATGTACCGGAGCCACTGACGTGTGCAACCGGCCTAAGAGGACTGAGGTATATTCACTTTGTGAGAATTTCAATCTCACTTTTTTTGGGGGGGACACAGAACCCAAACTCGGGCCCAGTGTATTTTACAACACAATGTGAGTGGCAGCAAGTGGCTGGCTGATACACCACAAACTAAGAGGACTGAGGTATATATCCACTTTGTGAGAATTTCAATCTCACTTTTTTTTGGGGGGACACAGAACCCAAACTCAGGCCCAGTGTATTTTACAACGCAATGTGAGTGGCAGCAAGTGGCTGGCTGATACGCCACAAACTAAGAGGACTGAGGTATATCCACTTTGTGAGAATTTGAATCTCACTTTTTTTTTTTTGGACAGAACCCAAACTGTGGCTCAGTGTATTTTCCAACGCAATGTGAGTGGCAGCAAGTGGCTGGAAGATATCTGAAAAAATCCAAGGACTGTAGTACAATTTCTATCTCCCTACAATGATCTCAGGACAAGTATGGCAGCAACAAAAAGGACTGCTGCACACAAAAGTGTGGACAAATAAACATGATAACTGTGCAGAAAGGAGCAACAGGATTTTTGCTTTTAAAAAAGCAGTTGGTTTGCACAGCGGCGTACAAACAGCAATGCAGCTATCAGGGAGCCTTATAAGGCAGCCTAATAAGCTACAGAGCTGATGCACAAAGATATAGTCTCCACTGTCCCTGCAAAACAAAGGTGGTGTTAGAGAGTGGAAATCGCTACAGCACAAGCGGTTTGGGGGTTAATCTTCCCTCCCTAACTATGTCCCTTCTTCAGACGAAGCTGCAGCAACCTCTCCCTATGCTGAGATCGGCAGAAGTAAGATGGCGGTCGGCGTGCACGCCCCTTTATAGCCCCTGTGACACCGCAGAAAGCAAGCCAATCACTGTCATGCCCTTCTCTAAGATGGTGGGGACCGAGACCTATGTCATCACGCTGCCCACACTCTGCGTCCTCCTTCATTGGCTGAAAAATGGCGGTGAAAGCATCATACGAAACGCGACTTTGGCGCACAGATCGCCGACCGCATGGCCGATCCCACAGTGGGATCGGTTCGGGTTTCACGAAACCCCGACTTTGCCGAAAGTCGGCGATTTTTGAATTTGTCCGATCCGTTTTGCTCAACCCTACTTTAATGTAAACAACAGCACACAGCTTGATAAGTGACACATCGTTGAAATCTGTGTCTTAACTCCCAACTCCTGCTGTCCTCAGATTACATAGCAGAAACCAGCTGACATATTCCCTTTAATGCACAAACAGTGTAGTTGCTGAGGACTTTTCACAAACTTCCATGAGGAAAATCCATGCTGGTGCAAACTGGTTGATTTCTAAAATCTTAGACTTTAAAAAATTTCTATGTAGAAATTGAAATCCACAGAGCATCTGTTCTTCACGTATCAAGAGCCACATAGTTATTCATGGATATGTTTAGGTTTTCTTTCAAAATGTGAAGTTTGTCATTGGCAAATATTAAGTAGATTTCAACACAAAAACACAACAAATCTGAGGCTAAACAGATGGGGATTTTTTTTTTTTTTGCAGATTTCACCACAAAATTAGCCACATCAGATCCATGTGCTTGCCAATTCTTCCTACTTCCCAAAAAACACCATAAGAACTGACTGTTTAGTTGCAGCCTGATATATTCCACCTCTTGACAGGTGCCATTACTGTTAGGGTACTGTCACACAGTACCATTTTGATCGCTACGACGGCACGATCCGTGACGTCGCAGCGATCGTATGATTATCGCTCCAGCGTCGTAGACTGCGGTCACACGTTGCAATCACGGCGCTGGAGCGATGCCGAAGTCCCCGGTAACCAGGGTAAACATCGGGTAACTAAGCGCAGGGCCGCGCTTAGTAACCCGATGTTTACCCTGGTTACCAGCGTAAACGTAAAAAAAACAAACAGTACATACTTACATTCCGGTGTCTGTCCCCGGCGTTCTGCTTCTCTAGTCTCCACTGTGTAAGCGCCATAGCCGGCAAGCAGAGCGGTGACGTCAGACGTCACCGCTGTGCTCGCTTTCCGGCCGGCAGACGCTCACACAGTGGAGAGAAGCTGAGACGCCGGAGGACAGACACCGGAATGTGAGTATGTACTGTTTGTTTTTTTACGTTTACGCTGGTAACCACGGTAAACATCGGGTTACTAAGCGCGGCCCTGCGCTTAGTTACCCGATGTTTACCCTGGTTACAAGCGAACACATCGCTGGATCGCTGTCACACACAACGATCCAGCGATGTCAGCGGGTGATCAAGCGACGAAAGAAAGTTCCACACGATCTGCTACGACGTACGATTCTCAGCAGGATCCCTGATCGCTGCTGCGTGTCAGACACTGCGATATCGTAACGATATCGCTAGAACGTCACGAATCGTACCGTCGTAGCGATCAAAATGGTACTGTGTGACAGTACCCTAAGACAAGGCTGTTATTACAGCCTCCGTGTATCTCAAGAGCTTCTTCCCATTTGTTCCTCACAGTAAACACAGAAGAAGAAGAAAAAAACTTCATCTGACACTACAGCTCTTTGCTGTTATCTGAATCTCCGGCTTAAAGGAGTAATTGTGTAAGGGCAATTGCTGTTGATGCCATTTCCCAAGATATAAAACTAAGTAAGTGTTTGCCAAATGGCCCTTAATAGACCATAGTACCAAATAATAATAATCAAATCCACATAAATCTGCAATAAAGTAAAAGTGTTTGTTTTATTTCTAATAAAAGACTTTATTCTGGCTGTGTATTTACCATACAACTATAGGATTAGTAATGGATAGGAGTCTTATAGACGCCTCTCCATTACTAAACCGTGGGCTTGATGTCACCAGACAATACAAAGGTGACATCAACCCCACTTGCCACCGCTACAGGGCAAGTGGGAAGAGCCGGGCAAAGTGCATCAAACATCATAAAAAGTAGCCTCACTAAAATCTTGTCAAATGACAAATGCACTAGCAGGATGCAGCGGGCCCCCACTGATAAAGGCTGGAGCAGCACAGGTGCAAGCTGCTGATGAGAACAACCACCCACTCACCTAAATAATGGAGGGGTTGGCTGCCTAGTAGCAAAAATGGGTGTTATGTGTGTGGTATTTCCTGAGGAAGAAGTCATATACAGACTTCGAAACACGTTGAATAAAACCACCATTCATTTTCCAATACGTCCGCATTTCCATTTGTTCAGCAGTGCAGACAGTATCCACAAAAATCCTTTATACAGTAGCAAAAATGCACACAAATAGGGCTTGCATAGGACGCTATTCACACAGGTAAGTGTTAGGACTCGCAAGTTATGGGGACCCTTGACGTTGGGTTGCAAGCTTATCCATTTTGCCCATCTGTAGGTCTATAGATCATCGGAGGCAGCATGGGTGGCAGCCCACCTGAGCACATACAAACTCCTTGCAGATGTGATCCATGATGGGATTTGAACCCTGGATTCCCATGCTGCAAAGCACCAGTGCTTTCCACTGAGTCACCGTGCTGTTCAGAATATATAGAGCACCCACTAGGACCACGGGGTACTCGGTATCGGGCCAGTTCTTAAAGGGATGTGTCACGGTGACAGTGACCCGGTCCATGGCCCTGGGCATCCAATAAAAGGGGGAAAGAAGATGGGAGTAAAGTCTATGGTTGTAGCGTTCGTGATGCCATCTGTGGTATTCGGTCAGGCGTGACCGACGCTGCTTAAAGGGGTCCACTGAGGATGATAGTACTGTAGCAAGGATGGTATGACTTCCCACAGGTGAAGCTTAGTCCCCAGGGCTCCCGGTGTAGTGGGTACAGCTGACAGTCGGTGTAGTGCCGGAAAGGATTAGAGGACACAAGGTTGCAGTCTCTTTACCTTTTACTGGTAGTAAGCAGCCACAGTTCAGGGTACAGATCACAGGTGATGGCGTCATCTGGCCAGCCTGGAAGCGATTCAGAGATCCCCCTAGCCAGGTGGGGTTGGAAGCCTTCCTTACTGCACTGTGTTGTAGTTCCTTGCTGCCTAAGGCTTCACACAAGGTCCTCACTTTCTCTCTGTCCCTTTAGGTAGGACACTACCTGCATGGCAGGTAATTCAAGCCTTTTTACAGGGGTCTCTATGATGACTCCGGGCTCTATGTGCTGCTGTGCCTTCAAGTGTAATGGTGGACAGGTGACTTGAAATCTCCTGCCTGCCAGTCTCTGCTGTGGGGCATACAGTTACCCCCCCAACCTTGGTCTTCCAGCCACCGGTTTCTTGCGCTTCAGTGTGGAGGAAGCTCAGACGCAGCTCCCCTTCAGCTCTTCACCACTCCTTTGCTCCTTCCTCCTTACACAGTCTCCTACAGACTGTTCTGTCTCTTTCTTCTCTTTCCAAGAGCTGCAGAACTTTGTGTCTGCCCAGCCCCAGCTTTCCTCTCAGGAGCTGTGAGCTGCAGAACCTCATGTCTGCACGGCCCCAGCTTTCCTCTCAGGAGCTGCAGAACCTCATGTCTGCACGGCTCCAGCTCTCTTCCTGACTAACTCCTCCTCCAGCCAGAATAAATATATAGGGAAGTTCCCTGAATCCGGGTATCGAGCTCTCCCTTCCAGCCTGGAGTCAGAACAGTGTTGTATGTATGCGTCACCTGTTAAAGGGATCGTTCCTCGCTACCAGGCATGACATCACCCTCCCCGTGAGGAAGGCAATACCACTGTGACAGCCAAACTCCTGGGGTGTCAAATATACTCTTTGGCAAAGTCAGTGATATTACTACCAGCACCTATGGGAAGATCAGGAAAAACTAGAGCAGGTCCATTTGCAATTTGTAAAGTAGACCTGTGAGGAGGAATTACTCGAACCTCAGTCAGAGAACAACTAAGGACCCAAGAATTGAAAGGTAAGGGAGCTAACCACTGAGTCACCATAGCATTACTTGATGGCTAGGTCATCAATATGTCTATCAGTGCCCCCCGACAGGTCATGAAAAGGAAGAGCAGGTTTCATTTGAGGCCTCTATTTCATTCTATAAGATGTGTCTGAGAGGAGAAATCTCATAGACCTCAGTCAGAGTTGAACTAAGGGCCCAGATGTAGGATGGCAATGGAGGTAACCACTGAGCCACTGTGCTGCCTGAGAGTTTATTTCTGGCCAGATCATCAATAGGACTCTCAGCATTTATGGGAAGGTCAGAAAAAAACTAGAGCAGGTCCTATTACAATCACTGACTACAATTTCTAAAGTACACCTGAGAGGAGGAATCTCATTGTCCTCAGTCAGGGTTGAACCCAGGGCACCAGCAGTGCTAACAACTGCGCCACCATGCTGCCCGAGTGCTAATCTCTGGGTAAGTCATCAATATGACTTCTGGCACCTATGGGAAGATCAGGAAAAATAGACATAGCTGCCCAACACATCTAACCAATCTGTTCATTGATTTCAATTTCTAAAGTGAGTTGGAATTTGAGACAAATGATCCACTGCTTACCACAATTACAGTTGAGCAAGAGTATCCATTTGTCTTCATTTTAGAAGTATGATTGCATCACTTAATTCATCCTCATATCACAGATTTTGGAAAATTAACACTAATTTGTTAAAATAAAAAGGAAATCTCACGAAAACCAGAAACATTGGCTCCCCGAAGATGAGCGTTACGAAACAAATAATTAGGACTAGATGTGATTGGAAGCATTCTACATTCTGAGCAAATGTACGCGGCACCTTTATTCACAAGGGAGAAATGACCTTGAAATGACCGGAATGATGAACACGTCCAGAAGTACTGCGTGTATCCAAGCCATCACTGTTGGAAGCACAGGCGAACAGAAAAGAGACTTAATATTTCACACAGATTTCTTTTTGCCATTTTCTTTCATTTTTCACTGTCCTTCTTTGCTGCGCTTTGAAAAAAAAAAGTCTCGTCTGCGCCTTTGATTTAGTTTTAAAGAATATACAGCAGCATTTAATTAAAAGTACCCAGGCCAAAGTGAGATTAATTATCTCTCTGCCCCTGGAGGCTCTTCTTTGTGTACCTTGGAAAGAGGTTTTCTTTTCTTTTTTTTAATGTGGTCTCAGAGATTTCTCTAGACAACAATTGAAAGTTCACCAAGGAAAGGCAGAAACATAATTCATTTGCAGAGGGAAAGGGATACAGGGTCTATTGCCAGAGGAGGTGGCGACCACACAAAATATACTTTGAACAAAATAAATCATTTAAAAGCCGAGGTCTGGGGGTACTTTGAATTTTTTTATTTTTTTACTGTTTCATATAGACACAGTTCTGAACTTACTTGCTGCATTTGTACATAGGAACACGGAGGATAAAAGAATAGTGACTCCCACTATTTACTTCCATTTAGAGTGTTACATCCAAAATTACAATGTGACCTTATAATAAGGTGCCCGTATATTTATGAAAGGGGGTATCCAGGACTTTACGGGGCGGGACTTCCGTCGTCATTCCATCTGACAGTCGGCTCCCCCAGTTAGGCATCGGGGATCCGGCTGTCAATGAGAATGATTCTGGAAGTCACGCCGCATCAACACAGCGGCCTTGAAAAGGAGCCTCCGCTTTGTAGACGTGATGTCAGCATAGTGATGGGCGAATCCCCCGATGTTCGGGATTGGCGGCTTCGTCAGAGTTTTTTTAAAGTTCGGGGCCGGAGATGACACAAACTTGTGTCTGAACCCCAAACTCGTACTTTACATATATGGGATGGGGAGGGGGAGCTGTAAAAAAAAAAAAGCAGAAAATTAATAATAAGCATAATTATACTTGCCTGCCCAGCGACGCGTCCTCCCGTCCCACTGTCTCCAGGCCACATCTGCTTCCGGGGCTGCTCATTAACTGCCGGCAGTTTTCACTGCACTTGGCAGTCTTCAGTTTTTCGGTTCTAGTAGAAGCGCCGGTGTTGGCGTGAAACGGCCGTTGTCCTCTCCCCACTCACCTCTTTTGTTCCTTGTCTTCCCCGTGCCGTGAAGATGTGTTCACAGTTGCTTCAATAAAAGGAAAAGTCCTGATCACAGATCCGGTGAGTGTTGCCGCGTTCTTTTCTATTCCTGCTGCATGGTTCTTCCTTCATTCCGGATGCGAGCACCTCCCGAGAGTGTCGGGTTCAAGCATTGACCACTGAATTTATACCTGATCTCGCTGTTGGGCAGTGCTGCCATATTTTTTTCTTCCTTTATTAAGTATAATTATAATGTTTATTATTAATTTTCTGCTTTTTTTTTTTTTTTTTAAAGCCCGAACTGGACCCGAACTTTAACACTGGCTTCCCATGGAAACCCGTGTTTGGGACCGTGTGACCAAACACTATGTCAGTGTTCCCCAAGTCCGGTCCTCAAGAGCCACCAACAGGTCATGTTTTCAGGATTTCCTTAGTATTGCACAGGTGATAATTGCATCACCTGGACAGGCAAGCATTCAATGACCTGTGTAATACTAAGGAAATCCTCAAAACATGACCTGTTGGTGGCTCTTGAGGACCGGAGTTGGGGAACACTGCACTATGTGTTCGGTACGGTCCCGAACTTTACAGTTTGGGTTCGCCCATCCCTAGACAGCAGAAGCTTCTGAATATCTAGCAGGGGCAGTCTGTAACCAGTCTGTGCCAGGGAAGTTACAATTACCTGCCTGTTAGTGCTTAGATACACCAATACCAATATACCAATCTTTAAATCTGCCCCTTTTGCACATATCACCCACCAAATGATGCCAGTCCAGGCTTAATTTACCCTCCTGTTGCCATTGGAATCATCCAGTTATACTTCCAGTGTTCCAGTGTTCCTGGTTGATCATGCGCAGTGCCGTGTCTCTCAGCTGACTTCCCGTCAGCATAGCTCTGCCTCCATCTCCAACAAGGAAACTTTAAATCTATTCTACTTTTTGAATACACTTTGTGCCTCTTTGCTCCTTTACACTACTGTGCCTGGCCAATGTTATCTTCTGCCATCTACATAAGTATTATCATTTGTGTGGTTTTACATAATTGTTGGCTGGTTTCTAGCAGAGCTCAATTCACCTGCACTTTTCTATAACAAATCACTAGGCAGTGCGGAGCTGTGTTTGTTGCCTGCTGCTGGGAGATTAGTGATGTTAATGTGCAAATGCTGCTTTATTGGTGCATAAGGCAGAGGATTATCTTCTGCCCTATGCCTCAAGAGAGCAGCATGTGATTCATATATTAGGAATACGGGACATGTATCCTGCATTTTCTACCTTTTGTCTTCTTCTGTATCCATCTCTGATTTTTAGTGTTCTGTCTGAGCTAGGTTAAAAAAAACTGTTAAGATGTCTAGTTCAGAGAGACATGAGTGATCCTTGCTGTCCTTTAGCACAGAAAAAAGAATGGATGGAGAGCGCGCCCAAGAGAGTACATGAAAGAATGGATGGAGAGAGTGAGTAAGAAAGAATGTGAAAGAGAACGGATGGAGGGATCGAGAGAGCAGACGAAAAAGAATAGATAAATAGAACAGATCGAGAGAGAGTGCACAGGTAAGAATGTATGGAGAGAGTGAGAGAAATAATGTGAAAGAAGTGATGGAGAAGGAGAACGCTAAAGGCAATGGGGAGAGAGAATGTGAAAGAGTATGTACAGTGTAACTGTGAATCCAGCTATGAAGCAAGATAAAACACTTATAAAAATCAGAAGCCAGAGTTTATGTGTGCATGTCTGCTTCTCACTCACTCTGCTCCTTCCCTCTTAATAGATATCAATAGGTCTTCTGTAAATGTATTCTCCAGCGAGCTGGCAATTTGTCTTATTTTACCCAAGAAGGATTTTAGCTGTATTTCTTATTGAATGATGAATTCAGGCAGCAAGAGGAGGAGAAGAAAAGGCTCAGTGAAGAAGGATGCAAATGTCTCTGATAAGATATATTACAAAGATTCTTATATATTTGCTTATGGTATTGATTTCTGAAAAGTTTTTTGTTTTTTTTAAGCGAACAGTGACTAACTTAACTTTTTCTGCAACACGCTATTGAAATTAATTACGTGTTAAGTTAAAATTTATTACATTTTATGAAGACTACACAACTTTTTGCCATGCATGTACAATGATAAAATATACAAAAACATTATTATTTATAAACTTTTCCAAAATTATAGTATTTACAAGGGAATCTTTTAGAAGAACGATCCACGCCTTAAGCTAATCTCGGAAAGAGAATGCCATCTATATGTTGCTTCCTGTACCCTCACCCCCCCCCCCAAGAAAAAACTAAATGATAAAAAAATGGTGTTTTAATTTAATAATTATTATTAGCAATAATGACCCTATGAATAGTTCTCTGTAGCATCAATCATACACTCGGGGCACCTGCTGTAGGCGTCGGGGTACAATTATACAATGGTATAATGAAACAGACCCCATCTAGCTACATTTACACATTCTTTACCCCTGAAAATAATCTTCTTCGTTGTATGGAGAACATACTGAGAACATTACGACTCTGTTTTTTTTTTAATAACGCTAGAATAAAAAGACTGAAAGGGGAGAACAAAAAAAAAAAGTATTTTGTTGTTTTGTATGGGCTAGAGCCTTTTTTTTTTTTTTTTTCACCCATCTATTTTCTTTCTGTAATTTCAACCATTTATTGTACAGACGTCCCGGCCTATTTTCTGCTCTTCTTGACCTATAACCTTTATGCAATCAAGGTGAACTCTCTTGAAATTGCAAAGTCTACATACCCACAATGGCTACTTTTGTGTGCAATCACGACTCAACAATAACGTTGCTGAATAAAAGATTTGAAACCGTAGAAACTCCTTTGTGTGTCAGTGACATACAACTATAATGTATGGCACGGAAATCAAAGAATTGTATATTAGTTTGCTTTGTATCCAGTATAGTCTAAATGTATGCAAAATCCAGTATAAGGTCACCAGCTTTCCTACAGTTTGATATATTTGACGTATCTCTTCATATCATGTTCAATACTAGTATATAATTTTTGTGCAAATGGATATACTTTCAATTGAATAGACCCATGCATAAAAAAATCTGCACATTTAGCCTCACCACTAAAAAAAATGCTTACAAATACATACATGCAAATATATATATACACACAGCTGTTGAAATTAATATGTTTTGCAACAATAAGGTTGCAAAGGTCTTGAGATGGCTCACTGGTTTCACCCATCATGGGATGTATCTTGTGTGGCAGGATTGCCTTCTAATTACTGATAGATTTCATCTGGTGTCATGACTTTCCATGGCTTTTTGCACCTCTCTTCATGGGATCAATACTTTTTCCCTGTGTCATTTCTCATTATTACATATAGGTTAAATTTAATTGGATTAAGTGGATTGGATGGGTTGTTAGCGACATCCAGTGATAATTTCATGTCAATAGCACAATTAGAAACAAATTTACTTAGAAAATTGGTGACATGTTTAATTCTTAATTCACCCACTGTGTATTCTGCAGGTAAGGACACATAGGTGCAGTCACCAAGGAGCTTTTAAAAGCATAGGGAGGGGGACATGTATTGCAGAATGTAGTGTTCTCACCCTTTTTCATAGCCTTTATACAGAATGATGTCCCTCCAAAATGCCCCTACACACATAGTATGAAACTGCACAGTGAATTTCTTTACACACTTTGCCCCACAGTGCCCTTCCACATGTACAGTGACAACCCACAGCAAGGCCCTGCACTGACCCCCTAGTGTAATGCCTACACAGGTACCCCTCACAGAGTTTGATGGCCTCATAGCACCCCGTACAGTGTAAAGAGCGCCACAGCATGATGTCCCAACAGCCCCGCAAGCAGTATGATGCTACCTGTTATGATCTGGTGGCCTAGGAGTAGCATTGGATGTACTCTGGAGAAGGTGGTATCTGTACTGACCGCGGACCCTGAACTTAACACCGCAACTAGAAGTAGCCGTGGGATGTACCTACTGATCCTAGACACCTCGACACAGCCGGAGGACTAATTAGCCCTATAGATAGAAAAGAGAAAACTATCTCGCCTCAGAGAAAATTCTCAAAGGATAGGCAGCCCCCACAAATATTGACTGTGAGAGGAGAGGGAAAAACATACACAGGCTGAAAACAGGATTTAGCAAAGGAGGCCAATCTAGCTAAATAGGAAAGATAGGACAGAGAACTATGTGGTCAGTATTAAAATACTAGGAAATATCCACCACAGAAAATACAAAAAACTCCACATCTAACTAAAGACATGGAGGGTATATCTGCCTCTCCAGAGATTCCAGCTTGACTGCATAAATCCTTACACAGATTAAGCTGGACAAGAAAAAACATGAAATGCACTGAACAATGAGGCCCACAAAATGTGGGCTGCAAAACAAGCAGAACTTATCTTGGTGAAAAGACCAGGAAGCAGGAGAAACCATGAAGGGATGTGAATCCTCCAGAAAACAATGGACAACTGGCACTGACTAAAGGGTGAAGCCAGACTAAATAGCCCAGTCCAGAGTGGACACACCTGATAACTGCTGTGAAGGACAGACAGCAGCGCTACCACTTATAACCACCGGAGGGAGCCCAAGAACAGAATTCACAACAGCTACCACACAGAATGAGGTCTCCAGAGTACCCTCAAAAAGTTATAATGACTGATTAAAGAACAAGATAATACTACTTACATTGACCAGATTCCCCCAATGTGCTGTTTCTTTCTGTGCACTGTAGGGACCGCGGCTCAGCGCGGCAGCCACAATGTGACCTAATCGAGCCTGCTGTGTGGAGACTCCAAGCTCAGAAGCACAGGTAGAATTGTGGCACAGGGAACTGATGGCACCCTGTTCCATTGTTTTATTCAACAATATTTGTATCCGGAGGATGGGTGGTAAGTCGCTGATATTCTGGTTGAGCACAGCATGACTGTAAAAAGGTTGTTTTGCCTCCAAAACAACTTTTCTGAAGATGAAAATTTTGCAAACTCAATAGAATATTGCTGTCAACTAGTGATTGGCGAGCCCGTGGATATTCGGGACCAGGGGGTTCTGCCGAACGTCTAAAAAAAAAAATTGGTTTGGGTACAGGAATAGTACCCCAACCCCATTCAGATGAAAGGAGGGCCTGAACATCCGTTGTTTGCCATGCTGTCAAGCTCTGATCGGCAGTAAGTTCATTAACGCCGGTCAGAGAGCTGCAGTTCCCATGCTGTCACATGTCTTTCTTTTAATTAAAGGATTTTATCCTTGCTGTCTGTTTTACAATCTAACTGTGGGGTTAGGAATGGGGTGTCTTATATATGCCTCTCCATAAGTAACCTGTGGACTTGATGACAACGGCCATAAAACAGCTGACATCAACCCACAACAGTTACACCACTTGCCACCACACCAATGCAAGTGGGAAGAGCTGGACAAAGCACCAGAATTGCTTTTTTTTTTTTTTTTTTACACAGATGCAGGCTGCTATTTTTAGGCTGCTATTTTTAGGCTGCGGGGGGGGGGGGGGGGGTGATATCCATGGTCTGTTACCAGTCTGAGAATACCAGACCCTAGCAGTTTGCTTTATTTTGGCTGGTTATCAAAGATGGGGGATCCCATTCCATTTTCTTAAATATGTAACACAAAAAAAACGCAATGGGACCCATCGATTCTTGATAACAAGCCATAATAAAGCTGACAGCTGAAGGTTGCAGCCCGCAGATGTCAGTCTTGCCTGTGCTGGTTATCAAAAATAGAGATCCAACGTCATTTTCTTATCCTTTTTTTATTTATAGCACAGGTGTTGGCTGATGAATACTCCCATCAGTGGCGCCTGCTCTCTCCGTTATTAGTCCAGCAGTCATAGGCTGATGCGAGTAGCACACTCAGTCAACGCCTGTGATCAAAGGTAACCTCTTTACCACTGGTCACAGCTACTAGCTCACACTGTCATCTGACAATGTGGGAACCTTAGCTCTCTGACAGGCGGTAATGATCAAACAGCTGATCAAAGCCCCTGGTATTTCTTGCACTGTCAGGTAGATGACAGCATGGGAAACACACAATGTTCGGCTGCTGAACCCGATCAGTAATGCGAATATCAGGAGAAGTACTTGTTCAGGGTCCAAGTCCGAACAGTAGGTGTTCGGTATGGACCCCGAACTTTACTGTTTGGGTTCGCCCATCTCTACTGCCTACTCATTATGGATCATGAAGCCATAATATAATTTGTGTGAATAAAGCCTCAAAGTATACCTGTCACTAGATTTCACAGTCCAAACTGCATATATTTAATAGATCTTTTAAACCTGAGGAGTCTAGTGAACTTACTGTAGAAATCGTTGACAAATTGACTATATAATCTTGTCTGAAAGCTTAAACTTGATCTCCACTAACTTAGCTGATTGATAGGTGCAGCTTATACTGAGCAGTGTGAGATTGCAGTAGGGAGGAGGAACACTGAGGAGAAGTCAATCAGCCTTGGTGGAAGGAGACTGAATTACACTCGGACTCCTGAGTACTCTCACTCTATAGGTGAACTTCTAAAATGCCAATTTTAATATGCAGATTATATAGTCATTGTGGCATGGATTTTTACAGTAAGTACATCTGCTTAATAATGAATGCAAGCTTATATTGTGAAATGTGGTAACAAACGTACTTTCATTTTAGAAGTCAAGAAGTGGCCACTTTAGTTTAAAAAAATCCTATACAAGCATTTACAGTCAGTCACTTTTTTAAGCTTTATAAAATGTGCATGTTTTGAAGACTCCACTTATCAAGTAATGTATTTCAATAGGTCATTTTTGCCTGATTTTTCACGGCAGGTTCCTACATTTATGGCGATAAGAATACTCAGACACAATGTTTTATGCTGTCAAATTGCTGCACAGTGCTCTTTTCTGTATTGTACAAGGGAGAATATTCAGCCCAGAGTATAAGAATTTGTGTTTTGGTAAATCTAAGTTCCAAAATATTACACATACAGTTAGGTGGGTTGGAATTTTTTATTTTTTCTCCCAAAGCCGCCTTGGATTACTAAGCTTTACATTTTTTTTTAGATATCCGTTATCAAGTAAACACCTCTTTATTTAGGGTTTAAAAACAGGGATGACAATTTTGGGGCAAATTATATATTTTAACATCCTTTCTGGACCATTTATAATGTGTTCTCGACTGTTAAAGTCACAAATGCCATCCCTGACCATAAGATATGCTTCACTCTAATTAACCCTACCTCACAGCGGAGGTTGGCACCCTACAATATATATGAGATAGGCGCCCCTGCTCATCGGCGGTGGTCCCTGATGCTCCTTTAGGAGCAGGAGACAGTTGGTTTAGGGGTTAGAAAACCTTAGGCGGTAACACGTTGGCAGCCAGGTTCTTGAAGGCCGTAGGTTTTCCTGAAGAAATGTGATTTTAGGTTATGTCTGAAGGCTTCAAACTTGGAAAACAATGATGTGCTGAGGTGGTGAAATATCAGATTGACTGGTCAGTCACTCTTGGTAATGTATTTTCCAATTGTGAAGCTCCACTGATTGCCTGATACATATTAACACTGTAACTGACCTTTGAATAACTTGTCCTTTACACCCATGTGAGTTATCACTGACGACTGCTCATCTCAACATCTACATCACAATGACGGATATCTTCACTCTGGATTATTCACGCTCATTTAATTCCACTAGTCACAACTGAGAATGTGCTACAGGCCCTAGAACAGATATTTATAGTCACAGATGGTAATTTTTTGTTTTTCCTTAAAATCCCCTTTTCGAGAATTTACGTGCTTTCCTTCGATGGTATCCTTACAGCCATCAGATGATTAGATGGGGCATGAAACAATTTTTTGATGACACTTCCTGTCCCACATTGCAGTGGGCATAGGAGTAACATATCATATACTAGGATCATGATTCTTCTGTGTGCAATCAATGTCTGCATCCCAACCGAACAATTGTCTGACCCGCGATGGAACCGTCAGCTGTGCATTCTCGTGTTCATTTCCCTTTGTCTCATGTTTCAGACCAGTAAGAGTTGCATACATGAATATAACCATTTAACATCTTGGATGCTAAAGAAGGAGTCCAGCACATCAGGGTGCACATTTGTCGGGCATTACTTTTTTTGACAAATTTCATCAAGTCTCCAATTTTACATGATGCAAAATTCAACACTTTACCACTTATCAGGTTATGCCAAGAGGAAACCATAAATATAGGTAGGACCCGTGGAAGCGTACCAGCGCAAAACGGCCGTCGACTGTCACAATTCACATTCTCCCCTGCTGAAGATTCTTCTGTTGCAATAAAGGACTATTTTTAGGACGGTGAGTTCTCTCAGTTTTCTTCTTTCACTGGAAACCATAAATATGACATCTGTAAATTTTTTCCCGTATTGTTGCCTAAAAAGGATTGTCTCATGAAGGCAATCCCTTCATATAAGCTCTAGCTGGGCATAAAGATGTCAAAGAGAGGGGTTACCATTCAGTGAGATGAAATACGTGGATATTAGTGCCATGTCGTTGATCAGGTCCTTTCCTGGCACTTGTAGGCTTCTGGATACCAATTAGGTAACCTTAAAAGAACAGTCCATGGGGTTACTTCATTACTACAGTTACTGTCGGTTGTGAAAAATACTGTTAATTAGAACTTATACCATATAAAAAAGCTTGTGTTACTTTGGCCCCGCTCCTTGCTGTTGTGCTTTAAATACTCTTGGGCTCAGGCAACATGTGTCGCGGGACACTGACATCATAGCGACACATTGTAACATTGAATGTAATAATTTCCTGTGACGTCGAGTTGCAGCCTGCGACCATGACAGAGACCGCCAAATGTTTCCAAATGTGTTGGATTTTCTGTCTCAAGTCATAGACTTCAATGCTGTGACATCTGTATGATTGCCTTCCCTTCCTGTCTCTGCTACTATTGGCAGGAGGTGCTGTGATCTCGTTGTGGGCGACAGTTCTAGCTTTGTGCCTTTTGGGACGTCTAGCCCCATCCATACTGGGAGACATGGCGTTAACTGCTGTGTGGTTTGCGGGGAGGTGCAAGCTATTTAAGCTCCTGAAATCCTGCTGTCCACTGCCAGTTCTAATTTAATTTGTTTCTGTGTAGCTTATGCCTTTCTCTTCTCCTGGTGAACAGTCCTGATTTTTGACCATTCTTCTTTCCAATTTTGTCCCTACATCGACTTCCAGGTTCTGACCCAACTTCTCAAGTATACTTTTGCCTCTGTTTCGCTTCTCCAGATATTAGCTCTTCTGTGGAAGAAGGTACAGAGGTTAAAGGGTGAAGACCAATGTTCCTCTGAAATCTGCCAAAAGGTTTGGCTTGTGTCAAGTCTCTTCGAGGTGGCCTTTTTGAGCCTCTGATCTATGTACATGCAACTCATCAGCAACACTTTTTTTGTACAGAAAAATCACAGCTCTAAAATAATTGAGAGAGAGCAAGTTGCAGGCAAGTCGCAGAGATGTTTTGCATTTCAAAAAACTGACCGTCACATCCAAACATAGACTAAGTGTGAACAGGTGCTGAACCTAGAGTCACCAACTCATATACAGTCAAGTAAATAAGGCAGCACACTCTAGCGCTGAAACATGCAAACATGAAACATGAAAACTGAACTGCATTACTGCACTAGAAATATGAAAAATGAGAGCGTTTAGCGCATAAAAATGGCCAATTTTATGTGTACCTGGTAGCCACTTTAGGGCATCTCTCGTGTTGTGAATTCTGCTCTTGGGCTCCCTCCGGTGGTTGTTGGTGGTAGTGCAGTTGTCTTGGGGTTGTAATCCAGGGCAGGTGTTTCTGCTGATTGCAGCTCTACTAGGTATTTAGGTTTGCAGGATCCATGAGTCCTTGCCAGTTGTCCATTATTCTTGGAGGGATTGCATCTCTCTCTGGTTCCTCATGCCCTGCTGCCAATTCAGCTAAGATAAGTGTCTGGTTTTTTGTCTCTGTGCACACATGCAGTGTGCTTTGCAATTCAGTGCAATTCATTGTGTTTTTGTCCAGCTTAGACTTTGTTTGGATTTTTCAGTCATGCTGGATTCTCAGGAGATGCAGATATACTTTCTATGTCTTTAGTTAGATGTAGAATATTTGTATTATCTGCTGTGGATATTTTTAGGATTTTAATACTGGCCGCTTAGAATTCTGTCCTATCCTTTTCTATTTAGCTAGAAGTGCCTCTTTTGCTAAATCCTGTTTTTCTGCCTGCGTGTGTCTTTCCTCTTATACTCACAGTCAATATTTGTGGGCGGCTGCCTATCCTTTGGGGTTCTGCTCTGAGGCAAGATAGAATTCCCATTTCCATCTATAGGGGTATTTTGTCCTCCGGCTGTGTCGAGGTGTCTAGGACGTGTTAGGTACATCCCACGGCTACTTCTAGTTGCGGTGTTAGTTTAGGGTTTGCGGTCAGTACAGGTACCACCTACTCCTGAGAGTCTTTCATGCGGCTCCAAGGTCACCGGATCATAACAGTACAACTGGCCAACAATGAGTTAAATGCATCTCAGAAGAAGGGAAGAAAGAGCCATTTTTTTCTGTAGTCTGCTTTGTCTTTTCTTCCCTCTTTTCCTCTGGGTGACTGAGGAGTCTTGTGCTAGCATGGATGTTCAGGGATTAGTTTCTCGTGTAGACAAGCTTGCTGCTAGGGTACAGGGTATTTCTGATTATATTGTTCAGACTCCGCTTTTAGAGCCTCGGATTCCTACTCCTGATTTGTTTTTTGAGGACAGGTCCAAATTTTTGAGTTTTAAAAACAACTGTAAACTGTTTTTTGCTCTGAATCCTCGTTCCTCTGGTGATCCCATTCAGCAGGTTAAAATTGTCATCTCCCTGCTGCGTGGCGACCCTCAGGATTGGGCATTTTCCCTGGAATCTGGGAATCCGGCTTTGCTTTATGTAGATGCCTTTTTTCAGGCTCTAGGATTATTATATGATGAACCAAATTCTGTGGATCAAGCGGAGAAGACCTTGTTGGCCCTGTCTCCGGGTCAAGAAGCGGCAGATTTGTATTGTCAGAAATTTAGAAAATGGTCTGTGCTGACTAAATGGAATGAGGATGCTTTGGCGGCAATTTTCAGAAAGGGTCTTTCTGAATCTGTTAAAGATGTTATGGTGGGGTTTCCCACGCCTGTTGGTCTGAGTGATTCTATGTCTCTGGCCATTCAGATTGATCGGCGCTTGCGGGAGCGCAGAACTGTGCGCGCTGTGGCGTTGTCCTCCGAGCAGATGCCTGAGCCTATGCAGTGTGATAGGATTCTGTCTAGAACGGAACGACAAGGATTCAGACGTCAGAATAGGTTGTGTTTTTATTGTGGCGATGCTTCTCATGTCATTTCAGTCTGCCCAAAGCGTACAAAGAGAATCGCTAGTTCAGTTAACATCGGAACTGTACAACCTAAATTTCTGTTATCTGTGACCTTGATCTGCTCATTGTCGTCATTTTCTGTCATGGCGTTTGTGGATTCAGGAGCCGCTTTGAACTTAATGGACTTTGAATTTGCCAGGCGTTGTGGTTTCCCCTTGCAGTCTTTGCAGAACCCTATTCCTTTAAGGGGCATTGATGCTACACCTTTGGCTAAAAATAAACCCCAGTTTTGGACACAGGTGACCATGTGCATGGCGCCAGCCCATCAGGAAGATTGTCGGTTTCTGGTGTTGCATACTTTGCATGATGCTATTGTGCTGGGTTTTCCATGGTTGCAGATACATAATCCTGTGTTGGATTGGAAGTCTATGTCTGTGACTAGTTGGGGTTGTAAGGGGGTTCATAATGACGTTCCTGTGATGTCAATCTCCTCTTCTGAAGTTCCAGAGTTTTTGTCTGATTTTCAGGATGTATTCGATGAGCCCAAGTCCAGTTCCCTTCCACCGCATAGGGACTGTGATTGTGCTATTGACTTGATTCCAGGCTGTAAGTTTCCTAAGGGCCGACTTTTCAACCTGTCGGTGCCTGAACATACCGCCATGCGGAGTTATGTTAAGGAGTCTTTGGAGAAAGGGCATATTCAGCCATCGTCTTCACCGTTGGGAGCGGGATTTTTTTTTGTTGCTAAGAAGGATGGCTCCTTGAGACCCTGTATTGATTATCGCCTCTTGAATAAGATCACGGTCAAGTTTCAATACCCTTTACCTTTGCTTTCCGATTTGTTTGCCAGGATTAAGGGGGCTAGTTGGTTTACTAAAATTGACCTTCGGGGGGCATATAATCTTGTTCGTATTAAGCAGGGTGACGAATGGAAAACTGCGTTTAATATGCCCGAAGGCCATTTTGAATACCTTGTGATGCCATTCGGGCTCTCTAATGCTCCATCTGTTTTTCAGTCCTTCATGCATGATATCTTCCGGAATTATCTTGATAAATTCATGATTGTATATTTGGATGACATCTTAATTTTTTCCGATGATTGGGAGTCTCATGTGAAACAGGTCAGGATGGTATTTCAGATTCTTCGTGATAATGCTTTGTTTGTGAAGGGGTCTAAGTGTCTCTTTGGAGTGCAGAAGGTTTCTTTTTTGGGCTTCATTTTTTCTCCCTCATCTATAGAGATGGACCCGGTTAAGGTTCATGCCATTCATGATTGGATTCAGCCCACATCTGTGAAGAGCCTTCAGAAATTTTTGGGCTTTGCTAATTTTTATCGCCGTTTCATTGCTAACTTCTCCAGTGTGGTTAAACCCCTGACCGGTTTGACGAAGAAAGGCGCTGATGTAACGAATTGGTCCTCTGTGGCTGTCTCTGCTTTTCAGGAGCTTAAACGCCGATTTACTTCTGCCCCGGTGTTGCGTCAGCCAGATGTTTCTCTTCCGTTTCAGGTTGAGGTTGACGCTTCTGAGATTGGGGCAGGGGCCGTTTTGTCTCAGAGGAATTCTGATGGTTCCTTGATGAAACCGTGTGCCTTCTTTTCCCGTAAGTTTTTTGCCTGCTGAACGCAATTATGATGTCGGCAATCAGGAGTTGTTGGCTATGAACTGGGCGTTTGAGGAATGGCGACATTGGCTTGAGGGAGCCAAGCACCGTATTGTGGTCTTGACCGATCATAAAAATCTGATTTACCTCGAATCTGCCAAACGGCTGAATCCTAGACAGGCTCGATGGTCCCCGTTTTTCTCCCGTTTTGATTTTGTGGTCTCGTATCTTCTGGGTTCTAAGAATATTAAGGCTGATGCCCTCTCTAGGAGTTTTTTGCCTGATTCTCCTGAGGTACTTGAGCCGGTCGGCATTCTGAAGGAAGGGGTGGTCCTTTCTGCCATTTCCCCTGATTTGCGACGGGCTCTGCAGGAATTTCAGGCTGACAAACCTGACCGCTGTCCAGTGGGGAAACTGTTTGTTCCTGATAGATGGGCTAGTAGAGTGATTTCTGAGGTACATTGTTCTGTGTTGGCTGGCCATCCTGGTATTTTTGGTACCAGAGATTTGGTTGGTAGGTCCTTTTGGTGGCCTTTTTTGTCGCGTGATGTGCGTTCTTTTGTGCAGTCCTGTGGGACTTGTGCGCGGGCCAAGCCTTGTTGTTCCCGTGCTAGTGGGTTGCTTTTGCCTTTGCCGGTCCCTGAGAGGCCCTGGACGCATATTTCTATGGATTTTATTTCGGATCTTCCGGTTTCCCAGAGGATGTCGGTTATCTGGGTGGTTTGTGTTATGAACTGGTGGCCTAGGAGCAGCATGGACGAGCTCTGGAGTAGGTGGCCTCTATACTGACCGCAGACCCTGAACTTAACACCACAACTATAAGTAGCCGTGGGATGTTCCTGTCACTCCCTCGACACCTCGTCACGGCCAGAGGACTAATTACCCCTAAAGAAAGAAACAGGAATACTATCTTGCCTCAGAGAAAATTCCCAAAGGAAAGGCAGCCCCCAACAAATATTGACTGTGAGAGGAGAGGGAAATTACAAACGCAGACTGAAAACAGAATTTAGCAAAGGAGGCCATGCTACCTAGAAAGAAAAGACAGGACAGAGTACTGTGCGGTCAGTATAAAAATTACTACAAAATCCACCACAGAGAATACAAAAATCTCCACACCTAACTAAAGGCATGGAGGGTAACTCTGTGACTCCAGAGCTTCCATCTTGGCTGAATAAATCTTTACACAGACAAAGCTGGACAAGAAAAAACATAGCAATTCACAGAACTATTAAGTCCACCGCATGTGGACTGCAAAAACAGAGCCTGGACTTATCCTTGATTTGGACAATCCAGAAGGAGAAACCAAGCAGAGATGTGGATCCCTAGAAAACAATGGACAACTGGCACTCACTAAAGGAAGGAGCCAGACAAAATAGCCCCGTCCAAAGTGGAAGCAGCTGATGACTGTTGTGAAGGACAAACAGCAGCACTTCCACTTATAACCACCAGAGGGAGCCCAAGAGCAGAACCCACAACAGAATTCACAACAGTACCCCCCCCCTTGAGGAGGGGTCACCGAACCCTCACCAGAGCCCCCAGGCCGATCCGGACGAGCCAAATGGAAGGCACGAACCAAATCGTCAGCATGAACATCGGAGGCAACAACCCAAGAATTATCCTTCTGGCCATAACCCTTCCACTTGACAAGATACTGAAGCCTCCGTCTAGAAAAACGAGAATCCAAGATCTTCTCCACAACATACTCCAACTCCCCATCAATCAACACCAGGGCAGGAGGATCAACAGAGGGAACAACGGGCACCACATATTTCCGCAACAAAGATCTATGAAAAACATTGAAAAATGGATGGAAAAAGAGGCTGGAAGGGCCAAATGAAAAGACACTGGGTTGATAATCTCAGAAATCCTATAAGGACCAATGAACCTAGGCTTGTACTTCGGGGAAGAAACCTTCATAGGAACATGACGAGAAGACAACCAGACCAAATCCCCAACCCGAAGCCGGGAACCCACACGCCGACGACGGTTGGCAAAATGCTGAGCCTCCTCCTGAGACAACACCAAATTGTCCACCACATGAGCCCAAATCTGCTGCAACCTGTCAACCACAGAGTCCACCCCAGGACAATCAGAAGGCTCAACCTGCCCTGAAGAAAAACGAGGATGAAACCCAGAATTACAAAAGAATGGTGACACCAAGGTAGCAGAACTAGCCCGATTATTAAGGGCAAACTCGGCCAATGGCAAGAAAGCCACCCAATCATCCTGATCAGCAGACACAAAGCATCTCAGGTAGGTTTCCAAAGTCTGGTTAGTTCGCTCGGTTTGGCCGTTTGTCTGAGGATGAAATGCGGAAGAAAAAGACAAATCAATGCCCAGCTTAGCACAAAAGGACCGCCAAAACCTAGAAACAAACTGGGAACCTCTATCGGACACAATACTCTCTGGAATGCCATGCAAACGAACCACATGCTGAAAAAACAACGGAACCAACTCAGAAGAGGAAGGCAACTTAGGCAAAGGTACCAAATGAACCATCTTAGAAAACCGGTCACAGACCACCCAGATAACAGACATCCTCTGGGAAACAGGAAGATCCGAAATAAAATCCATAGAAATATGCGTCCAAGGCCTCTCAGGGACCGGCAAAGGCAAAGGCAACCCACTGGCGCAGGAGCAGCAAGGTTTGGCCCACGCACAAGTCCCACAGGACTGTACAAAAGAACGCACATCCCGTAACAAGGAAGGCCACCAAAAGGACCTACTAACCAAATCTCTGGTACCAAAAATCCCAGGATGGCCAGCCAGCACCGAACAGTGAACCTCAGATATCACTTTACTAGTCCATCTGTCAGGAACAAACAGTCTCCCCGCTGGACAGTGATCAGGTTTATCAGCCTGAAACTCCTGAAGAGCCCGTCGCAAATCAGGGGAGATGGCAGAAAGAATCACCCCCTCCTTAAGAATACCAACCGGCTCAAGAATCCCAGGGGAATCAGGCAAGAAACTCCTAGAGAGGGCATCAGCCTTAACAGTCTTAGAACCCGGAAGATACGAGACAACAAAATCAAAACGGGAGAAAAACAGGGACCATCGGGCCTGCCTAGGATTCAGCCTTTTGGCAGACGCGAGGTAAATCAGATTCTTATGATCGGTCAAGACCACAATACGGTGCTTGGCCCCCTCAAGCCAATGTCGCCACTCCTCAAATGCCCACTTCATAGCCAACAACTCACAATTGCCGACATCATAATTGCGTTCCGCAGGCGAAAACTTTCGAGAAAAGAAGGCACACGGTTTCATCAAGGAACCATCAGAATTCCTCTGAGACAAAACGGCCCCTGCCCCAATCTCAGAAGCGTCAACCTCAACCTGAAAAGGAAGAGAAACATCCGGCTGACGCAACACAGGGGCAGAAGTAAATCGGCGTTTAAGCTCCTGAAAGGCAGAAACGGCCTCAGAGGACCAATTAGCTACATCAGCGCCCTTCCTCATCAAATCGGTCAGGGGTTTAACCACACTGGAGAAGTTGGCAATGAAACGGCGATAAAAATTAGCAAAGCCCAAAAATTTCTGAAGGCTCTTCACAGATGTGGGCTGGATCCAATCATGAATGGCCTGAAACTTAGCCGGATCCATTTCTATAGATGATGGAGAATAAATGAAGCCCAAAAAAGAAACCTTCTGTACTCCAAAGAGGCACTTAGACCCCTTCACAAACAAGGCATTGTCACGAAGGACCTGAAATACCATCCTAACTTGTTTCACATGAGACTCCCAATCATCTGAAAAAATCAAAATATCATCCAAATATACAATCATGAATTTATCAAGATAATTCCGAAAAATATCATGCATGAAGGACTGAAACACAGATGGGGCATTAGAGAGTCCGAATGGCATCACAAGATACTCAAAATGGCCCTCAGGCGTATTAAACGCAGTTTTCCATTCGTCACCCTGCTTAATACGAACAAGATTATATGCCCCTCGAAGGTCAATCTTAGTAAACCAACTAGCCCCCTTAATCCTGGCAAACAAATCAGAAAGCAAAGGCAAAGGGTATTGGAATTTGACTGTGATCTTATTCAAGAGGCGATAATCAATACAGGGTCTCAAGGAGCCATCCTTCTTGGCAACAAAAAAGAAACCTGCTCCTATTGGAGAAGAAGATGGCCGAATATGCCCCTTCTCCAAAAACTCCTTTACATAGCTCCGCATGGCGGCATGTTCAGGCACAGACAGATTGAAAAGTCGGCCCTTAGGAAACTTACAGCCTGGAATCAAATCAATAGCACAATCACAGTCCCTATGCGGTGGAAGGGAACTGGACTTGGGCTCATCGAAAACATCCTGGAAATCTGACAAACTCAGGAATTTCAGAAGAGGGGGAGGAGGAAATTGACTTCAGAGGAACGTCATCGTGAACCCCCTGACAACCCCAACTAGTCACAGACATAGATTTCCAATCCAACACCGGATTATGTACCTGTAACCAACAACAACATCATGCAAATTATGTAACACCAGGAAGCGACAATCTTCCTGATGGGCTGGCGCCATGCACATGGTTAACTGTGTCCAAAACTGAGGTTTATTTTTAGCCAATGGTGTAGCATCAATCCCCCTCAAAGGGATAGGACTCCGCAAAGGCTGTAAGGAAAATCCACAACGTCTGGCAAATTCTAAGTCTATTAAATTTAAAGCGGCGCCTGAATCCACAAATGCCATGACAGAGAATGACGATAATGAGCAGATCAGGGTCACAGATAACAGAAATTTAGGTTGTACAGTACTGATAGTAACGGAATTAGCGATTCTCTTGGCACGCTTAGGGCAATCAGAAATAACATGAGCAGAATCGCAGCAGTAAAAGCACAACCCATTCTGACGTCTGAATCCTTGGCGTTCCGCTCTAGACACAATCCTATCACACTGCATAGGCTCAGGTCTCCACTCGGAAGACAACGCCATAGTGTGCACAACTCTGCGCTCACGCAAGCGCCGATCAATTTGAATGGCCAGAAACATAGAATCACTCAGACCTGCAGGCGTGGGGAACCCCACCATAACATCTTTAACAGATTCAGAAAGACCCTTTCTGAAAATTGCCGCCAAAGCATCCTCATTCCACTTAGTAAGCACAGACCATTTTCTGAATTTCTGGCAATATGACTCTGCCGCTTCTTGACCCTGACACAAGGCCAAAAGTGTTTTCTCAGCATGCTCTACAGAGTTAGGTTCATCATACAATAACCCAAGCGCCTGAAAGAAGGTGTCTACATTAAGCAAGGCCGGATTCCCAGATTCCAGGGAAAATGCCCAATCCTGCGGGTCACCACACAACAGAGAAATAACAATTTTTACCTGCTGGATGGGATCACCAGAGGAACGGGGCTTCAGAGCAAAAAACAGTTTACAGTTATTTTTAAAGCTCAAAAATTTGGACCTGTCCCCGAAGAACAGATCAGGGGTAGGAATTCTAGGTTCTAAAACAGGAGTCTGCACAATATAATCAGAAATACCCTGTACTCTAGCAGCAAGTTGATCCACCCGAGAAGCACGTCCCTGAACATCCATGTCAACGCCTAACTCCTGAGCCACCCAGAAGTGAAGAGGGAAAAAAAAACACAACAGAGTACAGAAAAAAAAATGGCTCAGCACTTTCTTTCCCTTCTTTTGAGATGCGGTTAACTCATTGTTGGCCAGTTGTACTGTTATGAACTGGTGGCCTAGGAGCAGCATGGACGAGCTCTGGAGTAGGTGGCCTCTATACTGACCGCAGACCCTGAACTTAACACATCAACTAGAAGTAGCCGTGGGATGTTCCTGTTACTCCCTAGACACCTCGTCACGGCCGGAGGACTAATTACCCCTAAAGAAAGAAACAGGAATACTATCATCCCTGTTTGTTCCTGATAGATGGGCTAGTAGAGTGATTTCTGAGGTACATTGTTCTGTGTTGGCTGGCCATCCTGGTATTTTTGGTACCAGAGATTTGGTTGGTAGGTCCTTTTGGTGGCCTTCTTTGTCGCGTGATGTGCGTTCTTTTGTGCAGTCCTGTGGGACTTGTGCGCGGGCCAAGCCTTGTTGTTCCCGTGCTAGTGGGTTGCTTTTGCCTTTGCCGGTCCCTGAGAGGCCCTGGACGCATATTTCTATGGATTTTATTTCGGATCTTCCGGTTTCCCAGAGGATGTCGGTTATCTGGGTGGTTTGTGTTATGAACTGGTGGCCTAGGAGCAGCATGGAGGAGCTCTGGAGTAGGTGGCCTCTATACTGACCGCAGACCCTGAACTTAACACCGCAACTATAAGTAGCCGTGGGATGTTCCTGTCACTCCCTCGACACCTCGTCACGGCCGGAGGACTAATTACCCCTAAAGAAAGAAACAGGAATACTATCTTGCCTCAGAGAAAATTCCCAAAGGAAAGGCAGCCCCCAACAAATATTGACTGTGAGAGGAGAGGGAAATTACAAACGCACACTGAAAACAGAATTTAGCATAGGAGGCTACGCTACCTAGAAAGAAAAGACAGGACAGAGTACTGTGCGGTCAGTATAAAAAATACTACAAAATCCACCACAGAGAATACAAAAATCTCCACACCTAACTAAAGGCATGGAGGGTAACTCTGTGACTCCAGAGCTTCCATCTTGGCTGAATAAATCTTTACACAGACAAAGCTGGACAAGAAAAAACATAGCAATTCACAGAACTATTAAGTCCACCGCATGTGGACTGCAAAAACAGAGCCAGGACTTATCTTTGATGATTTGGACAATCCAGAAGGAGAAACCAAGCAGAGATGTGGATCCCTAGAAAACAATGGACAACTGGCACTCACTAAAGGAAGGAGCCAGACTAAATAGCCCCGTCCAAAGTGGAAGCAGCTGATGACTGTTGTGAAGGACAAACAGCAGCACTACCACTTAAAACCACCGGAGGGAGCCCAAGAGCAGAACCCACAACAGAATTCACAACAGGTTTGTGACCGGTTTTCTAAGATGGTTCATTTGGTGCCTTTGCCTAAATTGCCTTCCTCTTCTGATTTGGTTCCGTTGTTTTTTCAGCATGTGGTTTGTTTGCATGGTATTCTGGAGAATATTGTGTCCGACAGAGGTTCCCAGTTTGTTTCTAGGTTTTGGCGGGCCTTTTGTGCTAGGCTGGGCATTGATTTGTCTTTTTCTTCCGCATTTCATCCTCAGACAAATGGCCAGACCGAGCGAACTAATCAGACTTTGGAAACTTATTTGAGATGCTTTGTGTCTGCTGATCAGGATGATTGGGTGGCTTTCTTGCCATTGGCCGAGTTTGGCCTTAATAATCGGGCTAGTTCGGCTACCTTGGTTTCGCCCTTCTTATGTAATTTTGGTTTTCATCCTCGTTTTTCTTCGGGGCAAGTTGAACCTTCTGATTGTCCTGGTGTGGATTCTGTGGTTGATAGGTTGCAGCAGATTTGGGCTCATGTGGTGGACAATTTGGTGTTGTCTCAGGAGGAGGCACAGCGTTTTGCTAACTGTCGTCGGTGTGTTGGTTCCCGGCTTCGGGTTGGGGATTTGGTCTGGTTGTCTTCCCGTCATGTTCCTATGAAGGTTTCTTCCCCTAAGTTTAAGCCTCGGTTTATTGGTCCTTATAGGATTTCTGAGATTATCAATCCGGTGTCTTTTCGTTTGGCCCTTCCGGCCTCTTTTGCCATCCATAATGTTTTCCATAGATCTTTATTGCGGAAATATGTGGTGCCCGTTGTTCCCTCTGTTGATCCTCCTGCTCCTGTGTTGGTTGATGGGGAGTTGGAGTATGTGGTTGAGAAGATTTTGGATTCTCGCTTTTCGAGGCGGAGGCTTCAGTACCTTGTCAAATGGAAGGGTTATGGCCAGGAGGATAATTCTTGGGTTTTTGCCTCTGATGTCCATGCTGCTGATTTGGTCCGTGCCTTTCATCTGGCTCGTCCTGATCGGCCTGGGGGCTCTGGTGAGGGTTCGGTGACCCCTCTTCAAGGGGGGGTACTGTTGTGAATTCTGCTCTTGGGCTCCCTCTGGTGGTTGTTAGTGGTAGTGCAGTTGTCTTGGGGTTGTAATCCAGGGCAGGTGTTTCTGCTGATTGCAGCTCTACTAGGTATTTAGGTTTGCAGGATCCATGAGTCCTTGCCAGTTGTCCTTTGTTCTTGGAGGGATTGCATCTCTCTCTGGTTCCTCATGCCCTGCTGCCAATTCAGCTAAGATAAGTGTCTGGTTTTTTGTCTCTGTGCACACATGCAGTGTGCTTTGCAATTCAGTGCAATTCATTGTGTTTTTGTCCAGCTTAGACTTTGTTTGGATTTTTCAGTCATGCTGGATTCTCAGGAGATGCAGATATACTTTCTATGTCTTTAGTTAGATGTAGAATATTTGTATTATCTGCTGTGGATATTTTTAGGATTTTTATACTGACCGCTTAGAATTCTGTCCTATCCTTTTCTATTTAGCTAGAAGTGCCTCTTTTGCCAAATCCTGTTTTTCTGCCTGCGTGTGTCTTTCCTCTTATACGCAGTCAATATTTGTGGGGGGGGGCTGCCTATCCTTTGGGGTTCTGCTCTGAGGCAAGATAGAATTCCCATTTCCATCTATAGGGGTATTTAGTCCTCCGGCTGTGTCGAGGTGTCTAGGACGTGTTAGGTACATCCCACGGCTACTTCTAGTTGCGGTGTTAGTTTAGGGTTTGCGGTCAGTACAGGTACCACCTACTCCTGAGAAAGTCTTTCATGCGGCTCCAAGGTCACCGGATCATAACACTCTCGTATACCAGGTCCTACGCTTTCCTTTCCTCGCTGAGAATAAACGTCTCCATCTGAATGGGTACCTGTGAAAACCTCTTCTTAGACTAACATTCTCTCTCTCTGTGGAGGGGTAATGGACCTGTCGCGATTAAAACACCTGTGGCTAGGAGGCGGAGTGCTCGGTCAGTAGGCTAAAGAATACATTTCAAAAAACTGACCGTCACATCCAAACATAGACTAAGTGTGAACAGGTGCTGAACCTAGAGTCACCAACTCATATACAGTCAAGTAAGGCAGCACACTCTAGCGCTGAAACATGCAAACATGAAACATGAAAACTGAACTGCATTACTGCACTAGAAATATGAAAAATGAGAGCGTTTAGTGCATAAAAATGGCCAATTTTATGTGTAAAGCGTAGGACCTGGTATACGAGAGATGCCCTAAAATGGCTACCAGGTACACATAAAATTGGCCATTTTTATGCGCTAAATGCTCTCATTTTTCATATTTCTAGTGCAGTAATGCAGTTCAGTTTTCATGTTTCATGTTTGCATGTTTCAGCGCTGCAGTGTGCTGCCTTATTTATTTGGCAGAGATGTTTTGGTCATGCGACTTGTCTGAGAATTGCTGTTGCGCGACACACATCACCATGTAGCCCCAACCTTATACTCGTCTCCTTGTCTGCAACTCTGTTGTTTCATTTACAGCAAAATTACAGCTCTAAAATAGTTGTATGACAAAAAGTAGTACACAACTATAGCAAGTAAAGCCAGCTCACCGAGTAACCACCGCAGGTGCAAGGAACTCCACGCTGATCAACGTAGTCAAAGGAGAAAGAAAAAAAAAAGAACTTGTTCCAGCTCCATATCTGTAAAATTCAGGCTTGAAACTTTATTTTGCCAATTTAAAAGCAGTATAAATGTGCTCTCCAGAAGCACAGCGGGACAAGAGCGACGGGTTTCGATCACTAAAGATCTTTATCAAAGCTATATTCAAATAGTTCAATGCACAATATATAGATCCCACAGACCAATGAGAAACAATTAGATAGTCACATGATTAAACAATCATAGTAAATGGCATAATAGCAAGAAAAAAAAAAACAAAAAACAATTATTTGCAAATATACAAGACTACAGACCTCCACATGAAAAACAGGAGAAAAGACAATAAAAAGCAACAAATATATTAGAATTAAAAGCATGCTAGACAGATCCGGATTTGATATCCGGTAAATTAACCCCTTCCTGACATCCGACGTACTATCCCGTCGAGGTGGGGTGGGCCCCCATGACCGCCGACGGGATAGTACGTCATAGCCGATCGGCCGCGCTCACGGGGGGAGCGCGGCCGATCGCGGCCGGGTGTCGGCTGCATATCGCAGCTGACATCCGGCACTATGTGCCAGGAGCGGTCACGGACCGCTCCCGGCACATTAACCCCCGGCACACCGCGATCAAACATGATCGCGATGTGCCGGCGGTGCAGGGAAGCATCGCGCAGGGAGGGGGCTCCCTGCGGGCTTCCCTGAGCCCCCCGCAGCAACGCGATGTGATCGCGTTGCTGCGAGGGTCTTACCTCCCTCCCTGCCTGCTCCAGACCCGGATCCAAGATGGCCGCGGATCCGGGTCCTGCAGGGAGGGAGGTGGCTTCACAGACGCCTGCTCAGAGCAGGCACTGTGAAGCAGCCTGCACCTCTCGCAGATCGGTGATCTGTCAGAGTGCTATGCAAACTGACAGATCACCGATCTGTATTGTCCCCCCCTGGGGCAAAGTAAAAAAGTAAAAAAAAAAATTTCCAAATGTGTAAAAAAAAATTAAAAAAAATATTCCAAAATAATGAAAAAAAAAAAAAAAATATTATTCCCATAAATACATTTCTTTATCTAAATAAAAAAAAAAACAATAAAAGTACACATGTTTAGTATCGCCGCGTCCGTAACGACCCCACCTATAAAACTGCCCCACTAGTTAACCCCTTCAGTAAACACCGTAAGAAAAAAAAAAAAAAAACGAGGCAAAAAACAACGCTTTATTACCATACCGCCGAACAAAAAGTGGAATAACACGCGATCAAAAAGACATATATAAATAACCATGGTACCACTGAAAACGTCATCTTGTCCTGCAAAAAACAAGCCGCCACACAGCATCATCAGCAAAAAAATAAAAAAGTTATAGTCCTGAGAATAAAGCGATACCAAAATAATTATTTTTTCTATAAAATAGTTTTTATCGTATAAAAGCGCCAAAACATAAAAAAATGATATAAATGAGATATCGCTGTAATCGTACTGACCCGAAGAATAAAACTGCTTTATCAATTTTACCAAACGCGGAACGGTATAAACGCCTCTCCCAAAAGAAATTCAGGAATTGCTGGTTTTTGGTCATTCTGCCTCACAAAAATCGGAATAAAAAGCGATCAAAAACGGTCACGTGTCCGAAAATGTTACCAATAAAAACGTCAACTCGTCCCGCAAAAAACAAGACCTCACATGACTCTGTGGAGCAAAATGTGGAAAAATTATAGCTCTCAAAATGTGGAGACGCAAAAACTTTTTTGCTATAAAAAGCGTCGCTGGTTTCACACTTGCGTTTTTGTCTGCAGCGTTTTTTGCACAAAAAAACGCATGCGTTTTTTCCCTATATTTAACATTGAAAACGCATGCGTTTTTTTTGTACACGTTTGGTCGCGTTTTCAAACGCATGCGTTTTTTTTCTGCATGCGTTAATTTTCAGAAATACAACCTGCAGTATTTTCTTGCGTTTTTAAGCACATGCGTTTGTTTGCGTTAAAAACGCATGCATTTTTATCGAAAAAAAAACAGAAAACACACTGAAAAGCCACCCACCACCATCATTGTGATAAAGGGATCCAAACCCTAACCCTAACTCTACCCCTAACCTCACCCCTAACCGTTTAATGAACATTTTCTGACAGTCATAGTGCCACGTATTTCAGTGCCACGTATTTCAGTGCCACGTATTTCAGTGCCACGTATTTCAGTGCCACGTATTTCAGTGCCACGTATTTCAGTGCCATGTATTTCAGTGCCATGTATTTCAGGGCAACGTATCACATATTTCAGTGCCACGTGTTTCAGTGCCACGTATTTCAGTGCCACGTATCACGTATTTCAGTGCCACATATTTTAGTACCACGTATTTCAGTTGCACGTGTTTCAGTGCCACGTATTTCAGTGCCACGTATTTCAGTGCCACGTATTTCAGTGCCACGTATTTCAGTGCCATGTATCACGTATTTCAGTGCCACGTGTTTCAGTGCCACGTATTTAAGTGCCACGTATCACATATTTCAGTGCCATGTATTTCAGTGCCACGTATTTCAGTGCCACGTATTTCAGTGCCACGTATTTCAGTGCCACGTATTTAAGTGCCACGTATCACATATTTCAGTGCCACGTATTTCAGTGCCACGTATTTCAGTGCCACGTATTTCAGTGCCACGTATTTCAGTGCCACGTATCACGTATTTCAGTGCCACGTGTTTCAGTGCCACGTGTTTCAGTGCCACGTATTTAAGTGCCACGTATCACATATTTCAGTGCCACGTATTTAAGTGCCACGTATTTAAGTGCCACGTATTTCAGTGCCACGTATTTCAGTGCCACGTATTTCAGTGCCACGAATTTCAGTGCCACGTATTTAAGTGCCACGTATTTCAGTGCCACGTATTTCAGTGCCACGTATTTCAGTGCCACGTATTTCAGTGCCACGTATTTCAGTGCCACGTATTTCAGTCACGTTTAGGGTTAGGGGTAGGGGTAGGGTTAGGGCTAGGGTTGGAGGTAAAGTTAGGGTTGGGGCTAAAGTTAGGGTTGGGGCTAAAGTTAAGGTTGGGGCTAAAGTTAGGGTTAGGGTTTGGATTACATTTACGTTTGGATTAGGGTTGGGATTAGAATTATGGGTGTGTCAGGGCTAGGGGTGTGGTTAGGGTTACCATTGGGATTAGGGTTAGGGGTGTGTTTGGGTTAGGGTTTCAGGTAGAATTGGGGAGTTTCCACTGTCCAGGCACATCAGGGGCTCTCCAAGCGCGACATGGCGTCCAATCTCAATTCCAGCCAATTCTGCGTTGAAAAAGTAAAACAGTGCTCCTTCCCTTCCGAGCTCTCCCGTGCGCCCAAAAAGGGGTTTACCCCAACATATGTGTTATCAGCGTACTCGGGACAAATTGAACAACAACTTCTGGGGTCCAAGCTCTCTTGTTATCCTTAGGAAAATAAAAATTTGGGGGGCTAAAAATCATTTTTGTGGGAAAAAAAAGATGTTTTATTTTCACGGCTCTGCGTTATAAACTGTAGTGAAACACTTGGGGGTTCAAAGTTCTCACAACACATCTAGATAAGTTCCTTGGGAGGTCTAGTTTCCAATATGGGGTCACTTGTGGGGGGTTTGTACTGTTTGGGTACATCAGGGGCTCTGCAAATGCAACGTGATGCCTGCAGACCAATCCATTTAAGGCTGCATTCCAAATGGTGCTCCTTCCCTTCCGAGCTCTGTCATGCACCCAAACAGTGGTTCCCCCCCACATATGGGGTATCAGCGTACTCAGGACAAATTGGACAACAACTTTTGGGGTCCAATTTATCCTGTTACCCTTGTGAAAATACAAAACTGGGGGCTAAAAAATCATTTTTGTGAAAAAAAAAAAGAATTTTTATTTTCACGGATTTGCGCTATAAACTTTAGTGAAACACTTGGGGGTTCAAAGTTCTCAAAACATCTAGATAAGTTCCTTGGGAGGTCTAGTTTCCAATATGGGGTCACTTGTGGGGGGTTTGTACTGTTTGGGTACATCAGGGGCTCTGCAAATGCAACGTGACGGCTGCTGACCAATCCATTTAAGTCTGCATTCCAAATGGCGCTCCTTCCCTTCCGAGCTCTGTCATGCGCCCAAACAGTGGTTCCCCCCCACATATGGGGTATCAGCGTACTCAGGACAAATTGGAAAACAAATTTTGGGGTCCAATTTATTCTGTTACCCTTGTAAAAATACAAAGCTGGGGGCTAAAAAATCATTTTTGAGAAAAAAAAAAAAAATTATTTTCACGGCTCTGCGTTATAATCTGTAGTGAAACACTTGGGGGTTCAAAGCTCTCAAAACACATCTAGATAAGTTCCTTAGGGGGTCTACTTTCCAAAATGGTGTCACTTGTAGGGAGTTTCAATGTTTAGGCACATCAGGGGCTCTCCAAACGCAACATGGCGTCCCATCTCAATTCCAGTCAATTTTGCATTGAAAAGTCAAATGGCGCTCCTTCCCTTCCAAGCTCTGCCATGCGCCAAAACAATGGTTTACACCCACATATGGGGTATCAGCGTACTCAGGACAAATTGCACAACATTTTTTGGGGTCCAATTTCTTCTCTTACCCTTGGGAAAATAAAAAATTGGGGGCGAAAAGATCATTTGTGTGAAAAAATATGATTTTTTATTTTTACGGCTCTGCATTATAAACTTCTGTGAAGCACTTGGTGGGTCAAAGTGCTCACCACACATCTAGATAAGTTCCTTAGGGGGTCTACTTTCCAAAATGGTGTCACTTGTAGGGAGTTTCAATGTTTAGGCACATCAGGGGCTCTCCAAACGCAACATAGCGTCCCATCTCAATTCCAGTCAATTTTGCATTGAAAAGTCAAATGGCGCTCCTTCCCTTCCAAGCTCTGCCATGCGCCCAAACAATGGTTTACACCCACATATGGGGTATCAGCGTACTCAGGACAAATTGCACAACATTTTTTGAGGTCCAATTTCTTCTCTTACCCTTGGGAAAATAAAAAATTGGGGGCGAAAATATCATTTTTGTGAAAAAATATGATTTTTTATTTTTACGGCTCTGCATTATAAACTTCTGTGAAGCACTTGGTGGGTCAAAGTGCTCACCACACATCTAGATAAGTTCCTTAGGGGGTCTACTTTCCAAAATGGTGTCACTTGTAGGGAGTTTCAATGTTTAGGCACATCAGGGGCTCTCCAAACGCAACATGGCGTCCCATCTCAATTCCAGTCAATTTTGCATTGAAAAGTCAAATGGCGCTCCTTCCCTTCCAAGCTCTGCCATGCGCCCAAACAATGGTTTACACCCACATATGGGGTATCAGCGTACTCAGGACAAATTGCACAACATTTTTTGGGGTCCAATTTCTTCTCTTACCCTTGGGAAAATAAAAAATTGGGGGCGAAAAGATCATTTTTGTGAAAAAATATGATTTTTTATTTTTACGGCTCTGCATTATAAACTTCTGTGAAGCACTTGGTGGGTCAAAGTGCTCACCACACATCTAGATAAGTTCCTTAGGGGGTCTACTTTCCAAAATGGTGTCACTTGTAGGGAGTTTCAATGTTTAGGCACATCAGGGGCTCTCCAAACGCAACATGGCGTCCCATCTCAATTCCAGTCAATTTTGCATTGAAAAGTCAAATGGCGCTCCTTCCCTTCCAAGCTCTGCCATGCGCCCAAACAATGGTTTACCCCCACATATCGGGTATCAGCGTACTCAGGACAAATTATACAACAACTTTGGGGGTCCATTTTCTCCTGTTACCCTTGGTAAAATAAAACAAATTGGAGCTGAATAAATTTTGTGTGAAAAAAAGTTAAATGTTCATTTTTATTTAAACATTCCAAAAATTCCTGTGAAACACCTGAAGGGTTAATAAACTTCTTGAATGTGGTTTTGAGCACCTTGAGGGGTGCAGTTTTTAGAATGGTGTCACACTTGAGTATTTTCTATCATATAGACCCCTCAAAATGACTTCAAATGAGATGTGGTCCCTAAAAAAAAATGGTGTTGTAAAAATGAGAAATTGCTGGTCAACTTTTAACCCTTATAACTCCGTCACAAAAAAAAATTTTGGTTCCAAAATTGTACTGATGTAAAGTAGACATGTGGGAAATGTTACTTATTAAGTATTTTGCGTGACATATGTCTGTGATTTAAGGGCATAAAAATTCAAATTTGGAAAATTGCAAAATTTTCATAATTTTCGCCAAATTTCCATTGTTTTCACAAATAAACGCAAGTTATAACGAATAAATTTTACCACTACCATGAAGTACAATATGTCACGAGAAAACAATGTCAGAATCGCCAAGATCCGTCAAAGCGTTCCAGAGTTATAGCCTCATAAAGGGACAGTGGTCAGAATTGTAAAAATTGGCCCGGTCATTAACGTGCAAACCACCCTTGGGGGTGAAGGGGTTAAAGCGCCGTAATTATCCAGATTGGACTTTAAAAAGAGCAAGTAAAATTTTAAGTCATAAAAATCGTGAGGACCTTATTGCAAGCAAAACAGAAATGGTATCTTCCAATTCGGAAAACAACATTGGCAACAAACCTTATGTATGCTTTCAGTTCAGTCCACAGTTTTATCAAGGGAATTGTTAATAAATTTCTTCCGGCTTTATATGAAGATGAGAATCTGGCCAAAATTTTGAAAGCTGGTATCAATGTAGTAGCCAGAAAAGCCCCATCCATAGGTAACAAAATTTCGCCCAGTATGTTTTGTGCAGATAGACATAGAAATAAGACGTGGTTGGATTGCAGCATTTTTTTCAAATGCGGTTCGAAAAACTGCAAAACTTGCGCACATGCACTTATTACTAAAATGTTTTATAACTATAACAACTCAGAAAGTTTCAACATCAAACAATATATTAATTGTAATACTAATTTTGTTGCTTATAAAATTAATTACACTGCATGCCATTTATCCTATCTCAGGTGTACATCGCGCACACTGAAGGTTCGCATTAGCGAACACCTATATGACATAGGTTACATTGGGGACTCAACTCGCACTGTTTCTGCAGCCTCTAAGCATTTCATTATGAAACATGCTCGCAGCACAAAGTTTTTTCAAGTACACGGTATAGAACGTGTGAATAGCCCCTTACGTGGTGGGGATGCCAGACGGTTTCTTCTCACACGTGAAGCCTTTTGGATCTATTATCTTAACACTCGATTTCCAACAGGTCTCAACAAACGTAATGAATTGATGTATCACTATTGATGTCATATGCACCTGTCTAGCATGCTTTTAATTCTAATATATTTGTTGCTTTTTATTGTCTTTTCTCCTGTTTTTCATGTGGAGGTCTGTAGTCTTGTATATTTGCAAATAATTTTTTTTTTTCTTGCTATTATGCCATTTACTATGATTCTTTTACATTTGAAGGACCTTTGGTTAATCATGTGACTATGTAATTGTTTCTCATTGGTCTGTGGGATCTATATATTGTGCATTGAACTATTTGTATATAGCTTTGATAAAGATCTTTAGTGATCGAAACGCGTCGCTCTTGTCCCGCTGTGCTTCTGGAGAGCATATTTCCACTGCTGTTAAATTGGCAAAATAAAGTTTCAAGCCTGAATTTTACAGATATGGAGCTGGAACAAGTTCTTTTTTTTTCCTTTCTCGTATGACAAAAAGTCACAGACAATTTGAACCCATTTTTGTTGCGTCAAATGTCGCTCTTGTTTCAAGAAACTTTGCATATGTATCAATAAGATATGTTACAAGGTTTCTTAACTTTGCATGTATTATCAGATAATTCTGCTTCTTTCTCCATTTGTAAGACACTCCCCCCACCCCCCGAATTCATCATCCACTAAATTTGTGTCGCTCAAGACAAGGCATATTGCCAACTCACTGACTGATCAGATTACAGCTGCCTTTGGAAGTCAAAATAGAGGGGAGAGAGAAAGAGGAGAAAACAGAGATACACAGAGATGCTTCTCTGTAGTGTTTCTATCACAATAGAGCTGGAGTCACAGCTACACTGATAAGTACCGCTGCTGCATAGAGAAATGAGAGCAGGAATCCCTCATGTCTGTGTGTGCTGTGTATGGGAGACATCATAGCAGCTAATCTGCATCCACTAGCTCAGAAGAGACAACTGAAAATTAAAGAGAGAGTCTGTAGATGAAAAATGCAGGATGCGGGTCATATAATGGCCAGGAATAGCGTCACCTGTATTAGTGGTGTCCACAATTAGATGTGTTTTTTATTCTTTTACATTTTACCAGACTTTTAGAAAGAGATTTTCATTAATACACAGCACTTTGGCTCATTATAAAAGTTTTGACATCTTTTATTCCAGGGAGTATACAAAGGGCATTTGGATTTCTACAAAAATGAGCTCTGCAGAATTATAGCCATCATTTGGCTTTTAATGTGTTTTTTTCATTGTATTTATGGTCTGTAATCGAGAGGTATCCACGATTTTCTACTTTGCAGCAAAATTATTTTTTTCGTACTTGAGCTTCATGCTTGACAATGGCTATAGCCTCTAAAGAGAACGAAGTTTGCCTAAGTGATCACAAAGGAATAACCCAACTATTCCGAGACGTTATTTTAGCATTTTACATCATTATGAAGTATCTCGAGAGAACTTAATATTTAAATAAGCTGGATTAAAAAAAAAAGATGATTGTGATAAAGTCATTATTGGATAATCCCCATCTAAAACATGAGAAAGAAACTCTCCAGATAATGTTCCCATCATCGGAATACTCCTTTAAAGCTCCCCCAGGATCGCAGAGGCTTAATCCTTTCCAGTGGTGATTGGACAACTTATACAGTCGTTTGACAATTCTCCGAACATTTAGTGATGGCCTACAAGTGCCAGCCTGATGCAGATCAGTACAATATTTTTAACTTTGGACTATTTCTTTTCCATTTGTGTTTCTTTTCTATTCTATATGAGTAAAGTGTAAAAACAAAAAAAAGATTTGCAGAATCCTGGTCAAGAGGCCATATCAATAGTATGTGCCTGCTTGAACAGAACCCTGCAAATTTCCTCTTCCCTGCCGGCAGCCCTGGTCACTCTTCTGATTGGTAGGCCAATTGCTCGCCATTGTTGTGGCATGATGCACTCTTCAAGACATATTGCTCTTCTGATTAGTATGTCTTGTTTGATGTAGATTCCAGCAGATAGGAGGAGGTTTGCATGGCTTGGATCTAGAAATCATAAACTACCAACGTGGCCACCAAGCATCCATGGGGAGCGCGGAGTAAGCGGCTGTCAGACTCATTAGTCAATTAGTCAGCAGCTTATCCAAGTGCAGAACTAAGGCCGGGTTCACACTTACGTACCAGGGCTTTGCGGACGGCTGCTCACTTCCTCCGTGAAGCTCCGCCCACTTCCGCCATTTAGGTCCGCCTACTTCTGCATGCCTCCTGCGTACCTATCTTTAACATTGGGTACACAGGACATGCGGATGTATGCGGATGCATCCGCATGCGGCGATTTGAGGTGTGTGGCGACAACACAGAAACGCAAAATGTAGCATTTCCGTGCGGTCGCCGCACACCTCTAATCACCGCATGTGGACACATCCGCATACAACGCATGTCCCTGCGTACCCAATGTTAAAGATAGGTACGCAGGACGCATGCAGAGTAGGCGGGGTTTAAGGGAGGAAGAAGGGAGGAAGTACGCTGCCATCCGCAGCCCTCCGGTACTCAAATGTGAACCTAGCCTAACTTGTTGTCCAAGACTTGCTAAATAACATCCGTCAAGGGAGAGTCAAAAGGTCGTAGCCTGGTCCACTCCACAGATTCCAATGTGCAGGTATAATCTGACCCCTCAGTGACTCCTAGATCATCATGTCTTGAGCAAGATAAATTTTAGCTGTACTGTATTAATGCGATGTTAAGGAGGCGGAGAGGAGAAGTGTCTCACAAGGGGAAAAAAAGGCATATTTCTCAGCTAATATATATAGAGACTTTCTTCTATTCACTCAAACTATTGATTTAGACAAAGTTTGTTGAAAAGAAAGTGATCATGTAACTAAACCCGAATCATTAATTTATTACAGAGTCATTATCTGTAGGGTTGAGCGAAACGGGTCGTTCATTTTCATAAGTCGCCGACTTTTGGTAAAGTCGGCGTCTCATGAAATCCGACCCGATCCCTGTGTGGGGTCGGCCATGCGGTACACGATCTTGGCGCCAAAGTCGCGTTTCGTATGATGCGTTTAGCGCCATTTTTTCGGCCAATGAAGGAGCGTGGGCAGAGTGATGACATAGGAGAGAGAGAGAGAGAGAGAGAGAGAGAAAAAAAAAAATATATATATATATATATATATATATATATATATATATATATATCCCCACTAATGTGCATAGGGTTTCGTGTTCCGGCCGATCCTCGACTTTGCGCAGTAATCGGCCGATTTTGCCCAACTCGACTTTTCCAACAGTCGGGTTTCGCAAAACATGACTCGACCCTAAAAGAGTCAAGGTCGCTCAACCCTAATTGTCTGGCTAAGTCAGTCTTCTGATAAACCTTTCATTTCCTCAGTAGATGCCATTATATGAGGTGATCTGGGACTTTACATTCAACTCACAACAATTTGTTACATTTTTAATCCCCCCCTATCTCCACTAACATGCACCACATGGACTGCATACTATAGGTGTCTTACCATAATTACTGCAGATAAAGACTAAGGCGACATTCCCACCATGAGTTTTTGGTGCATTTTTCAAAAAAAATTGCAAGTAACCTATTTTACTTAAATAAGCACCATTAGTATCAAAGTTTTTATCCTCTTAATATTTTGCAGTCATCATATTTTATAGCACAGTGGACTTACAATTGCTCATTTTTCGTTTCTACCCAGTTAATTCTTCTCTTGTCTCTATGTAGAAGCAGGAAGTCTCTTTTCATCACCCTTTTCATCTCCTGACCCAACTGCTCTGCTCCTCCCCCAGCCAGGGACTTTTGCAGTAATGTAGAATTGTAGTTCTAATGATGATTCATGCAGGGTAAAAAAAAGACTTCATTTTTCTACATAGAACGTAGAAGGATTCAGCTCGTCAGTTTTTAATCATGTGATGTCATAGACTTAATGGAAAAGAGAAGAATTAAATGGGTAGAAAGGTAAAATGAGCAATTGTAAGCACACAGTACTATATAATACGATGACTGCAAAATATTAAAGGGATAACAATTTTGATGTGAGTGCTTCTTTAATGGGTGCAGAAAATCTGCAACTTCACAAACTCGTGGTGGAAACAGGACAAAATGACAATCCTTAAACCTCTATTAACAAACACCTCATCTCTGGAGACTCCATGTATCTCAGACCCGATTCCTACCAAGATGGAAACCTTATGGACCACTTGAACTCATTTAAGCTTCCACCACTGATTTCTTATTTTACAGTGATTAGACTTTTTTAGTATTTGTTTTCTAGCAGCTCTTGGCAGAATATTTGGCTTTGTACACATTTGTATGATTCATTAAGTTAACAATATGCTTCCAAATGGAGTCGCTACCAAAGTCATAGAAAAAGCAATATGAGATAACTCTGGGTGCACTAATAAACAACGAGTCATCCTCGATGTACCAGATGCATCAGAAAATGTATGAAAATTAGACTGGTGATTACAGTGTAAAACATCTCCGGTCACCGAGGGCTCAAACATCATTTTATACATTTTCTTTTGAGAAAGTCCAGAGAAAAGAAGAACTAATGATTTTAACCTTCTCGCCTTGTTTTGTAAACAGTATGAAGTGCTAATTTAAAAAAGCCCTTAGACGGCACATAGTGGGAAAAATAAGAACGCGCCCTTTGACATTCTTCTAGATTTCATTAGAAATCTAAAAAAAAAAATTCACAAAAAAATAATCAACTCCAAACGTGGCTTCATCATTTATGCTCTGCCTGAAAGATTAGGACAAACGTTGCAATAAACATAACAACCTTAACCCCTTCAGGATCAAGCCATTTCTAGCTTTTTGCATTTTATTTTTTTATTCATTTATTTTTTGTTTGGGGGGATGAATTGTTGTTGTTGAGTGACTTCATTCACTTTTACCATATAATGTACTGAAAGAAGAAAAAAAAATTCAAATTGGTTAATTAAAAAAAGAAAAAAAAAAAAAAAAACTTTTCCAGCATTGTTTTTTATACTTCCTTTTACTCTTTAAGGCCTTCTATACATGTCCTGGTGACGACTGTACCAGAAAATACAGTACTAGTGAGATCCGTCAACTAACCGTATTATAGCGCCATTTATTTCAATTTTTTCACCGTGCTAGCGGTGATCTCATTGAGGTCACCGCAGTTCATTAATATTATTCATTCACTAATATTACAGGCAGGAGCCCTGCTAAATGCAGCGGTGCTCGTGCTTGTAATTCCCCAGCGAATGAATGAAATGTAGGTCATTGACCTACATTTCCTTCAGTCGCGGTGATGCGCCCCCTGGTGGATGTCCTCATATGACCTGGAGCGTGGGAAAAAGTTCCCAGGCTGCAGTTCATGAGAACATCCACCAGAGGGCGCCTCACCGCGACTGAATGTAAGTATAGATCCTGCTTTCCTTTCAGCACCCGGGGATTACAGGCACGAGCGAGTGGTTTATCGCAGCTCTGCCTGTAATATTAGTTAACCCCTTCAGATGGATTACTTCGTGGGACGAGACGGTTCACCAGAAGGTATGTATCTTGTGCGTTTATTATTTTTCCAAGCGAGGGTGTTCCTGATGGATTGAGAGAACAATAAATTATTACAACAACCGCTGTGTTTATTGCATTAAACTACTTTTAAATCATGTGTGTGTGTGTTTTTTAACCCTTTCCTACAATTGGATTAATAATGGATAGGTGACATAATTGACGCCTCTCCATTATTAATCTGGCTTAATGTCACCTTCCAATAGCAAGGTGGCATTAACCCTTCATTACCCCATATCCCACCGCTACAGGGAGTGGGAAGAGAGTGGCCAAGTGCCAGAATAGGCGCATCTTCCAGATGTGCCTTTTCTGGGGTGGCTGGGGGCAGATGTTTTTAGCCACGGGGGGGCCAATAACCGTGGACCCTCTCCTGGCTATTAATATCTGCCCTCAGTCACTGGCTTTACCATTCTGGTGGAGAAAATTGCGCGGGAGCCCACGCCAATTTTTTCCGCCATTTAACCCTTTATTTGAGCAGCTACAGCGGCCAAATTTTGCACATACACACTACTAACATTAGTAGTGTGGAATATGCAAAAAAAAAGAGGATATGAGATGGTTTACTGTATGTAAACCATGTCTCATATCATGTCGGGTTTGTGAAGGAGAGAGCAAAAGCCGGCAATTGAATTAGCGGCTTTTATGCTATCTAGCGCTGCATTAAATATAAATATACATATATAGGTGTCTCACTGACATATATATATGTATATACACACATTCTATGTGCATATATCTACTCTATTCTAACCTGTCAGTGTGATTTTACTGTACACCGCGCTGAATTGCCGGCTTTTCAAAGGACACCGGTGCGTAAAAATCGGACAGAACTCGCATGGTGCGAGTGCTGTGCGATTTTTTTCTCGCACCCATTGACTTGCATTGGCGAGTCTCGTCCGAGACTCGCAGCAAATCGCAGCAAGCTGCGATTTTTTTCTCAGTCCGATTTCGGCCGAGAAAAAAATCGCAAATGAAAAGACACCTATTGAATAACATTGGTCCGAGTGCAATCCGATTTTTTATCGGATTGCACTCGTCCGTTTTCCTCACCAGTGGAAATGTACCCTAAATGGTTGCATCATGCCACTGTTCAGTTTGAAAACCAGATGTCACAGAGATGGATGACGGCGTGGGACAGCATGGATCATCTTATCGGACAGGTGAAGGATATGGTTCTTTATTCTTTTTGGTCTTTTACAGAGGACCTTCAATGGATTTTAGGTGTAAAGGCGAGTATAACTTTGTTTTTTTTTTAATAAATGTGTAAAACAGGGAGTTGAGACTTTTTTTTTCAAATAAAAGGACCTTATTCTTGCTATGTGTGTATTTCAAAACTTACTGTGGCGTTAGTGATGGGGGCGTCTTATAGACGCCTTTCCATCACTAACCCCTTAGTTTGAGGTCATCTGGCAATACAAAGCTGACATCAACCTCAACCCTACATCAACCCCAACCCAGGCTTTTAAAGTGAGCAGACAGCTGTCTCTATCATTTGCTGGTTTGAATTTATAGGGGGACCCTACATCCTTTTTTTCTGGGGTCTCCCGTAAATTTACGAGGAAAGGATAAGCAAACAGCTGAGAGCTGTTAACAGCCTGGGAAACTTTTGGGATATTGTCCCTTTTCCCAGATTATTAACATCAGCCCCCAGCCATAGACTTTCTGGGTATGAAAATTAGGCAGGAGTTAAGACTTTTTTAAAATTGTATTCTTTATTTTACACATAAGGGACACAGCAGGTGCTGAATACAACTCCTATCATTGACTCCTGGTCAAGCTGATTTCAGCGTGACCAGAAGACAATGATGAGAGCTGCCTTAAGCAGCTGTCCGACGCCTGAGAACAGCGCGAATTACACCGCTTCTGCCATGGCGCCGTTACGTGTCACGCTGATGACACACAAATGTTATCCATGTGTCATCAGTGTGCGGCACACATTTTGTTTGTGCGGTGCGTAAAAAAATGGACAAGTTGGCAAGTTTTCACACGGACATCTGACATGTGGGTACCACCATTAAATACAATTTGTGGTCTTTAAAATACTGACAGCATAAGGACTCAAAAAGGACATGTGAAGGAGTTCTTAGGCTGGTTTCACACTAGCTTTTGTCAGGGCTGCAGATGGCAGCCTTCTTCCTCCGTTAAGCCCCGCCCACTGCTGCACCTCTTCCTTCAGCTACGCCTATGTCTGCATGCGTCCCCTATCTTTAACATTGGGTACGCAGGTCATGCGAATGTTTGCGGATGCCCCTGCATGTGTCGTTTTGATGCTGCGCTGAACTGTGTCATGTTGCATTTTGCTGCAGTTGGCGCAGCATCAAAATGACACATACGGGGGCATCAGCATACATTCGCATGACCTGCATACCCAATGTTAAAGATAGGGAACGCAGGATGCATGTGGACGCAGGTGGAGCTGAAGGAAGAGGCGTGGCAGTGGGCGGGGCTAAGAGGAAGAAGCTGCGCCAAACGCTAGCGTGAAACTAGCCTTAGCGTGTTCATTGAGATGTAAACATGACCGGGCAGCATGATCCTTTATATTAGTATAATTAATTGGCATTTATTAGTGATGCACAATATAAGCTTCTTCTTTTTTTTGTTGGGACTTTAATAAAAGAATACCCCTTTAAAGATATTAATTTATTTAAATATCTTTAACAAGGATAGTTTGTTTATAATTATGGGAATACCATTTTTTTTCAACATTTTAGTGGTTAAGTTAAATAAAACAAAAAGCAAAACAAAAAATCCTTTGTAAAAGTAAAAAAAAATAAAATTGTTTGTGTCTCCATTTTCTAATTTGACAGATGACGGTTGTGACTTATCCTGCGAATATAGAAAACCAAAAAAATGAACCGGACTATAAGCTTGTATACTCGTAAAGTGAAAGAGCATGTTCACACTGTGGTCATTTCACAGACAAGTCTAAAAACACAAGAAGAAAAACCAAAAATGAGCATATACCCTACAGAAAGTAAATAGTAATAGTACATGTGAATAACATAGGGTACTAACACTATTTTTATTTAAAAAAAAAAGTATAAAAAAGTCATCCCAACGCGATAAGGTGTACCGATCAGGATGGTCGTATCCTGTCTCTAGTATTAAAACCTTACATTGTGCAAAATGGCCTCAGTGTGAATATGGGCAGAGCTGGAGCAAAAGCTGGTATTTCATCTATATAACTTCCCATGGATGGGTGTATGAGTCCAGTCCTGTAAGGTAAGGTTTTAATACTAGTGACAGGATAGGATTGTCCCAACGGGTACACCTTGTCTTGCGGTAATGCTCAGGACCAACCTGTTGGGCACACCTTGTCATGCGGAGATGCTCTGGACCAACCTAATGGGTACACTTTGTTATGCTTGGATGCTCTGGACCATCCCGATGGGTGCACCTTGTTGTGTGGGGATGCTCTGGACCATCCCGATGGGTACACCTTGTTGTGTGGGGATGCTCTGGACCATCCCTATGGATACACCTTGTCGGGTGGGGATGCCCTAGACCATCCCGATGGGTACACCTTGTTGAGTGGGGATGCTCTGGACCATCCCGATAGGTACACCCTGTCTTGAAGGGATGCTCTGGACTATCCCAATGGATACACCTTGTCGTGTGGGGATGCTTTGGACCATCCCGATGTGTACACCCTGTCTTACGAGGATGCTCTGGACCATCCCGATGGGTACACCTTGTCGGGTGGGGATGCCCTAGACCATCCCGATGGGTACACCTTGTTGAGTGGGGATGCTCTGGACCATCCCGATAGGTACACCCTGTCTTGAAGGGATGCTCTGGACTATCCCGATGGATACACCTTGTCGTGTGGGGATGCTTTGGACCATCCCGATGGGTACACCCTGTCTTACGAGGATGCTCTGGACCATCCCAATGGGTACACCTTGTCGTGGTGGGATGGTCTTTGCTTTTTTGATCAAAATAACCGTTAACCAAGTCCCCTATGTTATCTACCTGTACCATTACCATTTACTTACTGTAGGTATATGCCCTTTTTTTTTTTTTCTTGTGTTTTTGGATTTTATTCTGTGAATACACAACAACTTGCAAAGTTAGGAATCACCCTTAGCAAAATTAATTAGCATTTTTAGCCTTTTTGAACCTTTTTTTTTTCTTCCCTTCTTATTACTCAGTGCCAAGTTTTTTGTAAAAATGATTATTTCCAAAGACAAAATGACACATTTCACTTCTTTGTCCCCCTCATTTTTCCTTACATTTTGAAGATAGTTGCTTTAATGCTAGAAATGGAACGAGCATTAAGGAAGCATTCGCTGTAAATAATTCACATATCTTTGCCAGTAAGTTCACACAGCAGCACATGCGACCTATATAATGCATTTTATGGCTCTTTGCCAAAATTATATTTTTACATCATACAACATTCTGGGGACAATTTTATGTGTGACCTAAAATAATAAAAAAAAAGGGTGTCTGTACAAAAAAAAAAAAGTACAACTGAGCCTAAAGACATAAAACAACCCAGCTGCATTCCTCCAGACTCTTGATCTCTGTATTTTACATGTATAGTTATGGGTTGTGGAATATATTGTATATTTTAGGAAATTTCAATTTTGCAATCATAACTATTCATAAAAAAATGTATATTTTTCAGCAAATCAGCATATCCCCATTAAACACCCCGACCCCTTGCACACTCATACAAATACTTAATTTCCCCTATGTTGGCGCTATGAGGGAATTAAGCAGTTATCACTATGTGTTCCCACAGATCACATCTGATCATAAGTAGAAATGAGCGAACGTGCTGGGATAAGTTGTTATCGGAGCATGCTCAGGTGCTAACCGAGTGACATCGGTGTGCTCGAAAAATTATGTTCGACTCCCCGCGGCTGCATGTCTTACAGCTGTTCACATGCAGAATGCATACTTGTGGAGCACGAGGAACTTTTTTGTGTTGCCCCATTTGCAGGCCATCCATGCTCTGTTTTTGCACCCGAAGGGCATGTGCACACAACATTATTTCAGGCTGACTCAGTCTAAAAAATCAACGTAACTCAATGCAAAAAAAACATGGTGCACAGTAATGTACAAATTATATTGCTGTGCACATGTTCATGTTCTTGCGGTTTAAGAAAAACCATCAGCCACAAATCCGACAATCATTCCCCTCCATTGAGGCTGTTTTGATACCCTACATACACTTCTAAACCCATAATTGACTTTCCAGTGATACAGTCCACAATCAACATTATCACAGCCTTGTAAAACATCACCGCATCAAGAGCCTCTCCGCGATTCCACTCCGCCGTCGTTCCATCAGTAGTCTACTCCAACCACCAGTGCGATGAGACACAGAACAGACAGATGAGAGCTCTAGTCGGCAGGTATATAGCGAGTCGTTAATTACCTGATCATGTCGAGGAGATGTATCTGTATGCAGGAGCTAGCTTGACAGAGTCACAGATTAATTGGAAAGGGACCATGCGGCAATCTGTCCCCAACTCCTGGGTTTTTAGCACATTAATAGGATTGCAATTAGGGTATTTACACTGCAAATAATGTGCATTTTATTACAACCTCGAGGGGGTTAATGAAGACAGATTAATCATTTAACCTGTCAGTCACTGTGTAACGCTCCACAGAGCTGTATAAATACATATGCACACAGTCGGAATGACACAATCGCACGTGGTCGTCTTATCTTTCTTTCCTTCTCCTTTCCGTCAAGCTGAAGGTTATTGTTGGCGATTTGTCCCCTTAACGTGCATATTCACAACCTGCGTCCTAGTTCCTTTGATGCATTTAATGTATGGCAGCCAGGTCAATCTTACATCATGCTCAACAGATAATACCACTTTCCTTGTGAAGAAAAGGCTTTGCTCTCCATCACTCTGGCCGGCACAGTGCATCTCTTTACAATGTGGTCTTGACAATCCCGCTTTTCTGTATTCTGCAAGTTATTTCTAAAAGTCAGAACCTAACAAGGTGATGGATTAGCAAAAGAGTTGCTTTATCTTGACAACCTCTTCTTATAGGGTATATGGACAGCATGGAGTGGGGTCTGCTGCTCGGGACCCTTCTCTCTACGCCACAATGAGGAACGGATGCTCCGAGAACGATTAACACCACTTCGTACCAAACCATACAAAGACATCTTTAAATAATAGCGACTTATGAAGAATACAATATTTGAGAGTGTGGGGCCACTTCATGGACATTCTGCTAAAAATATGTTAATTAGTTTTTGATTCAACAAACTTTGCATAAATCTATAATAGCAAGCAAAAAAAGGCGGTCACCCCTAATGGGTGGCCACTACCGAATAGATCCAGAATAGAATGAATTTAAGGCTTTTATTGGAAAAATTATAAAAACGCATACATGCTATAGCATCAAAACATGAGGTGGAAGGCTGAATATTGTACACCATTAAACAATATTCCCCGGAATAGTCCCCGGAAGAAGCTTATTGCGAAACGCGCGTTGGGGTGAGGTGGAACGCTGTGTTGACTGCAGGTAGATATTATCACAATGTCTGGATGTATATGTACTAGGATTTTTTCTGTATTTGGAGCATGCTTAGGCAGCTAGAGATACATCGGGCAGCAGGAAGTTATATAGTTACTACTCTGCAATTTTCATTGTTTAATGGTGTACAATATTCAGCTTTCCACCTTATGTTTTGGTGCTATAGCATGTATGCGTTTTTATAATTTTCCAATAAAAGCCTTAAATTCATTCTATTCTGGATCTCTTCGGTAGTGGCCACCCATTAGGGGTGACCGCCTTTTTTTGCTTGCTATGTATCTAGAAGTGCCAGCTTGACAATCTGGACATTTGTTGTTAGAATAAATCTATAATACAAGCGGATAGAAGAAACTGTGTAATTCTGTCTCCACTTTTAAGCCACTTCTCTTCCCCTACCTGCTAAAATCCACCATACCAAAGACAAGGTGGACAGTGGGCTCAATGAGGGTGCTGCATATTAAAGTCTATGGAGAGCAAAGGAGGAGGAGTAAAAGGAGAGAGAACGCAGAGGAGATCATGCTAAGGCTTTCTAGTAAGTGTTATCTCACTCCAGAGCTGGTGCCTAGTACTATTATGTAATGTTCTCCATGCTGCTGAGGTTACTGAACACGTGCTGCAGAGACCGGAAAGCAGGAATCACTCATGTCTCTGTGTGTGCTGTGTATGGGAGACATCATAACAGCTAGTCTACACCTACCAGCTCAGAGACAACTGAAAATTAGAGAATGAGCCCACAGAGGGGAAAAACAGTTGAAAAAAAATCCAGAAATGACCAGAAATAATGTTTTTTTTCCTCATTTTTTTCACACACACAACAGCTTATTGTAAGAAGTCATCTAAAATTCCAAGTACTCTTAAACGTAAGGGTAGTTTCACCTACTGCAGAAATTATGCATCTGTTCCATTCAAGGAAATTAGGATGGCAGAAATGCATGCACCTGCTGTAGAAACAATCACATTCAGATGAATGGAAAAGAGCTTCACCAAAACATCTACTTCAGGAGGTGAGGTCCAAAGGGGTAAGGTTTCTCCTTGTGGAGAGTGACAAGCCAAGCCTGGCATGTCAGAGTGAGGAGTCTTAAGCCATGCATGCTCCTCTGGGAAATTAAATATGCAAATTGTCTCTTCCGAGAGGAAGAGGAATAGAACTCTAGGGCTAAATATTGGAAGCAGCAATCTTAAAAATCAATTTCAACCCTTTAATGAGCCTTGCAATATGACTTGGGATAAAAGCCAAACCAGAATCACAATTTGCAGAAACGGTGTTTCGGGGCATTGCCCCTCGTCAGTGCAATGTATGAGATCTGATCTGGATAGGCGAGAGGCTCTGAACTCATACTTTGCACTGATGAGGGGGCAACACCGTGAAATGCTGTGTAAGCAAATTGAGATTCTGGTTTGGCTTTTATCCCAAGTCATATTGCAAGGCTTGTTAACGGGTCTTGACTTTTAGGATCGCTGCTTCTAGACGTCTTCTTCTCTCAAGAGACAATTTGCATACTTCAGAAGGGGAAAAGCTTTATACATTTAACATATGATGGAGCACAACACCATTATGGAGCTGTATCCTTGTGGTGCCATAGTATTCTGCACGGACAAGTCCTTAAGGGTCTAGATCAATAGTGCAAAAAAAATGTAACATTCCATATTCACAGTTCACCGGTTGTGGTTTCTTTGAAGGTCAGTCTGGGTGGTCATTGCCACAAAATTTAGGTGACACAAAATGTCATTTAACCAAAATTTTTATCAATATCTTACTCAATTTATAACATGAAAAGTGCCGTTAAAAATCTTTTAAAGTACTTGGATGAATACAAGAAATTGTGAATATATACAGTTAGGTCCATATATATTTGGACAGAGACAACATTTTTCTAGTTTTGGTTATAGACAATACCACAATGAATTTTAAACAAAACAATTCAGATGCAGTTGAAGTTCAGACTTTCAGCTTTCATTTGAGGGTATCCACATTAAAATTGGATGAAGGGTTTAGGAGTTTCAGCTCCTTAACATGTGCCACCCTGTTTTTAAAGGGACCAAAAGTAATTGGACAGATTCAATCATTTTAAATAAAATGTTCATTTCTAGTACTTGGTTGAAAACCCTTTGTTGGCAATGATTGCCTGAAGTCTTGAACTCATGGACATCACCAGACGCTGTTTCCTTCTTTTTGATGCTCTGCCAGGCCTTCACTGTGGTGGTTTTCAGTTGCTGTTTGTTTGTGGGCCTTTCTGTCTGAAGTTTAGTCTTTAACAAGTGAAATGCATGCTCAATTTGGTTGAGATCAGGTGACTGACCTAGCCATTCAAGAATATTCCACTTCTTTGATTTAATTAACTCCTGGGTTGCTTTGGCTTCATGTTTTGGGTCATTGTCTATCTGTAGGATGAAACGACGACCAATCAGTTTGGCTGCATTTGGCTGGATCTGAGCACACAGTGTGGCTCTGAATACCTCAGAATTCATTCGGCTGCTTCTGTCCTGTGTCACATCATCAATAAATACTAGTGACCCAGTACCACTGGCAGCCATGCATGCCCAAGCCATCACACTGCCTCCGCCGTGTTTTACAGATGATGTGGTATGCTTTGGATCATGAGCTGTACCACGCCTTCGCCATACATTTCTCTTTCCATCATTCTGGTAGAGGTTGATCTTGGTTTCATCTGTCCAAAGAATGTTCTTCCAGAACTGTGCAGGCTTTTTTAGATGTTTTATAGCAAAGTCCAGTCTAGCCTTTTTATTCTTGATGCTTATGAGTGGCTTGCACCGTGCAGTGAACCCTCTGTATTTACTTTCATGCAGTCTTCTCTTTATGGTAGATTTGGATATTGATACGCCTACCTCCTGGAGGGTGTTGTTCACTTGGTTGGCTGTTGTGAAGGGGTTTCTCTTCACCATGGAGATTATTCTTCTATCCTCCACCACTGTTGTCTTCCGTGGACGCCCAGGTCTTTTTGCATTGATGAGTTCACCAGTGCTTTCTTTCTTTCTCAGGATGTACCAAACTGTAGATTTTGCCACTCCTAATATTATAGCAATTTCTCGGCTTGTTTTTTTCTGTTTTCGCAGCTTAAGGATGGCTTGTTTCACTTGCATGGAGAGCTCCTTTGACTGCATGTTTACTTCACAGCAAAACCTTCCAAATGCAAGCACCACATCTCAAATCAACTCCAGGCCTTTTATCTGCTTCATTGAGAATGACATAACGAAGGGATTGCCCACACCTGCTCATGAAATAGCCTTGGAGTCAATTGTCCAATTACTTTTGGTCCCTTTAAAAACAGGGTCGCACATGTTAAGGAGCTGAAACTCCTAAACCCTTCATCCAATTTTATTGTGGATACCCTCAAATGAAAGCTGAAAGTCTGAACTTCAACTGCATCTGAATTGTTTTGTTTAAAATTCATTGTGGTAATGTCTATAACCAAAATTAGAAAAATGTTGTCTCTGTCCAAATATATATGGACCTAACTGTATCTAAAAATAAAATTAAATTGCACAAACTTTAATAATAAAGAGGAAAGGTTCTGTCAATATGTTGAGAGTGATACTTACTAAAAAGAAGGACAATGTAGCGAATTGATGATTCCTGAACACAAAATTGCGATATATCCAATCATCTAAAAATACAATAACACATACATAAATAAGACAAAGAAGAATATTAGCGGTGTCCTCATTACACACAGCACACAAAAATTCTCCGGTCACAATCAGGTTGCAAAAGTGGGTTTTCTTTTGTCACATGACTTGTTCTGAATTATCACAAACAGCCATATTCCCCTGAGCACCGCAATTGTGTTATATTCTTTAAAAACACACAGAACTCACTAGCATCAGGTTTCTTTGTATCTACACTTCTGAAGAATGTGATCACCAAAATTTTATCCTAATGGAATGGATCAATGGTCACGCACCATTCATTATCTACGAGGCACTGTAATTGACCATCTCCACCAGTCTCATGGACTACGAATGGAGTGGTGGCGTGGAGTTTGTAATTATCCCCCTCTACTCCTCCTTGGTCAGACCGCGTCTGGAATACTGAGTCCAGTTCTGGGCACCGCATTTGAAAAAACTGGAGCAAGTTCAGAGGAGAGCTACCAGGATGGTGAGCGGACTGCAAACTATGTCCTATGATGAACGGTTAAAGAATCTGGGAATGTTTAGCCTGCAAAAAAAGAAAGCCAAGAGGAGACTTAATAGCAGTCTACAAATATCTGAAGGGCTGTCACAGTGTAGAGGGATCATCATTCTTCTCATTTACACATGGAAACACGAGAAGCAATGGGATGAAACTGAAAGGGAGAAGATACAGATTAGATATTGGAAAAAACTTTTTGACACTGAGGGTGATCAATGAGTGGAACAGGTTGCCACGAGAGGTGGTAAATTCTCCTTCAATGGAAGTCTTCACACAGAGGCTGGACAGACATCTGTCTGGGATGATTTAGTGACTCCTGTATTGAACAGAGGGTCGTTCATGGTGACCCTGGAGGTCCCTTCCAACTCTAACATTTTATGATTCTATGAAATGGGGCACTTCAAAATCCTGTTCTCAGGATTAGCAAGACCAGTAAACAGCAAGTTTGCACCTACCCTTGCTAAGATGGGAATAATCCTTTCAGTCCCTCCCCTGCCATGGCACCCCTTTATATTAACAGTTTAAAAAAAAAAATCCCCATTGTGCTTCAGAATTAGCAACATCCTGTTATATTTAAAGGGGTTGTCCAGTACTTTTAAAAGGATGGCCAATCAGCTGTTCCTAATGCTGACGGCGGCAGGATGTGATCAGTTGCTGAGCGCAACAGCACAGCGCCATCAACTGTATAGTGGCCACAGAGGGTACTGCAGATACACCCTTATTCTAATGTGCAGTACCCGAGCACAGAGACTATATACTGGGTTATACTGGAGCTGGGGAGCAGAAAAGTGCAATAGGGTATTACCCGGTAAGAAAAAATATTAAAATTAATAGAGGTTGTGCTAACCTGACAAAACTGTTATATAGTCACAACTTTAAGCATAAATATATATCGGCTGCAGGTCCACAGTTCAGCAGACTGGTTAATATGAATGTAGAAAAAAAATTATGGATTTTCTGCACTGCTGAGTAGGTAATAAGGTCCAGGATATTATTTACATATGGTCCTTATGGTAAAATCGTATAGTGAGGGTGCTGATCTGACATTGATGACCTATCCAAAGGATAAGGCTTTAATATCAAAGTCCTGAACAATTCATTTCAAAGGAATAATTTTAAATCACTCTCAAAGTCAACTTTATTTTTTTTACAGAAATCGAGGGCAGTATATGGCCAAGGCTGTCGTCTAGCATTTAGAATTCCTCTGGTATGAAGCACAAGACGTGTTCACACCCGCTTCATCTTTGCTGTTGTAGAAATCAATTCTCCATGCACTCATTTTCTAAGAAGCTTGCAATAGACCTCTATATAGATTTACTGTATAACCAGAAGAGTCTGCTCTGCAAGGGGACCAATGAGAAGACGAGAGGAGAGTCTTAGACTACCAAACACTACCTGTGGGTTCTACAGATAGTTACAATCAATGACTGCTAGTGGTGAGCCAAGTGATCATTATTCCAGTTTGCCTAGGTTGCTCAGGTATGCAGAGAGTATTGTGGCTGCTTGACATGCTCGAATTCCCACGGCCACGTTTTGTGGCTGTTAGACAGCTACAAAACATGTGCGGGCTTGCCTGTGTTTGTCAGGCAATCCTTGAATGTTTTGTGACTGTCTAACATCTGCAAAACAAGCAACCGCAGGGACTCGAACATGTCACTCCAGCACCCGTGCAACTCTGTGCATACCCGAGCACCATAGGCAAACTTGAGTAACGAGTATTTGTTCTCATCACTAATGACTACAGCTAAGGGAAGAGTCAGACGGCCATATAACTTGGATGAGGATAACAACGCAATGCTCAAACTGGCCACCGGCTCTCCTGACATGAGCGTGCAGACTGCTACATGGAAATATATGCTGTCAGGAGAACCACCGGCCGGTCCAAACATTGCGTTGTGATCCCCGTCCGAGTTGTAGAGCGGTCTGACTCTTCGCTAAGTAATGCTTCAACATTTTTCAAGATCTGGGGTCTGTGAATAGCCCCATAAAAACTTGTCAATTCCCAGCATTTCCCCTTGGTAAAGCACCCTTTCAGCTTCCCCCTTGCCCTGTCTAGTCCTCTTCAACCTTCTCCTTCCTACCTTTCTTAATTTCATGCTCCCTAAATGTTTTCTACCTTTGTATGTTGCATAAATGAAGAAAATACTTAGGATCCACATTTCTTTGTTTAGTTGGAAATGCAAAAACAATTCTATAAAAATATCTTTTTTAATAAATTTCTTTTTCATGCAAGCCATCAGAGCATGAATTTTAAAGACATGGTTATTTTTCTAGGAACAAAATTTGATAGAGGAGCACACTTACACAAAGAAAAAAAAACGGGCATAACAGTTATTTTATTTCTAAGAACTGATTAAAAAAAAACACATCAGTCTGTAAAGCTACCGAAATAATATTTTAGATAATGAAAGGGAGAAAAAGATCAGAGGGCAATTCCGAGAGAAAACCACTGGGGACTCGATAGTGCGAGTGAAAGTTGGGGTTCCATTAAATTAGGGACTTGGTGGCCACTAAGCCTTCATCCAGAAATTACCCAGTTGCTTTTCAGGAGTCAAGAGAGATGAAAAACAAAAAGCTGGATAAAGTTGGTTTGCTCAACTAAAGCATGAGAAGTTAGGCATGAATGGTAAAAAAGTCTTTCTCCAGTTTATTTGAAAATCCAATGGGGACCGTCCGACCAACTAAACTAATCTTAGGATCCAGTGGAACACCATGTACCTCCTAAGATATCCCTTACTAAATTTTAAATGATCACATCCCAAGATGATTATAAAAAAATCAATTCTTTAACCATCTTTGCATGGTACCAGCTTCAAGAGGTTGTCCAGCAAGATGATGAAACTTTCTAACCCCTTCCCAACCCCATTCCCGATCGGACGATTTTCTACTTTTGTTTTTTTTCACTCCTTCCAAGAACTATAACTTTTTTCTTTTTCAGTCCGTGAAGGCATATCAAGGCAGGTGTTATGTAGGAATAGTTACAGTTTTCAATGACACCATTCTATTTATCATTCAATGGACAAGAAAGCAGAAAAAGGCTCTCAAATGCAGTGAATTTGCAGAATAAGGGTACGTGTCCACGTTCAGGATGGCGGCGGTTTGGACAGAGCGGCAAACCCGCTCCACCCAAAGCTCCGCCCCTTCTGCAGACGCGATGATGCTGGATGTGTTCATTGCACACATCCGGAATCATTGCACCCCACACATAGGGCCCTGTGTTTTACCTTGCGGCGGCGCAGTGTCGCCGCAAGGTAAACGGACATGCTGCGATTTAAAAAGACACGCTACATGTCCGGAATCGCAGGGCCGCCGGGTGCGTGTTACCACGCATAGTGGAGACGGGATTTCATAAAATCTCCTCCACTATGCTGTAATATCTGGACACGCAGCATTTCCTGAACGTGGAAACATACCCTTATGGGTTTTTGTATGTTTTTTGGGGGGAGGGGTTGCCTTTTATGCCATTCACTGTACTGTAAGGATAAACATCTCATCGCGATTCTCCAAGTTAGTTCAATAAGTGGTAGAAAATACATTTGGAAATGTGTGATAGATAGGGTTGAGCGAAACGGATCAGACATTTTCAAAAATCGCCGACTTTCGGCGTGGGATCGGCCATGCTGTCGGCGATCTTTGCGCCAAAGTTGCGTTTTGTATGATGCTTTCAGCGCCATTTCTCAGCCAATGAAGGAGGACGCAGAGTGTGGGCAGCGTGATGACATAGGTCTCGGTCCCCACCATCTTAGAGAAGGGCATGACAGTGATTGGCTTGCTTGCTTTCTGCGGCGTCACAGGGGCTATAAAGGGGCATGCACGCCAACCGCCATCTTACTTCTGCCGATCTGCGCATAGGGAGAGGTTGCTGCAGCTTCGTCAGAAGCAGGGATATTGTTAGGGAGGAAATATTAACCCCCAAACCGCTTGTGCTGTAGCGATTTCCACTGTCCAACACCACCTTTTCTTTGCAGGGACAGTGGAGGCTAGATTTCTGTGCATCAGCTCTGTAGCTTATTAGGCTGCCTTATAAGGCTCCCTGATAGCTGCATTGCTGTTTGTACGCTGCTGTGCAAACCAACTGCTTTTTTAAAAGCAAAAGTCCTGTTGCTCCTTTCTGCACAGTTCTATTGTTTATTTGTCCACACTTTTGTGTGCAGCAGTCCTTTTTATTGCTGGCTGCCATACTTGTCCTGAGATCATTGCAGGGAGATTGTTATTGTAGTACAGTCCCTTTTTTTTATATATATATCTGCCAGCCACTTTCTGCCACTTATACCGTGTAGTGTAATACAGTGGGCCTAAATTTTGCAGCAGTGTCTCACACATAAAAAGGGATATTAATATTGCCACTAAGTGCATCTGTGTCAGTTCTGTTTGGCGTATATCTGCCAGCCACTTTCTGCCACTTAAACTGTGTAGTGTAATACAGTGGGCCTGTTTTTTTTTTTTGCAGCAGTGTCCCACACATAAAAAGGGAGATTTATATTGCCACTAAGTGCATCTGCGTCAGTTCTGTTTGGCGTATATCTGCCAGCCACTTTCTGCCACTTACACCGTGTAGTGTAATACAGTGGGCCTGAATTTTGCAGCAGTGTCCCACACATAAAAAGGGAGATTAATATTGCCACTAAGTGCATCTGCGTCAGTTCTGTTTGGCGTATATCTGCCCGCCACTTTCTGCCACTTATACCATGTAGTGTAATACAGTGGGCCTGAATTTTGCAGCAGTGTCCCACACATAAAAAGGGAGATTTATATTGCCACTAAGTGCATCTGTGTCAGTTCTGTTTGGCATATATCTGCCAGCCACTTTCTGCCACGTACACTGTGTAGTGTAATACAGTGGGCCTGATTTTTGCAGCAGTCTCCCACACATATAGAAAGGGAGATTTAAATTCACAACAAGTTTACATACACCTTCTACCTTGTTTTACAGTACCATATAATGGTTGTTAGTTTGGTTACATTTTCCCAAGAATGAGGAAGTCTGGTGGAAGAGGTCGTGGCCGTGGGCGGTCATTGCCAGCTGGTAATGATGGTGGTGGTGGTGGTGGAGCATCTGGTGGTAGTGGGAAAAGCAAAATAGCACCTAAGGCTGGAGGTGTTGAGCCAGCATCATCGTCTGGCTACACAAGACCTTGAACGCTCCCTTTTCTGGCAGTAGGAAAACCGCTTTTAAAGCCGGAGCAGCAGGGAAAAGTTTGGCTTTCCTTGCTGACTCAGCCTCTAGCTCTTTCGCCTCCTCTTCGGAAAATTCAAAATTTAAAAGTAGCGAGTCGTCAGTGGATGCTCCAGGTCAGGAACAAGTCGCTTCCTTGTGTCCTTCACCCAGAACAACAGTGAAGGATGCGTCAGGCGACACAACAGGTTACTCCATGGAGCTCTTTACACATACCGTGCCTGGGTTAGAAAGGGAAATTGTTAACAGACCATTACAAGATGAATCGGACATGGAGTGCACAGATGCACAGCCACAGCTAGATTATTATGCTGTTCCATTGACTCAGATCACAACATTGCCCTCGCAGTGTACTGAGCCAGAATCTGACCCTGATGAGACTATGGTGCCCCGTCCCGAACGCTATAGCACCTTACACGGTGACACAGAGGAAGGTGCACAGGACATTGAAGAGGAGGTGATAGATGACCCAGTTGTTGACCCCGATTGGCAGCCATTGGGGGAACAGGGTGCCGCTGGCAGTAGCTCTGAAGCGGAGGAGTATGAGCCGCAGCAGGCATCGCAACAGCTTTCATCTGGCAGGCCCGTATCTGGCCAAAACCGTGTGTCAAAACCAAAAACAGTTTTAGGACAGCGTGGCCATCCGGTGAAAGTAGCACAGCGTGCAATGCCTGAAAAGGTATTCGATAGTAGGAAGAGTGCAGTCTGGCAATTTTTTAACCAAGATCCAGATGATCAGTGCAAAGTTATCTGTAAGAAATGCTCAAGGACCTTTAGCAGAGAGCAGAATGTCAAAAATTTAAATACAACGTGCATGCGTAGACATTTAACCAGCATGCACTGGCCAGCCTGGACTAACTACCAAACGTCCCGTAACGTAGGTGCACCTGCTCAGAATGAAGCTAGTCAGCAACGCTATATTGCTTCCCTCACTGTAAGCCCACTGTTTAGGATACCACCACCTGCAGCAAATGTTGAGGTATCGTCGCAAGACCAAAGCAGTCAGGGAATCACAAGGTTGTTGGTAGGAAACATTGTATGTAGGCCAACAGCAAGAATACCCTCACCAACCCTCTCTCAATCTGCCATGTCCACCACCACCCCCGCTAGTTCCACCATATGCAGCTCTCCAGTCCAGCTCACCCTACAAGAGACTCTCATTAGGAAAAGGAAGTACTCATCCTCTCATCCGCGTACACAGGGTTTGAACACCCACATTGCTAGACTAATCTCGTTAGAGATGATGCCCTACCGGTTGGTTGAAAGCGAAGCTTTCAAAGCCCTGATAACCTACGCAGTACCACGCTATGACCTACCTAGTCGACACTTCTTTGCGAGAAAAGCCATCCCAGCCCTCCACCAGCATGTCAAAGACCGCATTGTCCATGCACTGAGGCAATCAGTCAGTAGAAATGTGCACCTCACAACAGATGCATGGACCAGTAGGCATGGCCAGGGACGTTACGTGTCCATCACAGCACACTGGGTTAATGTGGTGGATGCAGGGTCCACAGGGGACAGCCATAGTGGGACAGTTCTGCCTAGCCCACGGTCTAGGAAACAGTTGGCTGTAGGCGTTCGCCACCCCTCCTCCTCCAGCAGAAGCGAGAGCTCATCCACAGACCGCAGTCGCACAACCATTCCATCCGCAGCTGCCAGTGTTGCACACGAGGTGTCCCATTATGGAACAGCTAGTGGTAAGCGTCAGCAGGCTGTGTTGGAAATGAAGTGTTTGGGCGACAACAGACACACCGCGGAAGTTCTGGCCGAATTCTTGCAGCAAGAAACTCATTCATGGCTGGGCAGTGTACATCTTGAGGCAGGCAAGGTAGTCAGTGATAACAGAAGAAATTTTATGGCTGCCATCGCCCTTTCACAACTGAAACACATACCTTGCCTGTCTCACACCTTGAACCTGGTGGTGCAGTGCTTCCAGAAAAGTTATCCGGGGTTGCCAGCCCTGCTCCTGAAGGTGCGAAGACTTTGCTTGCACATCCGCCGGTCGCCCATACAGTCATGGCCAAAAATTTTGAGAATGAGACAAATATTAATTTTTCCAAAGTCTACTGCTTCATTTTTTCTAATGACAATTTGCATATTCTCCTGAATGTCAGAGTGATCAGCTTAACAGCAATTACTGTACTTGCAAAGTCAATATTTGCCCAGAAAGTGAACTTTAACCCCCAAAACACATTTCAACATCATTGCAGTCCTGCCTTAAAAGGAGCAGCTAACATCGTTTTAGTGATTGATCCATTAACACAGGTGTGGGTGTTGATGAGGACAGGGCTGGCGATCAGTCATGATTAAGTAAGAATGACATCACTGGACACTTTTAAAGGAGGCTGGTGCTTGGAATCATTGTTTCTCTTCAGTTAACCATGGTTATCTCTAAAGAAACACGTGCAGCCATCATTGCACTGCACAAAAATGGCCTAACAGGGAAGAGTATCGCAGCTACAAAGATTGCACCTCAGTCAACAATCTATCGCATCATCAAGAACTTCAAGGAGAGAGCTTCCATCGTTGTCAAAAAGGCTCAAGGGCGCCCAAGAAAGACCAGCAAGCGCCAGGACCGTATCTTAAAACTGTTTCAGCTGCGGGATCGGACTACCAGCAGTGCCGACCTTGCTCAGGAATGGCAGCAGGCTGGTGTGAGTGCTTCTGCACGCACTGTGAGGCGGAGACTCTTTGAGCAAGGCCTGGTTTCAAGGAGGGCAGCAAAGAAGCCATTTCTCTCCTGAAAAAACATCAGGGACCGACTGATATTCTGCAAAAGGTACAGGGAGTGGACTGCTGAGGACTGGGGCAAAGTCATTTTCTCTGATGAATCCCCTTTTCGATTGTTTGGGACATCTGGAAAACAGCTAATTCGGAGAAGAAGAGGTGAGCGCTACCACCAGTCTTGTCTCATGCCAACTGTAAAGCATCCTGAAACCATTCTTGTGTGGGGTTGCTTCTCAGCCAAGGGAATCGGCTCACTCACAGTCTTGCCTAGAAACACAGCCATGAATAAAGAATGGTACCAGAATGTCCTCCAAGAGCAACTTCTCCCAACCGTCCAAGAGAAGTTTGGCGCCCAACAATGCCTTTTCCAGCATGATGGAGCACCTTGCCATAAAGCAAAGGTGATAACTAAATGGCTCATGGAACAAAACATAGAGATTTTGGGTCCATGGCCTGGAAACTCCCCAGATCTTAATCCCATTGAGAACTTGTGGTCAATCATCAAGAGACGGGTGGACAAACAAAAACCAACACATTCAGGCAAAATGCAAGCAGTGATTATGCAAGAATGGACTGCTATCAGTCAGGATTTGGTCCAGAAGTTGATTGAGAGCATGCCAGGGAGAATTGCAGAGGTCTTGAAGAAGAAGGGTCAACACTGCAAATATTGACTTGCTGCATTAACTCATTCTAACTGTCAATATAACCTATTGGTACTCATAATATGATTGCAATTATATTTCTGTATGTGATATAAACATCAGACAAACACTAATAAAAACCAGAGGGCAGCAGATCATGTGAAAATATAATTTTGGTGTCATTCTCAAAAATTTTGGCCATGACTGTACACTCCAGCCGTATGCAGAACCATCAGCGATCGTTGAAGCTTCCCCAGCACCGCCTAATAATCGACGTTGCAACAAGGTGGAACTCCACACTGCACATGCTTCAGAGGCTGTGCGAACAGAGGCGTGCTGTAATGTATTTGTGGGAGGATACACATACACGGGCAGGCAGTTGGATGGCAGACATGGAGTTGTCAGGTGTGCAGTAGTCGAAGCTACAAGACCTCTGTCAAGTCCTTCAGTGTTTTGAGGAATACACATGGCTGGTAAGTGCAGACGATGCCATCATAAGCATGAGCATCCCACTAATGCGTCTGCTGATGCAAAGTTTGACGCACATTAAGGAGCAGGCGTCTGCAGCCGAGGATGAGGGAAGCCTTGATGACAGTCAGCCATTGTCTGCTCAGGGAACTCTCCTGGATGAGGTGGCAGATGAAGAGGAGGAGGAGGAGGAGGAGGAGGAGGAGGATGATGATGGGGATGAATATTTATGGGAGGAGGAAGCTTCTCAGGGGGCAATAGAAACTGGTGGCGTTGCAAGGTCAGGTACAGGGTTTTTGCGGGAGACAAGTGATATTGATTTGCCAGAAAGTGCTCCTCAACCCAGCACAAGCAGTGAATTGACACCTGGAACATTGGCCCACATGGCTGAGCATGCCTTGCGTATCCTAAAAAGGGACCCCCGCATTATCAAAATGATGACCGATGATGATTACTGGTTGGCCTGCCTCCTGGATCCGCGATATAAAGGAAAATTACAAAATATCATGCCACATGAGAATCTTGAGCAAATATTGGCTACCAAACAAGCAACTCTTGTAGACCGTTTGGTTCAGGCATTCCCAGCACACAGCGACGGTGATGGTTCTCACACGAGCTGCACGGGGCAACATGGCAGAGGTGTTAGAGGTGCACAAATCAGAAGTGGCGTTGGACAGAGGGGTTTTATGACCAGGTTGTGGAGTGTTTTCGCAATGACCGCAGACACGACAGGTACTGCTGCATCAATTCAAAGTGACAGGAGACAACATTTGTCCAGTATGGTTATGAACTATTTTTCCTCCCTTATCGATGTTCTCCCTCACACGTCATTCCCCTTTGATTACTGGGCATCTAAAATAGACACCTGGCCTGAATTGGCAGAATATGCATTACAGGAGCTCGCTTGCCCAGCTGCTAGTGTGCTATCAGAAAGAGTATTCAGTGCTGCTGGTTCAATACTGACCGAAAAAAGGACTCGCCTGGCTACCCAAAATGTTGATGATCTAACCTTCATTAAAATGAACCAATCATGAATTTCTAATTATTTTGCCCCACCTTCCCCTGCTGACACGTAGCTTTCCAGTAAAAAGGTCTTGCTTTTGGACTCCTCTTACTGACTGCTCCAATTCCTCCATTTGCAGCTGCTGAATGTCCACCATAGGCCATTTTTACACCTCCTTAAATGGGCTGATGGGGCCATGGTCACCACTTGGCGCAAGCACCCGTGCGAGTGCCGTTTGCCTCGGCACTGGCACAGGGTCCCTCATAGTACAATGAAGTGTCTCTGGCGGTGGTGGTGTACACCCAACGTCAGACACACCGTCGTAATATGAGGGGCCCTGGGCCAGTACCGCCGCCCACGAGAGAGTGTTCCCCTCCCAGCTCAAACAATGCTCTACCACTTGCAAAACTTAAGTCTCCCTGCTCCACCACTGTGTAGTCTGTGCTGTTAAATCCTTCAATGGCACTGCCAATACAAATTTGTTGAAATAATAGATGATAGTAAAAATATACAGGGGCCCTGCCCTCCATTTAGACCTGTAAATACTGTGGGCGAACTACCACTGTCTGCTACTCAGCAGAGGAACCCACCCCTGTACCTAGCTTTCCCACCTGTTTATTTAGGAACTTTTTTTTGCAGACATTTAGCCCACTTTACTATTTTGGCCATCTTACTGTGTCAGTCACTTCTTCCAGTTGTTCTCCACCGAACAAAGCAGTGCCGCCAGTTTACTCCTGTTACCAGTTTAGAACTGCATAGAGCCTACTTTTTTATTTTAGGCCTAGTAAGTCTGCGCCACTCCTTGCAATCGTCCTCCGCTGACCAAACCAATGCTGCCTGTGTACCCCTGTAACCCATTTTAAACTGCATTGAGCCTACTTTTTTATTTCAGGCCTAGTAAGTCTGCGCCACTCCTTGCAATCGTCCTCCGCTGACCAAACCAATGCTGCCTGTGTACCCCTGTAACCCATTTTAAACTGCATAGAGCCTACTTTTTTATTTTAGGCCTAGTAAGTCTGCGCCACTCCTTGCAATCGTCCTCCGCTGACCAAACCAATGCTGCCTGTGTACCCCTGTAACCCATTTTAAACTGCATAGAGCCTACTTTTTTATTTCAGGCCTAGTAAGTCTGCGCCACTCCTTGCAATTGTCCTCCGCTGACCAAACCAATGCTGCCTGTGTACCCCTGTAACCCATTTTAAACTGCATAGAGCCTACTTTTTTATTTTAGGCCTAGTAAGTCTGCGCCACTCCTTGCAATCGTCCTCCACTGACCAAACCATTGCTGCCTGTGTACCCCTGTAACCTATTTTAAACTGCATTGAGCCTACTTTTCTATTTTAGGCCTACTACCTATGTCTGTCTGCGCCACTCAATACAGCTGTCCTCCACTGAACAAAGCTGAGCTTCAATCTTTAGGCTTTCGGCCTATAGGAAATTTTAAACTGCATTTGGCCTACTAGTTCGGTTGGGCCCTACTAACGTTGTCTGCCGCTCCTTGGTGTTCTCCTCCACTGAACAAAACTGAGCTTCAATCTTCAGGCTTTCGGCCTATAGGAAATTTTAAACTGCATTTGGCCTACTAGTTTGGTTGGGCCCTACTAACGGTGTCTGCCGCTCCTTGGTGTTCTCCTCCACTGAACAAAGCTGAGCTTCAATCTTCAGGCTTACGGCCTATATTTTGAATATGAAACTGCATTTGGCCTACTAGTTTGGTTGGGCCTGCTAACGGTTTCTGCCGCTCCTTGGTGTTCTCCTGTGCTTTTCTCCTGTGCTTCAATCTTCAGGCTTTTGGCCTATATTTACAATATGAAACTGCATTTGGGCTACTTGTTTGGTTGGGCCTACTAACGGTGTCTGCCGCTCCTTGGTGTTCTCCTCCACTGAACAAAGCTGAGCTTCAATCTTCAGGCTTTCGGCCTAGATCAGATATTAAACTGCATTTGGCCTACTTGTTTGGTTGGGCCCTACTAACTGTGTCTGCCGCTCCTTGCTTTTCTCCTCCACTGAACAAAGCTGAGCTTCAATCTTCAGGCTTTTGGCCTATAGGAAATTTTAAACTGCATATGGCCTACTAGTTTGGTTGGGCCCTACTAACGGTGTCTGCCACTGCTTGTTGTTGTCCTCCACTGAAAAAAGCTGAGCTTCAATTTTCAGGCTTTCGGCCTAGATCAGATATTAAACTGCATTTGGCCTACTTGTTTGGTTGGGCCCTACTAACAGTGTCTGCCGCTCCTTGCTTTTCTCCTCCACTGAACAAAGCAGTGCTGCCTGGTTAGTCCTGTTACCAATTTTGAACTGCATTTAGCCTAGTTACTTGTTTGGGCCTACTCACTGTGTCAGCCTCTCATTACAGTTGTCTTCCACTGAACAAAGCAATGCCGCCTGGTTAGTCCTGTTACCAATTTTGAACTGAACTGCATTTAGCCTAGTTACTTATTTGGGCCTACTCACTGTGTCAGCCTCTCATTACAGTTGTCCTCCACTGAACAAAGCAATGCTGCCTGGTTAGTCCTGTTACCAATTTTGAACTGCATTTAGCCTAGTTACTTATTTGGGCCTACTCACTGTGTCAGCCTCTCATTACATTTGTCCTCCACTGAACAAAGCAATGCCGCCTGTTTAGTCCTGTTACCAATTTTGAACTGCATTTAGCCTACTTTATTCTTTGGGCCTATATCTGTGTTTCCTCCTCATCCTGCCCATAACCCAGCCACTGCTAGATGAGTCTGCTGGTACATTGACCCAGACCACTACATTCCCCTTGCACTCTACACAGCCAGTATCTGACCCTGCTGAAAGTCTGGTTCCCCTTCCCGCATACTATACAACCTTACACGGGGACAAAGAGGAAGGTGCAGATGAAAGTGCAGGTTCCTTCATCAGGTGGGGGGGCATACTCATTGGCGACGTCACTGGCACAGGGCCCCTCATAGTACGCAAAAGTGTCTCTGCCGGTGGGAGGCGCCCCTGCCGTCAAACACACTGCCGTACTTTGAGGGGCCCTGTGCCAGTGCCAATGCGAACGGGTGTGCCCCCTCCTGCTTGCTCAGGATCACAGCACTTGCAAAGTTGAAATACTTACCTCTCCCTGCTCCACCGCCGTGACGTAGTCCGCATTTCCTGGGCCCACGAAAAACGTGAGCCAGCCCAACCCCCCCACAACTTTAGCCAAATGACCCCCAATTTTCAATGCCTAACTACTATTATAAGGTAAATTAAGATTGACAAGCTGAAGTAACAAGAATTGATGTTTTTGACATTAAAATGGGCACTGTAGGTGTTTTCCTGTCCTCCACTCACTGCCAACTTTGCTTCCCCATTGACTTGCATTGGGTTTCGTGTTTCAGTCGGATCCCCGACTTTTCGAAATAATCGGCTGATTTCACCCGACCCGACTTTTGACAAAGTCGGGTTTCGCGAAACCCGACTCGATCCTAAAAAAGTAAAAGTCGCTCAACTTTAGTAATAGATAATAAAAATATGTATAGTGTTGCCATTTTACGAGACTCTTTGAATTATCGTTTATACTGTACGTGGCTGGGTTTTTTTTCTCGAGGGCTTGTTTGTTACATGAACAGCTGTTTTCCTGGATATCTTTGTGGGTGGATGTCACCTTTTTGGATTCTTTGGCAGCGTTTCGGCTGCTGACCCCACCCAAAAGAAAACAAACAAAACTTTCTGTACATTTTTTACCAATTGGCTTAATTAAGGTTATATTTTAATAAATCATACAATCATACATTTACAGATGCAGCAATGCTAAATATTTATTTTAACATGTCTCATATTTAATGGGGGGAAGACGATTTTAATTGTTATATATATATATATATATATATATATATATATATATATATATATATATTTTAAAACACTTTCTTCTTTTATTGTATTTCTTAGTCCCTTTATGGGAACCTGCTTATACTGCAATACCACAGTTTATGCTAAAGTCACAGTTCTCATACGTAGTTCAGCTGGAGAGTCAAAGGACGACCAATTCAGCAGTTATTGGACCCGATATATATACTGTAATATAATATATATGACGTAATATTGGGTCCTGTGTTGGGAAGGGGTCATTATAGCTAGCACACATATATTTTTTTACTATGATTTATTACTCCTTTGTATGGTTTGTCTAAATCAGCCATTGATAATTCGATTGCACTATTTGGAAACTTTGGTTCTTTTGTCTTGTTTGGAGACTCTGCGTGAAACCGGCTAAGAGACTCTTGGTCAAGACTAAGATGGTCCTCTCGAAACGCGTAGACCCTGTGTCTCATCTTTTGTATGTATTTTTACATTTTTCATTTAGATTTTTATGTACTACAATTGAATTGTGATGTTTTAACCCGTTCATTGTTGCAGTTGCTGGCCTTTTTTTAATACTTTTTCATGCCTCACATACTCGGGAACCGGCCTGAGGTGGTCTATTTGAGATATTTCCCTACATGGTGAGCTGATGTTTGTGCTTTTGTTTGTTTTTTTCCATTGGAGTCTCTGTGCCACCCGAACGCAAAATCAGCTTTCCAGGCTAAGCTGATCATGGACTAAAACACCTATCTCAACACATTTTAAGTTGGAGAGAAAGAAAGCCTAGACACTAGATGTCATGACCTTCAGAAGCCACAGAAACTCCTAAGGGACTCTGAATGCAGTCAATGGAGGTACCAAAGCATCCAAATAGTACATTCAGGTGACCATTGTCAGATTTAGAAAAAGGAGGAGACAGTGTGGGGATAATCGAAATATATTATTAAAACCCATTTCCTGGCTAGATGGATGGTTACAATTCTCATCATGTCTTTTTATTTTAAGAAATGAAATTCTGTTTGTAACGTAAACCCGATGCCCTCCAAGCTCTGGTCACATGGGGAATGCCCGGCGCACACCGCCTGCTCCGTATAAGTGTTTATCATATACAATGCTTTCAACTGCAACAGATATGAGTAACAGACATCATAGCCGAGATAAGTGTTTGTGTGTCGCACTGATTAACATACCCTGCCCTTTACTGCAAATCTAATCTAACCTTTATACCAAGGTTGAGTTCATTCTCTAGGCAGCCACAGGAAATAGCAAAGGATGGGCTGAATAATATTTATAGACACAGCCTCTAATCAAACCCTTCATTTGAGATGACAAGAAAGCTGGACACCCAGGGTGATTGCACTTAAAGACAGTGTTTCGAGAGAAGAAAAAAAGCAAACAAAAACAAGTAAGACAAAGAAAGGTGAACGATAAAGGAGAAACATGAGGAAGAAAAACAATGTATGGCATTTATTGGAAAATATGCATATATATTTCTATATACCAATCAGCCATAATATTATATATTTATATTGCTCATTGTCCCCTTTGTGTGTCCTAAGACAGCTGCAAACCCACAAGATCTCTGAATGTGCCCTATGGAATCTGGGACCAAGATGCTAGCAGGACATCATTTAAATCCTTTCATATGCAAGATGGGACCACCTTGGCCCATCACAAACATGCCATATTGGATTGAAATTTGGAGGCCAAGTCAACATCTTGGACACCATGCAGTGTGGCAGGGTGCTTTATCCTGCCTGAGGAGGCCACCTGCATTAAGAAGGACTGTTGCTATGAAAGGTAAATGGATTTTGCCCCAGTAGTACATTGTTAACTCACGTTATCTGCCAAATTTGCAAAAAAAAAAATCTGTTGAGGGAAAAATTGCAGTAATTTGACCACCACTTGCATGAACCGACACATGTGCGATCAACATGCCTTAGTGTGGGAATCTCACTGTGCTAAAATGTAGACTAGCCAGCCTCGTCAACCACCGGCCGTGCCATCAACCACATCTGCTGCTTCTTCTTTCTCCCTCACCATGCCAAGTCTTCTCATACAGGTCTCCGGCCACAGAAACTCCACTTGTTTATCCCCTGCAGTCGGGGTGAGTGAGCCCTTCAACTGTTACAGATGTGGACAGGACTGCTGTTTTTGTGTCACCTAGCATGACACATCTTGCTCAATCCACCATAATATCTCAGACTGCACCTCACTCACAGTCCAGCAGTTTGTCCTGTGCTCCATACTCCACCCTCTCTCAGCACAGCAGCCAGCCACCAGAAATGTTTGACATTCTGAGAAGATAGAATGGTTGGCCTGCTAATAAAAATGGCTGCTCCCTTGCAGCGCAGTTACTGAGAGCCCCACTGCCGGGAGGAAATGAGCTTTATTCCCCCATCAGCCAGGGATGCGGTTATTGCCACAGCTCTCCATGCACACAGTGGTGATGAAACATGTTATGATCCCTAGTGGCGGAGGATCACAAATAGATCAGCAAGTGATTAAACTAAGGACGAGCTCTAGGGAGATGGTAACTGGACTGATCGTAAATCTGAACCTATCCAAAACAACTAGAGGTAGCCGGTGAACGTGCCTAAAAAATTCTTAGACGTCTCGAGCCAGCCTGAGGAACTAGCTACCCCTAAAGAGAAAGAAAGACCTCGCTTGCCTCCAGAGAAATAATCCCCAAAGATATAGAAGCCCCCAACAAATATTAACGGTGAAGTAAGAAGAAGGCACATACATAGGGATGAAATCAGATTCAGCAAAAGAGGCCCACTAGTACTAGAAAGCAGAAAATAGAGCAGGGGTCTATGCGATCAATAAAAAACCCTTACAAAATATCCTTCCTGAGATTTCAAGAACCCACACACCAACTAACGGTGTGTGGAGAGAAACTCAGCCCACTAGAGCAACCAGCAAGCGAGGGAATTACATTTTAGCAAGCTGGAACAGAAAACATGATAAACACTGCTGATCAAAAAATGAGCAAACAAAACTTAGCTTATCCTGGATGGACTGGGAGCAAGGTAGACAGAAGGAGTCTGAGTAGCACTGATTACATCGACAGCCGGCCACAAGTGGAAGTAAAACAGAACTATATAGGAACCTCCCAGAGGATAACGAACCAGCTGATAGCCAGAGACCAGCAGGATAACAAACAAAGCCACCAGGGGGAGCCCAAAGCAAAAGTCACACCATACCACCAGTGACCACAAGAGGGAGCCCGAAAACAGAGTTCACAACAGTACCCCCCCCCTTAAGGAGGGGTCACCGAACCCTCATGAAAACCCCCAGGGCGATCAGGATGAGCCACATGGAAGGCACGAACCAAATCGGCCGCATGAACATCAGAGGCGACAACCCAAGAATTATCCTCCTGACCATAACCCTTCCACTTGACCAAATACTGGAGCCTCCGTCTAGAAACACGAGAATCCAAGATCTTCTCCACCACGTATTCCAATTCTCCCTCAACCAGCACCGGGGCAGGAGGCTCAACCTGAGGAACCACAGGTACCACATACCTCCGCAACAACGAGCGATGGAACACATTATGAATAGCAAATGATGCCGGGAGGTCCAGACGGAATGACACAGGGCCAAGGACTTCCAGAATCTTATAAGGACCGATAAACCGAGGCTTGAACTTAGGAGAGGAGACCTTCATAGGAACGAAGCGAGAAGACAACCACACCAAGTCCCCAACGCGAAGTCGGGGACCCACACAGCGACGGCGGTTGGCAAAGAGCTGAGCCTTCTCTTGTGACAACTTCAAATTGTCCACCACATGATTCCAAATCTGATGCAACCTATCCACCACAACATCCACTCCAGGACAGTCAGAAGGCTCCACCTGACCCGAGGAAAAACGAGGATGAAACCCCGAATTACAAAAAAAAAGGAGAAACCAAAGTAGCAGAACTAGCCCGATTATTAAGGGCAAACTCGGCCAACGGTAAAAAAGTAACCCAGTCGTCCTGGTCAGCAGAAACAAAACATCTTAAATAAGTCTCCAAGGTCTGATTAGTTCGCTCGGTTTGGCCATTCATCTGAGGATGGAAGGCCGACGAAAAAGACAATTCAATGCCCAACTTAGCACAAAAGGTCCGCCAAAATCTAGACACAAACTGGGATCCTCTGTCAGAAACAATGTTCTCAGGAATCCCGTGCAAACGAACCACATTTTGAAAAAACAGTGGAACCAACTCGGAGGAGGAAGGCAACTTAGGCAAGGGCACCAAATGGACCATCTTAGAAAAACGATCACACACCACCCAGATGACAGACATTCTCTGAGAGACAGGGAGATCTGAAATAAAATCCATGGAAATGTTCGTCCAAGGCCTCTTCGGGACAGGCAAAGGTAACAGCAAACCACTGGCACGAGAACAGCAAGGCTTCGCCCGAGCACAAATTCCACAAGACTGCACAAAGGAACGCACATCCCGCGACAAGGAAGGCCACCAAAAAGACCTGGCCACCAAGTCTCTGGTACCAAATATTCCAGGATGGCCCGCCAACACCGAAGAATGAACCTCGGAGATTACTCTGTTGGTCCATCTATCCGGGACAAACAGTCTCTCCGGTGGACAGCGGTCAGGTCTATCCGCCTGAAACTCTTGCAGCACACGTCGCAAATCTGGGGAGATGGCAGACAAAATTACCCCTTCTCTAAGGATACCAGCCGGCTCTGAATCTCCAGGAGAGTCAGGCACAAAACTCCTAGAAAGAGCATCAGCTTTCACATTCTTCGAACCCGGCAGGTACGAGACCATGAAATCAAAATGAGAGAAAAACAACGACCAACGAGCCTGTCTGGGATTCAGCCGCTTGGCCGACTCGAGATAAATCAAATTCTTGTGGTCAGTCAAGACCACCACACGATGTTTAGCTCCCTCGAGCCAATGTCGCCACTCCTCAAATGCCCACTTCATAGCCAACAGCTCCCGATTACCGACATCATAATTCCGCTCGGCAGGCGAAAACTTTCTTGAAAAGAAAGCACATGGCTTCATCACAGAGCCATCGGGGCTTCTCTGCGACAAAACAGCCCCCGCTCCAATCTCGAAAGCATCAACCTCCACCTGGAAGGGAAGTGAGACATCTGGCTGACATAAGACCGGAGCCGAAGAAAACCGACGCTTCAGCTCCCGAAAGGCCTCCACAGCCGCAGAAGACCAATTAGTCACATCAGAACCCTTCTTGGTCAAATCCGTCAAAGGCTTAACAACGCCAGAAAAATTAGCTATGAAGCGACGGTAAAAATTAGCAAAACCCAAGAACTTCTGAAGACTCTTAACAGATGTAGGCTGCGTCCAGTCATGAATAGCCTGAACCTTGACTGGGTCCATCTCAGTAGTAGAAGGAGAAAAAATGAAACCCAAAAAAGGAATCTTCTGGACTCCAAAAAGACATTTTGAGCCCTTCACAAATAAAGCATTGTCACGTAGGACCTGAAAGACCATCCTGACCTGCTTAACATGAGACTCCCAATCATCCGAAAAAACCAGAATATCATCCAGATACACAATCATAAACTTATCCAGATATTCACGGAAGATGTCATGCATAAAGGACTGAAAGACTGAAGGAGCATTAGAAAGTCCAAAAGGCATCACCAAGTACTCAAAATGGCCTTCAGGCGTATTAAATGCAGTTTTCCATTCATCACCCTGTTTTATACGCACAAGGTTATACGCACCACGAAGATCTATCTTGGTGAACCAACTAGACCCCCTAATGCGAGCAAACAAATCAGTTAACAATGGCAAAGGATACTGAAATTTGACCGTGATTTTATTCAAAAGGCGATAATCAATACAGGGTCTCAGGGAACCATCCTTTTTAGCCACAAAAAAGAATCCTGCACCAAGAGGGGATGAGGACGGGCGAATATGTCCCTTCTCTAAAGACTCCTTTATATAACTCCGCATGGCAGCATGCTCCGGCACAGATAAATTGAAAAGTCGTCCCTTAGGAAACTTACTACCAGGAATCAAATTTATAGCACAATCACAGTCCCTATGAGGAGGTAGAGAATTGAGTTTGGGCTCCTCAAATACATCCTGGTAGTCTGACAAAAACGTAGGGATTTCAGAAGGAGTGGACGAAGCAATTGACACCACAGGAGCGTCACCATGAATTCCCTGACAACCCCAACTTGACACCGACATAGCTATCCAATCCAGGACTGAATTATGAGTCTGCAACCATGGTAGACCCAACACGATGACATCATGCAAATTATGCAGTACAAGAAAGCGAATCACCTCCCGATGAACAGGAGTCATGCACATGGTCACTTGTGTCCAGTACTGAGGTCTATTCGCAGCCAATGGTGTAGAATCAATTCCCCTTAGTGGAATAGGGAATTTTAAAGGCTCCAAATCAAAACCACAGCGCCTGGCAAATGACCAATCCATCAGACTCAGGGTGGCACCTGAATCTACAAAAGCATTAACCGGGTAAGATGACAGGGAACAAATCAGGGTAACAGACAAAATGAACTTAGGCTGTAAAGTACCAATGGTGACAGATTTATCAACCTTTTTTTTGCGCTTAGAGCATGCTGAGATAACATGAGCTGAGTCACCACAGTAAAAGCACAACCCATTTTGCCGTCTATAATTTTGCCGTTCACTTCTGGTCAGAATTCTGTCACATTGCATAGATTCAGGTGTCTGTTCAGAAGACACCGCCAAATGGTGCACAGGTTTGCGCTCCCGCAAACGCCGATCAATCTGAATGGCCAGAGTCATTGATTCATTCAGACCTGCAGGCGTAGGGAACCCCACCATGACATTCTTAATGGCTTCAGAAAGACCTTCTCTGAAATTTGCAGCCAGGGCACACTCATTCCACTGAGTAAGCACCGACCATTTCCGAAATTTCTGGCAGTACACCTCTGCTTTATCTTGCCCCTGCGAGAGGGCCAATAACGTTTTTTCAGCCTGGTTCTCAAGATTAGGTTCCTCATAGAGCAATCCAAGGGCTAGAAAAAACGCATCTACACTAAGCAATGCAGGATCCCCTGGCGCCAATGCGAAGGCCGAATCTTGGGGGTCACCACGCAAAAAGGAAATGATAATCTTAACTTGCTGAACGGCATCACCAGAGGAACGAGGTTTCAAAGAAAGAAACAACTTACAATTGTTCCTAAAATTCAGGAACCTAGATCTATCGCCAGAAAACAACTCCGGAAAACAACTCCGGAATAGGTATTCTAGGCTCTGACATAGTACTGTGAACAACAAAATCCTGAATACTTTGAACCCTAGAAGCAAGATGATCCAGACTGGAAGCCAAGCTCTGGACATCCATGTCAGCAGCTGAACTCAGAGCCACACCAAGATTAAGAGGAGGAGAGAAGCTAGCCACAGCAGCTAGACACACGGCAAAAAAAAAAAAAAAAATTTCTCAAGGCTTCTTTTCTCCTGCTTCTGCCATGCAATTAACACTTTACTGGCCGGCTGTACTGTTATGATCCCTAGTGGCGGAGGATCACAAATAGATCAGCAAGTGATTAAACTAAGGACGAGCTCTAGGGAGATGGTAACTGGACTGATCGCAAATCTGAACCTATCCAAAACAACTAGAGGTAGCCGGTGAACGTGCCTAAAAAATTCTTAGACGTCTCGAGCCAGCCTGAGGAACTAGCTACCCCTAAAGAGAAAGAAAGACCTCGCTTGCCTCCAGAGAAATAATCCCCAAAGATATAGAAGCCCCCAACAAATATTAATGGTGAAGTAAGAAGAAGGCACATACATAGGGATGAAATCAGATTCAGCAAAAGAGGCCCACTAGTACTAGAAAGCAGAAAATAGAGCAGAGGTCTATGCGATCAATAAAAAACCCTTACAAAATATCCATCCTGAGATTTCAAGAACCCACACACCAACTAACGGTGTGTGGGGAGAAACTCAGCCCACTAGAGCAACCAGCAAGCGAGGGAATTACATTTTAGCAAGCTGGAACAGAAAACATGATAAACACTGCTGATCAAAAAATGAGCAAACAAGACTTAGCTTATCCTGGATGGACTGGGAGCAAGGTAGACAGAAGGAGTCTGAGTAGCACTGATTACATCGACAGCCGGCCACAAGTGGAAGTAAAACAGAACTATATAGGAACCTCCCAGAGGATAACGAACCAGCTGATAGCCAGAGACCAGCAGGATAACAAACAAAGCCACCAGGGGGAGCCCAAAGCAAAAGTCACACCATACCACCAGTGACCACAAAAGGGAGCCCGAAAACAGAGTTCACAACAGAAACAGTGCCGGCGGCGCCACTATTACTGTAAGCCGAAAGCTGCAGGGGAATAAAGTTAGTTTCCTCCTGGCAGCGGGGCTTCCAGAGCCAGCACTTCACGATGTCTGAACGCTATTAACCTGCAGATTAACCCCATATCTGCAGCCGTTATTTTACATAACAGGTTCCTTTTAAACATATAGCAATAGCACCACAATATTACATACTGTCACTGATGTACAGTATGGAAAAATATCCCAGCATACGACGAGTTATAAAACCATTGCTGCATTGTGTGAACTATTTATCCCTCTGGAGTATTAGAGGCATGCGGCATTGCTGATCTGGAGCACTACAGCAGTCGCCAAGATGGCACATGGACAGATCATCTCTTCCACTTTTGGATGATGTGCGCGAGATGTGACAAATAGCCATAGAGTTAAAAAAAAAAAAAAAAAAACCTGTCCATCTCCTGAAAAAAGTCAGAGTAATATCAATTTACCATATATAGTTGAGTATAAGCCAAGATTTTAAGCCCATTTTTTAGGCTAAAAGTGCCCCTCTCGGCCTCTCGAGACATTGTCCCAGGGGGTCGGAGGGGGAGCGGCAGGATCAGGCGGCTGTCACATCATACTCACCTGCTCCCGGCACAGTCTCTGTACTTCCCTGCTTCTCCGATGGTCTCTGGTGCCTGCAGCTCTTCCTGTGTTCAGCGGTCACGTGGTTCTGCTCATTAAAGTAATGAATATGGACGCGACTCCACTCCCATAGGTGGAGCGCATATTCATTACTTTAATGAGCGATACCATGTGACCGCAGAACACAGGAACAAGCTGCCAGCGTGCACCGGAGACCATCGGAGAAGCAGGGACTTGCAGACCATGTCAGGATGGGGTGAGTATGATGGGGGAGGGTGAGACATGCGATATTCACCTGCCCCCGTTCCACCACCGGGCTCTGTCTTCCGCGTCCTCTGGCTGTGATGTTCAGGTCAGAGGGCGCGATGACGTGTTTAGTGCGCGCCCTCTGCCTGAACAGTCACAGCCAGAGGACCTGGAAGACACAGCGGGGTACGGCAGTGGAATGGAGACAGGTGAATATCGCAAGGGTCGGTATCCTAAGCCAGTGGCGACTCCCACACCTGGCCCCCATAGCGCACCGGTGTCCCCACCTACTCAGGCCCCCAGCACTCGGCGCCTAGTGATGAGAGCCGACTGTCATTTTCTTTTTATCGCAGCAGCATACGGGGCATATTATTCTATGGAGCATCTTATGGGGCCATCAACCTTTATGGAGCATTATATGGGGCATAATATTCTATGGAGCATCTTATGGGGCCATCATTAACCCTTTATGCAGCATTATATGGGGCATATTTTAATATGGAGCATCTTATGGGGCCTTTCATGAACTTTATGGAGCATTATATGGGGCTCCTGATTCAATATGGATATTCAAAAAAACTTAATCTACTGATGTCTCAATCAATTTTACTTTTATTGGTAACTATTTTTATTTTTGAAATTTACCAGTAACTGCTGCATTTCCCACCCTAGGCTTATACTCGAGTCATTAAGTTTTCCCAGTTTTTTGTGGTTAAATTAGGGGTTTTGGCTTATACTCGGGTTGGCTTATACTCAAGTATATACGGTATGTATATCTACAGTAACAGTATATATGCATTTTTTTATTACAAAATCAGTGTTTATTCTCAAGGCGGCACTTCAAAAGGCAAATAGATCAAATTCGAGCACAATAGGTCTTTTTTTTTTGCAGATGGTCATCATAAGGCAAAGCCAAAAAAAGATAAGCTCCAACTATAAGGACCCCCATTGTATCCCCTCAGGCAGCTCCCTTCTGTTCAATGCATCTTCCCAGTCACTTCTCACAAATCAATAGGGCACATACGATAGATCCTTACATCAAGACTCCCGACTTCTGAAGTCCGTATCACGCTATGTATGAAATAAATGGACTGCACCAGCTTGTAATTGTTCAGATCTGCCCTAGGGTTTCAGCAGACCCTTAGAAAAAAAATTAATATAACGGAAACATTTTTCTGTATATATTAAAAAAATGCATATATTGTCCAGAAGCTTGGTCACTTTCCCGCTGTGCGATGAAAAAGAAAAGGAACCGAGTCTTGTATCAAACGCTTCCGTCCTTTTCAGAGAGATGATACTTTGTGGAAAGTTCTGGGATTGTGCAAGTCTGAGGTCAGCCGGAGAGAGAAGATAAAAGTCGGAACACCTTGCTGCTCGGCAGGTGGGAAATGAATCACTGCATCAACTTGTAATGAAATAAAAAGTACAGCAAAAGGCGAGTTATTCTTTATTTTAACAGTTAAGAGGCGGCAACACATGAATGATTCTCCCTGTTGATGTCCCATTTATTGAGAAAGTTATAAATGTTCTCCAGTTAAATAAAAATGCAAATAACATCTTCAATTAAGGCCGGTTTCACATTAGCGTTTTGAGGAGCTGCGGACTTCCTCCGTGAAGCCCCGCCCTCGGCCGCACCTCCGCCGCTAGCTCCGCCTACTTCTGCATGCGGCCTGCGTACCTATCTTTAACATTAGGCACGCCGGTCGTGCGGCTGTATGCGGATGCTTCCACATGCGTCGTTTTGACGATGCAGCGACCAGCGTAGGACGCAGCTTGTCGCAATTTCTTTTTTTCTCCGCATCGTCAAAAGGACGCATGCGGAACCATCCGCATACAGCAGCACAACCTGCCTACCTAATGTTATAGATAGGTACACAGGCCGCATGCAGATGTAGGCGGAACTAGCGGCGGAGGTGTGGCCGAGGGCGGTGCTTCACTGAGGCAGTCCGCAGCCCTCCGCAGCTTCTCAAATTGCTAGTGTGAAAATAGCTTTAGATTCAAAAGTCAGACCGGTATGGTGAATTGTGGAATCTGTCAGAACCTGTTATTTTTTGTCTTTGTTGTGCCTTTTAGTGGTTCTATTAGACGTCCCTCCAAATCCACATAATGTATTGCTTTATAAAAGGAAATAAAATGCAATGTAAGCTAAAAATGTAAATATATATATATATATATATATATATATATATATATATATATATATATATACACTAGCTGTACTACCCGGCTTCGCCCGGGGTAATAAATTTATTCTGCACAAAAAAAACACAAAACAAATAGAAATGTAATTATTAAAAGGCAAAAACTAAGCTAATAGAAGCATTTTACAACATATATTTCAACACCAGAGATATTCCACACAGATTTAACTAAATTGGCCAAGTAATGTGAAGTAATCTTCTACTACTTATTCGAGAGCCTTTTGATAAACGACATTCTTAGTTTTTCCTTCAGGTGCAAAGACAAACAGATTTTTGGCTGTTCCAACTCTTGAACAGGCCACATAAAGTTGACCATGAGAAAAGCATGGAGATTGTAAATCTAAGCTAGCTGAAGAGCCCGGCGTTGCCTGGGCATAGTAAATATCTGTGGTTAGTTATAGCACCTCACTTCTCTAATTTTCCCATCACGCCTCTCATTTTCCCCATCACATCTTTCATTTTCCCCCTCACATCTCTCATTTTCTCCCTCACACCTCTCATTTTCCCCCTCACTCCTCTTATTTTCCCCCTCACTCCTCTCATTCCCCCCTAACACTTGTCATTTCGACCTCACATCTGTCATTTTCCGATCACTCCACTATTTTCCCTCACTCCTCTCATTTTGCACTCACACCTTTTCATTTTCACCTCACACCTCTCATTTTCACCTCAGTATATACATGTTTGTCATCTCCCATATATAGTATACACCTGTATGTCATCTCCTGTATATAGTATATACCTGTATGTCATCTCCTCCTGTGTATACTATATACCTGTAGGTAATCTGCTCCTGTATATAGTATATACCTGTGTGTCATCTCCTTCTGTATATAGTATATACGTGTATGTCATCTCCTCCTGTATGTAGTATGTACCTGTATGTCATCTCCTCCTCTATATAGTATATACCTGTGTGTCATCTCTCCTGTATATAGTATATATCTGTGTGTCATCTCCTGCTGTATGTAGTATGTACCTGTATGTCATCTCCTCCTCTATATAGTATATACCTGTGTGTCATCTTTCCTGTATATAGTATATATCTGTGTGTCATCTCCTCCTGCATATAGTATATACCTGTGTGTCATCTCCCCTGTAAATAGTATATACCTGTGTGTCATCTCCTCCTGTATATAGTATATGTCTGTATGTCATCTCCTCCTGTATTAGACCTCGTTCACACATTATTTGGTCAGTATTTTTACCTCAGTATTTGTAAGCTAAATTGGCAGCCTGATAAATCTCCAGCCAACAGTAAGCCCACCTCCTGGCAGTATATATTAGCTCACACATACACATAATAGACTGGTCATGTGACTGACAGCTGCCGGATTCCTATATGGTACATTTGTTGCTCTTGTAGTTTTTCAGCTTATTAATCAGATTTTTATTTTTTAAGGATAATACCAGACTTGCGTGTGTTTTAGGGCGAGTTTCGTGTGTCAAGTTGTGTGTGTTGAGTTGCGTGTGGCGACATGCATGTAGCGACTTTTGTGAGATGAGTTTTGTGTGGCAACATGCGTGTAGCAACTTTTTGTGTGTCGAGTTGCATGTGACAGGTTAGTGTAGCAAGTTGTGTGCAGCAAGTTTTGCGCATGGCGAGTTTTGCGCGTGGCGAGTTTTATGTGTGGTGCCTTTTGAGTATGTGCAAGTTTTGTGTGAGGCAACTTTTGCATGTGTTGCAACTTTTGTGCATGTGGCAATTTTTTCCGCGTGTGCAAGTTTTGCGCGTGGCGAGTTTTCCAGGAGGTGAGTTTTGCACGTGTGGCGAGTTTTGCATGTGGAGAGTTTTGCGTGTGGCGAGTTTTGAGCTGCGACTTTTGTGTTTCAACTTTTATGTGGCGAGGTTGGTGTATGTGTGGTGAAATGTGCGCTGAGGGTGGTATATGTGTTCGAGCACGTGGTAGTGTGTGGCGCATTTTGTGTGTGTTCATATCCCCGTGGTGGTGTGGTGATTATCCCATGTCGGGGCCCCACCTTAGCAACTGTACAGTATATACTCTTTGGCGCCATCACTCTCATTCTTTAAGTCCCCATTGTTCACATCTGGCAGCTGTTAATTTGCCTCCAACACTTTTCCTTTCATTTTTTCCCCATTATGTAGATAGGGGCAAAATTATTTGGTGAATTGGAAAGCGCGGGGTTAAAATTTCACCTCACAACATAGCCTATGACGCTCTCGGGGTCCAGGCGTGTGACTGTGCAAAATTTTGTGGCTGTAGCTGCGACGGTTCAGATGCCAATCCCGGACATACATACACACATACATACACACATTCAGCTTTATATATTAGATATATTCCAATACACCCTCACATTTAATCTGAGCCATCAATGAGAATGTAGAAAGAGATCATTTCTATGGAAACCTGAAAAGAAGAGGTGAACGTTGTACATTTGTATGTTGCATTTTTGCAGAAGCTAAAAGATTAGACATTTCTTACAGCAAATCTGGTAACAGGTGACATGGGCTGTGTGCACACGATGCAGATTTAGTGCAGATCCGCAGCGTTGTTTTTCCGCGCAGAAATGCTGCAGATCTGCAAAGTGATTTACAGTACAATGTAAATCAATATATATAAAAAAAAATGCTGTGCGAATGGTGCGGAAAATTCCGCATGAAAAACGCTGCGGATCAAAAGAAGCAGCATGTCACTTCTTTTGTGCGGATCTGCAGAGTTTCTGAACCATTCCATTATAGAAATTCGCAGTGGTAAAAAACGCATGAAATCTGCACAAAATCCGCATCAAAAACGCACAAAATCCTCATAAAAAATGCGTCAAATCTGCACCTGCGTTTTCTGCCAGGACATGCGGATTTTGTGCAGAAAATTCTGCACCCCAATCCGCAAGGTGTGCACATAGCCTTAAGAATAAGCTGTCATGTGAATGTGGAGGGAAAAACATTATGTCTGCTAAATGACTATACTGAGATTTTCACCAATTTTACTCTGCATTCTTCATCTATAAATTTGCAGTTCTCTCTGAGCTGGTGGGTGAAGACTAGCTGCTCTGATGCCTCCCATGTACAGCACACACAGAGAAATGGGGGATTCCTGCTCCCCTGCCACTATATAGTACATGTTCTGAAGCAGCAGCAGTATAGGGGACATTATTAAGAAGTACTGAGCAGTGTAGGTGTGAATCCAGGGTGGGTTTAAGCAGTAAAAAGCAGCAGCATGGTATATTTCACTCTATTTCCGCCATATTTTCTCGCTTCTGCTTTCACTTTTCTATAGACTTCAAACTTTACTTAAACACCTCCGTAGTTTATCTTGTTTCGAACAAGAAAGCTTTATCTGTTTTTCTCAATAGATGGGAGGGTTCAGGAGGAGGGAGAGGAAGTTGTTCAAAAAATAAAAAAAAGAAGCATATGGGATCATCCAGTTGTTAATTTATGCAGATATTTCTAGGAGAAATAACTCACGATTGTGCTCTTATTTTTCTACACAACACATATTCAGAAGCAGCAGAAGTATGGAGGTCATAAGACAGCAATACTTAGAAGTGTAGCTGTGAATCCAAAATGGTTGAGAGATCAACACTTAAGAGCTGCATCCACAATTCGTGTCGCCATCTGCGGTTCTCTCTGTGCTCTCTTTTTCCCTCTCCTCTATTTGAACTTGAAAAGGCAGCTGTAATCTGATCCCTCAGTGAGCTGGCACAAACAGACATTAGGAATTCCTACTTTTCTGTACATGCAGCAGATATTGAGAAGTAGCAATGGCAGCATAGAAGATATTTTACAGCAGTACTGAGCAGTGAAGATGTAAATCCTGCACTCAAATGAGACAAAGTTTACTTCCCCCTTTCTCTATATAGATTTTAAAAGTAAACTATGACCAGATCCTTCAGTAAATTATTAGTCTGCCTTGACTTGAGCTGGACACATTTTAATTGTACCTTTAAGCAGAGAGTTAGGGTATGTGCACACGTTCAGGATTTCTTGCAGAAATTTCCTGACAAAAAACGGACATTTCTGCCAGAAATCCGCATGCGTTTTTTTTCCTCGTTTTTATGCGTTTTTTACGCGTTTTTTTTCCGGAGCTTTCCCAATGCATTAAATAGCGGGAAAAACGCAAAAAATCCGCAAAGTTAATGAACATGCTGCTTTTTTTACCGCGATGCGCTTTTTTCATGGAAAAAAAAGCATCATGTGCACAAAACTTGCGGAATACATTCTAAATGATAGGATGCATATGTATGCTTTTTTTTAATCACGTTTTTATAGCGAAAAAACTAGAAAAAAACATGAAAAATCCTGAACGTGTGCACATACCCTCAAGGTAGCAGGGTGGAGGAGAAGTTGTTGACGAGGGACAAGGCAAAAAACAAAACATGAACTGAGTGCAAGTAATATAAATTGATAAAGTCAAGTACATGATAACTATATTTTGTAGGGATTATCCAAAGAATAATTTAAATTCCAAAAGTCCTGAAATCTGAATAAAAGTAATAAAATAAAGTAGAAATAAAAAATTCCTTTGTATCATTCTTTATTTTTAGGGCACACATGTCCCTCTTAGTATTGCTAGACAGAATCAGTCTCCTTCTCCCTCTAGAAGCCGCCTATAACGATTTCTATTTCAGACAAGTTCAATATAGTTTTGCAACCTGCTAACAAAACTCTAGACAGGCTGCAATCTACTTCTTAACCACTGGGTGGCCACAAATAGCCTAAACATCTCCCAGCAGAGTATTAATAAATCATGTTTTATTTTCCCAAAACTGAAGCAAAATCTTGAGACGCGTTGAGACAAGAGGAAAGGTAAGGAAAGCTACATCTTCAGCTCATTGAAGCAGTTCTGTTCACACTTAGGAAAGTTACAATACGTCGACTCTTTGGCATTTTTATCATGTACTCACATCACACTTATGATCTCTTTAGAACTGCGCTGTGATTTTTTTGTGATTTTTAGACTTTCCCTACACCACAATTTAGATGGAAAATTTTCTCTCTCTTCTGAATGAAATATTCATGCAATATTTCTAGACTGTCAGGCATAGCTCACTTGGTAAAAGGCGGAAAGCTAAAATCCAAACCCTATCAAAACTGATTGTCAGTGATGGAGGATCAGCTGCTCTGTTACTTTGAACTTTACTTTCCATCATGCAGGAAAGTAAGCTACCGATGAGAATGTGGGAAGCTGCCAAACTATAGGAACGGCTATGGCAGTATTCATGGCGATTCACTTTGTCCTATCCACACATCGATTATCCTCATTTTCCATGAGACCAGATTATATATAAGCAATAGATGCATTCTAAGCACTTACATTTACTTTTATTATTTACTCATTGTGATACCTAGGAGTATGCTTATTGATATTCAGAATGGCCAATTGAAAAAAAAATTATATCTATGTATCTAACACAGAATAAAAAAATACTACTACTAGTAAGGTGTACAGTAAGCTCATACTATTCCTCCGCTGGTGACCACCTGATGCCGGTAGTTCTTCCCATGTGTCTATGTTAGAAAATTCTTGCGTTCCCCATGAGAAATCAATTCTAGCCCATGTTTTCTGAGAACTCAGTTGTCATGTTTCTCAGTTACTACTCCTAGAAATTTCTGGATAACTTGACATTTGGATGGTACTATAGGCTTTTTTCTCCACTTATGAGCAACTTCTCTCCCTCCTTCTGACTTCACCATACATTCAGAAAAACAGATCAAATCCATCTTGTTCAAAACAAAATTGACTGCTACTTACATACTTAATTAGAGCTGAAGTCTATGGAGAAGCGAGCACGAAAGTGGGGGGCGTGCAAGAAGCAAAGGGAAAAATACCATTCTACTGCTTTATAGCATTTTTCTCCCCTCCTGGATTCACATCTACACTGCTCAGTACTGCTGTATAATGTTCTCCATGGTGTTGCGGCTTCTGAACATGCACTATAGGGACAGGTGAGCAGGAATCCCTCATGTCTGTGTCCGCTATGTATGGGAGACTTCATAGAGACTAGTCAGCATCAAATAGTCTGCATCAAATAGTCTGCATCAAATAGTCTGCATCAAATGGTCTGCATCAAATGGTCTGCATCAAATGGTCTGCATCAAATGGTCTGCATCAAATGGTCTGCATCAAATGGTCTGCATCAAATGGTCTGCATCAAATGGTCTGCATCAAATAGTCTGCATCAAATAGTCTGCATCAAATAGTCTGCATCAAAATAGTCTGCACCAACTAGCCTACGGAAAGAAAAAGACCCACATGATATTAGTCATATAATGGCCATTAATAGGGTTACTTCTTCATATGCACACAACAGCTTATTCTGAAAGGTCACCTGAAATAGGTACTGTTGTACACTTAAGAAATAAAGCAAAGATTTTTTAAGTGGGTGTTAACTCGTTAGGTGACAATACTTTGCTTTAATCCCCGCGCAACACACAGGCAAAATAAAAGGGAAAAATAAATAAATAATTTTATTCTGCCCTGCAGCCAAAGCTACATTGTGTGTCCAGCTGAACATAAAAAAGTGAAAAATACTATATAATATTATAAACATATAAAATGGTAATTGTTATTACAAATCTGTTATTGATGGCGTATCTAGACTGCAAAATCATGCATCCCAAATATAGAGTGCTTGCCATCACTATATAGGGACAGGTGGAAGATCTTTCATTTGTAGCCCACTGTATTTTTTTTTAAAGCTCTCTTAGAGCTATGACTTATACCTAGGCCTTCCTGAATACAAAATTTCAGCGAAGCCTTATGGAAGTTACGGCAACAAATCCCCTTTTATTAGTTCTGGTAGCAGTGACAGAGAAATCGAGATGATTAAGGTTTGTTTACAGTTGTAATAATGCATACGTTACCGTCGCCATAAATCTTTCTTTATCTTTAGTTTTATACCAACATGGTTTTATTATCACACGTTGGTGTTTTTTGTTGCGTTTAACTCTTTTCTAGATTGGATTTTACACCGTGTGTCCTAGCATGTATTATTTGTGGGCACGCATGAGTTCTGTGTATGCCGTCACCAGGTTAGAGCTCATACATTTGGCCGTAGACACATTAGACATTACCCCCATTTGAATTTCATTTTTTGGAGACATTCAAAATAGAAGCGAGATATTCGAAAAGCAGTGGGCTATATGAATGTAGCGGCGAGATGCTGGAAGTCATGAGCAGGAAGGGGGGGAAAAGCAGAAACACTACCTTTTAGGGAATTAATTTGCCTTATACCTTGCCATTAAAAGCTCCAGTGACCATCTACAATCCATAATGTCCTACAGGAGAAAAGTAACGTGTCGTGCTGCTGGTACATTTAGAAATCGCAGGTGGGGGATCTACGTGGCACAGCAATTACCTGAGAAATATTACAGGAAATTATAGCTGAACATCCAAGAATGAAAGAAAGTGTTCTGTAACATAAGGGAAAGTGAGAAATGTTGATTTTATTCATATTATACACTAGGTATTTACATGAATGCCCAATATTGCGCCATTACACAAAACTGTAGCCCACTCAATGTGCCTTGACCTCAATAGTATGTAAAATATTATTATTTAGTCTTATTCTTGGTCTCGATCCATGGCTACTTGATGCACAAATGATCTGTAGGAAGATAGAGATTATCCAAGCTTACAAAGGTCCACCAGGGTCTTCACCATTATCTTGATACTATCAAGCCATTGGGTAGCTGGTTTTCCTCTTCACCTTGTTCCTTCTATTCTTCCGACCATGATGTCCTTCTCCAGTGATCTCTCTCTCCGTATGATGTGCTTAAAGTAGACAAGTCGTAGCTTGGTGATCCTTGCGTTGAGTGACATGTCTGGCTTGATTTGTTTGTTTTTCTTACTAATATATATACACTCACCGGCCACTTTATTAGGTACACCATGCTAGTAACGGGTTGGACCCCCTTTTGCCTTCAGAACTGCCTCAATTCTTCGTGGCATAGATTCAACAAGGTGCTGGAAGCATTCCTCAGAGATTTTGGTCCATATTGACATGATGGCATCACACAGTTGCCGCAGATTTGTCGGCTGCACATCCCAAAGATGCTCCATACAAGGCAGGATGGATCCATGCTTTCATGTTGTTTACGCCAAATTCTGACCCTACCATCCGAATGTCGCAGCAGAAATCGAGACTCATCAGACCAAGCAACGTTTTTCCAATGTTCTACTGTCCAATTTCGATGAGCTTGTACAAATTGTAGCCTCAGTTTCCTGTTCTTAGCTGAAAGGAGTGGTACCCGGTGTGGTCTTCTGCTGCTGTAGCCCATCTGCCTCAAAGTTCGACGCACTGTGCGTTCAGAGATGCTCTTAGGCCTACCTTGGTTGTAACGGGTGGCGATTTGAGTCACTGTTGCCTTTCTATCAGCTCGAACCAGTCTGCCCATTCTCCTCTGACCTCTGGCATCAACAAGGCATTTCCGCCCACAGAACTGCCGCTCACTGGATTTTTTTTCTTTTTCGGACCATTCTCTGTAAACCCTAGAGATGGTTGTGCGTGAAAATCCCAGTAGATCAGCAGTTTCTGAAATACTCAGACCAGCCCTTCTGGCACCAACAACCATGCCACGTTCAAAGGCACTCAAATCACCTTTCTTCCCCATACTGATGCTCGGTTTGAACTGCAGGAGATTGTCTTGACCATGTCTACATGCCTAAATGCACTGAGTTGCCGCCATGTGATTGGCTGATTAGAAATTAAGTGTTAACAAGAAGTTGGACAGGTGTACCTAATAAAGTGGCCGGTGAGTGTATATATATATATATATATATATATATTAGTAAGAAAAACAATATAATAAATATTATAAATACTTTATAATAATTACAGACAGAATTCAATTAGAATCAAGCCATCTGCTTGCAATGTTGTAGAAATTGTTTGGCAGAACATGTAATTTTAGGTTTTGCTTGTCCTTGTCCTTTATGCACCTAAACTACGCTTGAAAGCCCCACTGCGTTATTGATGAGCGACTCCCATAATGTAGATTTTTTTTTTGTTTGGAACATGGCGTTTTTTACTTTTTAAGTGGTAGTTAACTTCCACGAATATAAATTTTTACGCAAGCATCAAGAACTAAAGTCTTTATGTAGAATTTATATTACAAAAAATAAATGTGTCATATAACACATATAAAAAAAAATTGAAACCCGGAGGTTTAAGCTCAGGTAGGCAGTCAACAGAGGTCAAGCAATTGTAATGTAGCGCAATTGCCTAAACGACAGGCGTTTGACAGAAGTGAGTGACGGCCATTGTTAGGCACACGATCTGCGATTTTGCTTAAAGGCAAGCCAAAATAAAATTGCCTTGCTTTTACTTTCTTGATTCATTTCACTAAATAAACGAGAACGATCATCTATTGTGAGATCTAAATCTTTCTTAAATGTAGTTTTACAGGAACGGGATTAATACATATGGATGCACATGTGCCAATGTTTATTTTGAATCATGGCGTTAAGGGGCATTATCCTAAAAAAATGACCCTATAAATAATACTTAGGTCTTGCTATGCAAACGTAGAGAAAGAGATTTAAGGCCATTTGTATGTTTTATTGGTGCAACATCTGACAATGGAGCAGATATAGAGTCCATGGACTTTGCAGAGATTGAAAAATCAATGTTGGTCTTTGTTTCAGATGGAATATTTTATGTTCTTATGTCGTGTTTATTGTCTTATTTATTACATTTCCTTAATGTTATTATTAGACTGTTTGGGATCACATAACCACATTTTGGCTCCATATAACTTAATATATATTCCAACCATTACCAGAAGAAAAGTGCGCTGGCTCCTTACCGGCAGCATTTGCACTGCCAATAGTATTTACTACTAAAACCGTGATGAGAATCCTGCTAACTGGATAGAGGACCAAATATAGGAAGAGTGCTTAATAGGCAAAGTGCCTTATGTGATGCTGAATAAAGCGTCGGGAATGGAAACTGTTCTGCACTCTCTGGAGTCACGACAAACCAGTAGTAAGGTAAAAATATAAGTTTATTGTCTAAGCATTTCAAAGTCCACCAACTCCTTCCTCTGGACCACCATACCGAACAATGAGGTAATCAAACATAAATGGTTTGCTTACCTCAATGTTATGTATGGTTGGTTGTCCTGAGGAAGATGCCGGTGGACTTTAAAACCCTTAGACAATAAACCTACATTATTACCTTACTAGTACTACTGGTTTGTCATGACTCGAGAGAGCGTAGAACAGCTTCCATTCCCAGCACTATATTCTGACATATACCAAGGAAGCTACAGCATCAGGATTTCAAGCTCTCTAGGTGTTGTGTCTCACACAACCTATTACATGAGTGAGTCTATTATTTATCTATCAATTATGAGGATAAGACCCTATTGCTCTCTTGCATTTTTCATAGTTATGTGATGGGTTGTCAGGACTTGGACCCAGCAGCTCTTCCCTCTCAGCTATTCAGCTCGCTGGACAGTTAATTGCAAAACCAGATACTAGTACCTGTGTTGTTCCTGATTAAACACCCTACTTAAACATGGCACTGCAGTTCCTTGTGAGATTATTGAGCTCTCAGCCTTCAGTTTAGCTTCTTTCCACCTCACTATTCTACTGCTGCTACCATGTACCGACTTCTCGCTATTTCCTGACTACGATACCTGCTTATCCTCCCAGCTATACTGCTGCCCTGTGTACTGACCTCTGGCTATTTCCTGATGACGCTACCTGCTGGTGTTGCCCCTAGTGGTTGCAATATCAATACTCCATCTCAGGCCAGTCCATAACATGCAGAGTCACTACTCACAGAAAACCCATGAGACAGGGTAGTCAGGTGGTCCGAGGTCAGGTACCAGGAGTGCTCAAAGAACTGAGGGGCAAGATAAAGGCTTGGTGAAGTAACAGTCCAGGGTCAAATGCCAGGAGAGTACCTCAAGATAAAGGGATAAGTGAAACTGCTAGAGACCAAGTCTGGGGTCAGGTACCTCAGGTCAGAGAGCATCAAGAGCAAAAAGGGACAACACACACGAATAGTCAAGACAAATCTAAGGTCTAAAAATTAGCAGAAAAAAGCCCTAACAGGGGGAATCTGAAATAAACACCAAAACATTAAATCAGAGGAACTACTACTGGGACCTAAAACTTAACATTTAATACTTATTCATTAAAAAGTCAAAAGTCTTGCAAAAGACCAAAATATAAAGGATGCATATAAAATCAAGAAAACCAAGAAACACCCTCCAAAGGTGTTTATACCGGATAAAATATAAAATATAATATTTATATATATATATATATATATATATAAAATTGTCTAAGGGGCACTTCCGTCTGTCTGTCTGTCCTTCTGTCTGTCACGGATATTCATTGGTCGCGGCCTCTGTCTGTCATGGAATCCAAGTCGCTGATTGGTCGTGGGCGTTTTGCCACGACCAATCAGCGACGCGCACAGTCCGGAAGAAAATGGCTGCTCCTTACTCCCCGCACTCACTGCCCGGCGCCTGCATACTCCCCTCCGGTCACCGCTCACACAGGGTTAATGCCGGCGGTAACGGACTGCGGGTAACGCACTCCGTAACTGCTGCTATTAACCCTGTGTGTCCCCAATTTTTTACTATTGACGCTGCGGCATCAATAGTAAAAAAAAATGTAATGTTAAAAATAATAAAAAAACAAAAAACCTGCTATATTCACCATCCGTAGTCCGCCAAGCCGCTCGCACCGGCCGCCATCTTCCGTTCCCGGCGATGTATTGTGAAATTACCCAGAAGAATTAGCGGTCTCGCGAGACCGCTAAGTCTTCTGGGTAATTTCGCAATGCTGCATCCTGGGAAAGGAAGATGGCGGCCGGCGCCAGCGGCTCGGCAGAGCTTCGGTGGATCCCAAGCGTCGGTAACCGCTTCCTGGATCCAGGTGCCAACGGAAGGGGAGTATATAACTAATTTTTATTTTAATTCTTTTTTTTTTTTAACAGGGATATCATGCCCACATTGCTATATACGTGGGCTGGGCAATATACAATGTGAGCTGCGCAATATATTACGGGCTGCGCAATATACTAAGTGAGCTGCGCAATATACTAAGTGAGCTGCGCAATATACTAAGTGAGCTGCGCAATATACTAAGTGTGCTGCGCAATATACTAAGTGCGCTGCGCAATATGCTACGTGGGCTGCGCAATATGCTACGTGGGCTGCGCAATATACTAAGTGCGCTGCGCAATATGCTACGTGGGCTGCGCAATATGCTACGTGGGCTGCGCAATATGCTACGTGGGCTGCGCAATATGCTACATGGGCTGCACAATGTACAATGTGGGCTGCGCAATGTACAGCGTGGGCTGCGCAATGTACTGCGTGGGCTGCGCAATGTACTGCGTGGGCTGCGCAATGTTCTGCGTGGCCTGCGCAATGTTCTGCATGGCCTGCGCAATGTTCTGGGTTGGCTGCGCAATGTACTGCGTGGGCTGCGCAATGTACTGCGTGGGCTGCGCAATGTACTGCGTGGGCTGCGCAATGTACTGCGTGGGCTGCGCAATGTACTGCGTAGGCTGCGCAATCTTCTGCGTTGGATGAGCTAAGTACTGCGTGGGCTGCGCAATGTACTGTGTGGGCTGTGCAATGTTCTGCATCGGCTGCGCAATATTCTACATGGGCTGTGCTATACAATACGCATACATATTCTAGAATACCCGATGCGTTAGAATTGGGCCACCATCTAGTGTATGTACTGTATATATATATATATATATATATATATATATATATATATATATATATATATATATATATATATATATATATATATATATATATATATATATATTGTAGCGTGGCTAAAGGGCAGCTAATCGACGGGAGATATGTGTCACATAGATGGCTTGCCGCTGTGATGTAACCATTGCTGCCTATATGTGTGTCAGGACCTGTGGTGATGTCACAACCACATGCCTCATCATGTGATGGGTTCTGGGTGTGGTTAGACCTATAAAAGAAAGCCTAATACTTAATACAATGGATATGTGTGGAGCTGCTAGCCTCCAGAGTGTGTTAAAGTTCTAGGTCTGAGCCTGAAAGACTGGACACTTTGTTTTTCCTTTTCCTGAACTAAAGGCTATTTGTTTGCTGTTATTTTGCCACGTGGTTTATGATGTAATAAATAGGGTTGAGCGAAACGGGTCGATCATTTTCAAAAGTCGCCGACTTTTGGCTAAGTCGGCATCTCATGAAACCCGATCCGACCCCTGTGCTTGTCGGCCATGCGGTACGCGACTTTCGCGCCAAAGTCGCGTTTCAATGACGCGAAGAGCGCCATTTCTCAGCCAATGAAGGTGAACGCAGAGTGTGGGCAGCGTGATGACATAGGTCCTGGTCCCCACCATCTTAGAGAAGGGCATTGCAGTGATTGGCTTGCTGTCTGCGGCGTCACAGGGGCTATAAAGGGGCGTTCCCGCCGACCGCCATCTTACTGCTGCTGATCTGAGCTTAGGGACAGGTTGCTGCCGCTTTGTCAGAAGCAGGGAGAGCGTTAGGCAGGGTCCACTAACCACCAAACCGCTTGTGCTGCAGCGATTTCCACTGTCCAACACCACCTTCGGTGTGCAGGGACTGTGGAAGCTATTTTATTTTTTTTTTCCCCTCAGCGCTGTAGCTCATTGGGCTGCCCTAGAAGGCTCCGTGATAGCTGTATTGCTGTGTGTACGCCACTGTGGAAACCAACTGCTTTTTTCAAAGCACATATCCTCTTGTTCCTTCCTTTCTGCACAGCTATCTTTTTTGTTTGTCCACACTTTTTATTTAATTTGTGCATCAGTCCACTCCTATTGCTGCCTGCCATACCTGGCTTAGATTACTGCAGGGAGATAGTAATTGTAGGACAGTCCCTGTTTTTTTTTTGTTTTTTTTGTGGGAGATTAAGATTGGCATTTCTGCTACAGTGCCATCCCTGTGTGTGCCATCTCTCACTGAGTGGGCCATAGAAAGCCTATTTATTTTTTCCGTGATTTGTGTTCTAAATTCTACCTCAACACAAAAACACTACATCAATCAGTGGGAGAAAAATATTGGCCTCAGTCAGGGCTTGTGTGCCACTGCTGTGTGTGCTATCTCTCATTCAGTGGGCTATAGAAAGCCTATTTTTTTTTTTTTTTTTTAATATTATTTGGTTTCTAAAGTCTCCCTGAAAAAAAAAAAAAAACCTAAAAAAACAGTGGGAGAGTAATATTGCCCTTTCAGCTTGTGTGCCAGTCTTGACTCCTGGGTGTGCCACCTCTCTCTCTCATTCAGTGGGCCATAGAAAGGCTATTTTTTTTTTTGTTTTTTTTAATATTATTTGGTTTCTAAAGTCTCCCTGAAAAAAAAAAAAAAACCTAAAAAAACAGTGGGAGAGTAATATTGCCCTTTCAGCTTGTGTGCCAGTCTTGACTCCTGGGTGTGCCACCTCTCTCTCTCATTCAGTGGGCCATAGAAAGGCTATTTTTTTTTTTGTTTTTTTTAATATTATTTGGTTTCTAAAGTCTCCCTGAAAAAAAAAAAAAAAACATAAAAAAACAGTGGGAGAGTAATATTGCCCTTTCAGCTTGTGCGCCAGTCTTGACTCCTGGGTGTGCCACCTCTCTCCCTCTCATTCAGTGGGCCATAGAAAGCCTATTTTTTTTTTTTTTAAATATTATTGGGTTTCTAAAGTCTCCCTTAAAAAAAAAAAACATAAAAAAACAGTGGGAGAGTAATATTGCCCTTTCAGCTTGTGTGCCAGTCTTGACTCCTGGGTGTGCCACCTCTCTCCCTCTCATTCAGTGGGCCATAGAAAGCCTATTTTTTTTTTTTTTAAATATTATTGGGTTTCTAAAGTCTCCCTTAAAAAACAAAAAATACATAAAAAAACAGTGGGAGAGTAATATTGCCCTTTCAGCTTGTGTGCCAGGCTTGACTCCTGGGTGTGCCACCTCTCTCCCTCTCATTCAGTGGGCCATAGAAAGCCTATTTATTTTTTTTTTTAAATATTATTGGGTTTCTAAAGTCTCCCTTAAAAAACAAAAAATACATAAAAAAACAGTGGGAGAGTAATATTGCCCTTTCAGCTTGTGTGCCAGTCTTGACTCCTGGGTGTGCCACCTCTCTCTCATTCAGTGGGCCATAGAAAGCATTATTTTTTTTTTCCTTGATTTGTGTTCTAAAATCTACCTCAACACAAAAACACTACATCAATCAGTGGGAGAAAAATATTGGCCTCAGTCAGGGCTTGTGTGCCACTGCTGTGTGTGCTATCTCTCATTCAGTGGGCTATAGAAAGCCTATTTATTTATTTTTTTTTCTTATTATTTGGTTTCTAAAGTCTCCCTGAAAAAAAAAAAAAAACATAAAAAAACAGTGGGAGAGTAATATTGCCCTTTCAGCTTGTGTGCCAGTCTTGACTCCTGGGTGTGCCACCTCTCTCCCTCTCATTCAGTGGGCCATAGAAAGCCTATTTATTTTTTTAAAAAAATATTCTTGGGTTTCTAAAGTCTCCCTTAAAAAACAAAAAATACATAAAAAAACAGTGGGAGAGTAATATTGCCCTTTCAGCTTGTGTGCCAGTCTTGACTCCTGGGTGTGCCACCTCTCTCTCTCATTCAGTGGGCCATAGAAAGGCTATTTTTTTTTTGGTTTTTTTAATATTATTTGGTTTCTAAAGTCTCCCTGAAAAAAAAAAAAAAAACATAAAAAAACAGTGGGAGAGTAATATTGCCCTTTCAGCTTGTGTGCCAGTCTTGACTCCTGGGTGTGCCACCTCTCTCCCTTTCATTCAGTGGGCCATAGAAAGCCTATTTATTTTTTTTTTTAAATATTATTGGGTTTCTAAAGTCTCCCTTAAAAAACAAAAAATACATAAAAAAACAGTGGGAGAGTAATATTGCCCTTTCAGCTTGTGTGCCAGGCTTGACTCCTGGGTGTGCCACCTCTCTCTCTCATTCAGTGGGCCATAGAAAGGCTATTTTTTTTTTGGTTTTTTTAATATTATTTGGTTTCTAAAGTCTCCCTGAAAAAAAAAAAAAAACATAAAAAAACAGTGGGAGAGTAATATTGCCCTTTCAGCTTGTGTGCCAGTCTTGACTCCTGGGTGTGCCACCTCTCTCCCTTTCATTCAGTGGGCCATAGAAAGCCTATTTATTTATTTTTTTTAATATTATTGGGTTTCTAAAGTCTCCCTTAAAAAACAAAAAATACATAAAAAAACAGTGGGAGAGTAATATTGCCCTTTCAGCTTGTGTGCCAGTCTTGACTCCTGGGTGTGCCACCTCTCTCCCTTTCATTCAGTGGGCCATAGAAAGCCTATTTATTTTTTTTTTTAAATATTATTGGGTTTCTAAAGTCTCCCTTAAAAAACAAAAAATACATAAAAAAACAGTGGGAGAGTAATATTGCCCTTTCAGCTTGTGTGCCAGTCTTGACTCCTGGGTGTGCCACCTCTCTCTCTCATTCAGTGGGCCATAGAAAGGCTATTTTTTTTTTTGGTTTTTTTAATATTATTTGGTTTCTAAAGTCTCCCTGAAATAAAAAAAAAACTTAAAAAAACAGTGGGAGAGTAATATTGCCCTTTCAGCTTGTGCGCCAGTCTTGACTCCTGGGTGTGCCACCTCTCTCTCTCTAATTGTGGGCCATAGAAAGCCTTTTTTTTTTTTTTTTTTTTTTAATATTATTTGGTTTCTAAAGTCTCCCTGAGAAAAAAAAATAAATAAATTAGGTGGGAGATTAATATTGACATTAGTGCTTGAGTGACAGTCCTGCGTGTGTGTCATCTCTGTGATTTTGTGCCACAGAAAACAGAGTGTGTAACATTGTGCCTGATTTTCCTTGTGGTCTCACCAACCTGTTAAGGGATATTGAAATCATACTGAAGTTATAGCTCACCGTGTAAGTTGTTTGACAGCAACAAATAAAGTTACTTTGGTTAAGATTTTAAAACAATGAGGAAGTCTGGTGCAAGAGGTCGTCGTGGGCGTTCATTGTCAGCTGGTAATGATGGTAGTGGTAGTGGAGCATCAGGTGGTCGTGGGGATAAAAATATTCCACCTAAGTCTGGAGCTGTGGAGCCAGTTTCGTCGTCAGGCTACACAAGGCCTCGAACGCTCTCTTTTCTGGGAGTAGGAAAACCGCTTTTAAAGGCGGAGCAGCAACAGCAAGTTTTGGCTTACATTGCAGACTCAGCCTCTAGCTCTTTTGCCTCCTCTTCCGAAACTGGTAAATGTAAAAGCAGCGCGTCGCTTGTGGATGTTCACGGTCAGGGACAAGTCGCTTCCTTGTCCTCCTCAGCAAAAACTACAACAAGAGAGAAGGATGCAGCAGGCGACACAACGGGTCACTCCATGGAGCTCTTTACACATACCGTCCCTGGCTTAGAAAGTGAAACATTTAACAGGCCATGCCCATTACAAGTATATTCTGACATGGAGTGCACTGATGCACAGCCACAGCCAGAGTACTATGCTGCTCCTTTGACTCAGACCACCACATTGCCCTCTCAGGGTACTGATCCACAATCAGACCCTGATGAGACTATGTTGCCCCGCCACGAACGCTATACCACCGACCGACACAGTGACACAGACGAAGTTGCACACGAGCTCGAAGAGGAGGTAATAGATGACCCAGTTATTGACCCCGATTGGCAGCCATTGGGGGAACAGGGTGCAGGCGGCAGTAGTTCAGAAGCGGAGGTGGAGGAGGGGCCGCAGCAGGCATCAACATCGCAACAGGTTCCATCTGCCGGGCCCGTATCTGGCCCAAAACGCGTGTCAAAGCCAAAACCTGTTGGAGCACAGCGTTGCCATCCGGTTAAAGCTCAGTCTGCAATCCCTGAAAAGGGATCCGAGTCTAGGAAGAGTGCAGTCTGGCATTTTTTTAAACAACATCCAACTGATCAGCGCAAAGTCATCTGTCAAAAATGTTCAACTAGCTTAAGCAGAGGTCAGAATCTGAAAAGTCTAAATACTAGTTGCATGCATAGACACTTAACCACCATGCATTTTCAAGCCTGGACTAACTACCAAACGTCCCTCAAGGTTGTAGCACCCTCGGCCAATGAAGCTAGTCAGCAACGCAACATCCCTTCCGTCACTGTAAGGCCACCATTTTCCGCACCACCGGCAGTATCTGTGCAGGTTTCTTTGCCAGCCAAAAGCAGTCAGGGTCAGGGAATCACCAGTTTTGTAGGAGGAAATATTGCATCTAGGGCACCGGCGGAAACAATACCGTCTCCAACCGTCTCTCAGTCTGCCATGTACACCGGCACACCCGAAAGTTCCACGATCTCCAGCTCTCCAGTCCAGCTCACCCTACATGAGACTCTGGTTAGAAAAAGGAAGTACTTATCCTCGCATCCGCGTACACAGTGTTTTAACGCCCACATAGCTAGACTAATCTCGTTAGAGATGATGCCCTACCGGTTAGTTGAAAGCGAAGCTTTCAAAGCCCTGATGGAGTACGCTGAACCACGATACGAGCTACCCAGTCGACACTTTTTTTCCAGAAAAGCCATCCCAGCCCTGCACCAGCATGTTAAACAGCGCATCGTCCATGCACTCAGGCAATCTGTGAGTACAAAGGTGCACCTGACTACAGATGCATGGACCAGTAGGCATGGCCAGGGACGTTATGTGTCCATCACGGCACACTGGGTGAATGTGGTGGATGCAGGGTCCACAGGCGACATCAATTTAGGGACAGTTGTGCCTAGCCCACGGTCTAGGAAACAGTTGGCTGTAGGCGTTCGCACCCCCTCCTCCTCCTCCTCCTCGTCCTCCTGCAGAAGCTACAGCTCTTCCACAGAACGCAGTCTGCCAACCACTCCATCGGCAGATGACACTGTTGCACACCAGTTGTCCCATTATGGGCCAGCTACTGCCAAGCGTCAGCAGGCTGTATTGGCTATGAAGTGCTTGGGCGACAACAGACACACCGCGGAAGTTCTGTCCGAGTTCTTGCAACAAGAAACGCAGTCGTGGCTGGGCACAGTAGATCTTGAGGCAGGCAAGGTAGTGAGTGATAACGGAAGGAATTTCATGGCTGCCATCTCCCTTTCCCAACTGAAACACATTCCTTGCCTGGCTCACACCTTAAACCTGGTGGTGCAGTGCTTATTGAAAACTTATCCTGGGTTCTCCGACCTGCTCCTCAAAGTGCGTGCACTTTGCTCACATATCCGACGTTCGCCTGTACACGCCAGCCGTATGCAGACCTATCAGCGGTCTTTGAACCTTCCCCAGCATCGCCTAATCATAGACGTTGCAACAAGGTGGAACTCAACACTGCACATGCTTCAGAGACTGTGCGAACAGAGGCGTGCTGTTATTTATTTGTGGGAGGATACACGGGCAGGCAGTAGGATGGCAGACATGGAGTTGTCAGGTGTGCAGTGGTCTAAGATACAAGACATGTGCCAAGTCCTTCAGTGTTTTGAGGAATGCACACGGCTGGTTAGTGCAGACAACGCCGTAATAAGCATGAGCATCCCCCTAATGCGTCTGCTGATGCAAAGTTTGACGCACATAAAGGAGCAGGCATCTGCACCAGAGGAAGAGGAAAGCCTTGATGACAGTCAGCCATTGTCTGGTCAGGGCAGTGTACAGGACGAGGTAGCGGGCGAAGAGGAGGTGGAGGACGAGGAGGATGATGGGGATGAGTATATTTTTAATGCCGAACCTTTCCCGGGGGCACAGGAAATTGGTTGCGTGTCACGGCCGGGTTCTGGTTTTTTGAGGGACACAAGTGACGTAGATTTGCCTGCAACTGCCCCTCAACCAATCACAACCGGAGATTTGACAAGTGGAACTTTGGCCCACATGGCGGATTATGCCTTACGTATCCTAAAAAGGGACACACGCATTACGAAAATGATGAACGATGACGATTACTGGTTGGCCTGCCTCCTTGATCCACGCTATAAAGGCAAATTGCAAAATATTATGCCACATGAGAACTTGGAACTAATATTAGCAACCAAACAATCAACTCTTGTTGACCGTTTGCTTCAGGCATTCCCAGCACACAGCGCACGTGATCGTTCTCACACGAGCTCCAGGGGGCAGCAGACTAGGAGTGTTAGGGGTGCACACATCAGAAGTGGCGTTGGACAGAGGGGTTTTCTGACCAGGTTGTGGAGTGATTTTGCTATGACCGCAGACAGGACAGGTACTGCTGCATCAATTGAAAGTGACAGGAGACAACATTTGTCCAGTATGGTTACTAACTATTTTTCATCCCTTATCGATGTTCTCCCTCAACCGTCATTCCCATTTGATTACTGGGCCTCCAAATAAGACACCTGGCCAGAATTGGCAGAATATGCATTGCAGGAGCTTGCTTGCCCGGCAGCAAGTGTCCTATCAGAAAGAGTATTCAGTGCTGCAGGTTCAATATTAACCGAAAAAAGGACTCGTCTGGCTACCCAAAATGTTGACGATCTAACATTCATTAAAATGAACCACAACTGGATTTCGAAATCTTTTGCCCCACCTTGCCCGGCTGACACCTAGCTTTCCTATGAAAAGCTCTTGCCTGTGAATTACTTTTCTAATGTCTAATTTGCTGCAGCTGATTGTACAGCATACGACATGTTTACACCTCCCTAAATGGCAAAACTCCCCACACGGGGCCGTGGTATCGCGACTTGGCGCAAGCACCCGTGAGACTGCTGTTTGTCTGAAGAGGTGGGTGTGCTCGCTTTTGGTTGACGGCATTGCTACTGGGTCCCTCATAGTACAATGTAGTGTCTCTGGCGGTGGTGGTGCACACCCAACGTCAGACACACCGTTGTAACATGAGGGGCCCTGGGGCGGTCCCGCCGGCCTCAAGAGAGTTCCCCCCTACCCCAGCTCAAAATGTGCTCTACCACGTGCAAAATTATGTCGCACAGCTCCACCAATCTTTAGTCTATTCGCTGACATCATTCAATGTCTGGCACTGACAATACAAATTTGTAGACATCTATGATGCAACTTAAAGTAGTCTGTGTCTGTGTCCTATATTGGCACCATTAAATAGTTACTGCCAAATTACTATGTCAGAAACTCAGTAGATGAGCCCACCCCTGTACCTAAGTATGCCACCTTTTTTTTGTTTTGGTTGTTTTGCGAGACATTAACATCTATTTATATTTTGGGAGTACTGGGACAGACACTCCTTGCACTACTCCTCCACTCACCACCAAGCTGCCTGTGTATCCATGTAACCGCTGTAAAACTGCCATGAGCCTATTGTTTGTTATTTTAGGCCTTTGATAGCCTGTCTGCGGTCCCTACTTTAAATACTCCTCCACTCACCACCAAGCTGCCTGTGTATCCATGTAAGCGCTGTAAAGCTGCCATGAGCCTATTGTTTGTTATTTTAGGCCTTTGATAGCCTGTCTGCGGTCCCTACTTTAAATACTCCTCCACTCACCACCAAGCTGCCTGCCCGTGTATCCATGTAACCGCTGTAAAACTGCCATGAGCCTATTGTTTGTTATTTTAGGCCTTTGATAGCCTGTCTGCGGTCCCTACTTTAAATACTCCTCCACTCACCACCAAGCTGCCTGTGTATCCATGTAACCGCTGTAAAACTGCCATGAGCCTATTGTTTGTTATTTTAGGCCTTTGATAGCCTGTCTGCGGTCCCTACTTTAAATACTCCTCCACTCACCACCAAGCTGCCTGCCCGTGTATCCATGTAACCGCTGTAAAACTGCCATAAGCCTATTGTTTGTTATTTTAGGCCTTTGAAGCCTGTCTGCGGTCCCTCCTTCCACTAGGCCTCCACTGACCAGACCACTGCTGCCCGTGTACCCCTGGAACCAATTATAAAGTGCCTACAGCCAGCCCATTTTTTTATGTTAGGCCTTTGAAGCCTGTCTGCGGTCCCTCCTTCCACTAGTCCTCCACTGACCAGACCACTGCTGCCCGTGTACCCCTGGAACCAATTATAAAGTGCCTACAGCCAGCCCGTTTTTTTATGTTAGGCCTTTGAAGCCTGTCTGCGGTCCCTCCTTCCACTAGTCCTCCACTGACCAGACCACTGCTGCCCGTGTACCCCTGGAACCAATTATAAAGTGCCTACAGCCAGCCCGTTTTTTTATGTTAGGCCTTTGAAGCCTGTCTGCGGTCCCTCCTTCCACTAGTCCTCCACTGACCAGACCACTGCTGCCCGTGTACCCCTGGAACCAATTATAAAGTGCCTACAGCCAGCCCGTTTTTTTATGTTAGGCCTTTGAAGCCTGTCTGCGGTCCCTCCTTCCACTAGTCCTCCACTGGCCAGACCACTGCTGCCCGTGTACCCCTGGAACCAATTATAAAGTGCCTACAGCCAGCCCATTTTCTTATTTTAGGCCTTTGAAGCCTGTCTGCGGTCCCTACTTTAAATACTCCTCCACTGACCACCAAGCTGCCTGCCCGTGTATCCATGTAACCGCTGTAAAACTGCCATGAGCCTATTGTTTGTTATGTTAGGCCTTTGATAGCCTGTCTGCGGCCCCTACTTGCAATACTCCTCCACTGACCACAATGCTGCCTGGAGTGCCTGCCTGTGTATCCATGTAACCGATGTAAAACTGCCATGACTGCCTACTGTTTGTTATTTTAGGCCTTTGATAGCCTGTCTGCGGCCCCTACTTGCAATACTCCTCCACTGACCACAATGCTGCCTGGAGTGCCTGCCTGTGTATCCATGTAACCGATGTAAAACTGCCATGACTGCCTACTGTTTGTTATTTTAGGCCTTTGATAGCCTGTCTGCAGCCCCTACTTGCAATACTCCTCCACTGACCACACCAATGCTGCCCGTGTACCCCTGGAACCTATTTAAAAGTTCATAGAGCCTAGTTATATATTTTATTTACTATTAATAAGGCCATGATGGACTACGCTGTACCACGCTACAAGCTAACCAGTCGACACTTCTTTTGCGAGAAAAGCCATCCCAACCCTCCACCAGCATGTAGAAGACCGCATTGTCCATGCACTCTGGCAATCTGTGAGTACAAAGGTGCACCTGACAACAGACGCATGGACCTGTAGGCATGGCCACGGAAGATTACGTGTCCATTACGGCGCAATGGGTTGATGTGGTGGATGCATGGTCCACAGGGGACAGCCTACTAAGTCTGTCTGCAGTCCCTAATTCAAATTGTCCTCCACTGTCTAAATCGGAGCTTCCACCTTCTGGCTTTCGGCCTATAGTATCAGAAATTAAACTGCATTTGGCCTTCAACGTTGGTTAGGGCCTACTAACGGCTTCTGCCCCTCCCTGGTGTTGCCCTCAACTAAATAAAGCTGAGCTTCAACCTTCTGCTCCAAATTACCATTTTAAAAAATGCAATAGGCTTTTCCGGCCTACTAAAGGTGTCTGTCTGTGTGCCCCTGCCTGGTGTTGTCCTCAACTAAATAAAGCTGAGCTTCAAACTTCTGCTCCAAATTACCATTTTAAAAAATGCAATAGGCTTTTCCGGCCTACTAAAGGTGTCTGTCTGTGTGCCCCTGCCTGGTGTTGCCCTCAACTAAATAAAGCTGAGCTTCAACCTTCTGCTCCAAATTACCATTTTAAAAAATGCAATAGGCTTTTCCGGCCTACTAAAGGTGTCTGTCTGTGTGCCCCTGCCTGGTGTTGTCCTCAACTAAATAAAGCTGAGCTTCAACCTTCTGCTCCAAATTACCATTTTAAAAAATGCAATAGGCTTTTCCGGCCTACTAAAGGTGTCTGTCTGTGTGCCCCTGCCTGGTGTTGTCCTCAACTAAATAAAGCTGAGCTTCAACCTTCCGGCTCTCATTAAGTGGTTTTAAAAAAAAAAAATGGTGGTTAGGGCCTACTAACGGCTTCTGCCCCTCCCTGGTGTTGCCCTCAACTAAATAAAGCTGAGCTTCAACCTTCTGCTCCAAATTACCATTTTAAAAAATGCAATAGGCTTTTCCGGCCTACTAAAGGTGTCTGTCTGTGTGCCCCTGCCTGGTGTTGTCCTCAACTAAATAAAGCTGAGCTTCAACCTTCCGGCTCTCATTAAGTGGTTTTAAAAAAAAAAAATGGTGGTTAGGGCCTACTAACGGCTTCTGCCCCTCCCTGGTGTTGCCCTCAACTAAATAAAGCTGAGCTTCAACCTTCTGCTCCAAATTACCATTTAAAAAAATGCAATAGGCTTTTCCGGCCTACTAAAGGTGTCTGTCTGTGTGCCCCTGCCTGGTGTTGTCCTCAACTAAATAAAGCTGAGCTTCAACCTTCTGCTCCAAATTACCATTTTAAAAAATGCAATAGGCTTTTCCGGCCTACTAAAGGTGTCTGTCTGTGTGCCCCTGCCTGGTGTTGTCCTCAACTAAATAAAGCTGAGCTTCAACCTTCTGCTCCAAATTACCATTTTAAAAAATGCAATAGGCTTTTCCGGCCTACTAAAGGTGTCTGTCTGTGTGCCCCTGCCTGGTGTTGTCCTCAACTAAATAAAGCTGAGCTTCAACCTTCTGCTCCAAATTACCATTTTAAAAAATGCAATAGGCTTTTCCGGCCTACTAAAGGTGTCTGTCTGTGTGCCCCTGCCTGGTGTTGTCCTCAACTAAATAAAGCTGAGCTTCAACCTTCCGGCTCTCATTAAGTGGTTTTAAAAAAAAAAAATGGTGGTTAGGGCCTACTAACGGCTTCTGCCCCTCCCTGGTGTTGCCCTCAACTAAATAAAGCTGAGCTTCAACCTTCTGCTCCAAATTACCATTTTAAAAAATGCAATAGGCTTTTCCGGCCTACTAAAGGTGTCTGTCTGTGTGCCCCTGCCTGGTGTTGCCCTCAACTAAATAAAGCTGAGCTTCAAACTTCTGCTCCAAATTACCATTTTAAAAAATGCAATAGGCTTTTCCGGCCTACTAAAGGTGTCTGTCTGTGTGCCCCTGCCTGGTGTTGCCCTCAACTAAATAAAGCTGAGCTTCAACCTTCTGCTCCAAATTACCATTTTAAAAAATGCAATAGGCTTTTCCGGCCTACTAAAGGTGTCTGTCTGTGTGCCCCTGCCTGGTGTTGTCCTCAACTAAATAAAGCTGAGCTTCAACCTTCTGCTCCAAATTACCATTTTAAAAAATGCAATAGGCTTTTCCGGCCTACTAAAGGTGTCTGTCTGTGTGCCCCTGCCTGGTGTTGTCCTCAACTAAATAAAGCTGAGCTTCAACCTTCCGGCTCTCATTAAGTGGTTTTAAAAAAAAAAAATGGTGGTTAGGGCCTACTAACGGCTTCTGCCCCTTCCTGGTGTTGCCCTCAACTAAATAAAGCTGAGCTTCAACCTTCTGCTCCAAATTACCATTTTAAAAAATGCAATAGGCTTTTCCGGCCTACTAAAGGTGTCTGTCTGTGTGCCCCTGCCTGGTGTTGTCCTCAACTAAATAAAGCTGAGCTTCAACCTTCTGCTCCAAATTACCATTTTAAAAAATGCAATAGGCTTTTCCGGCCTACTAAAGGTGTCTGTCTGTGTGCCCCTGCCTGGTGTTGTCCTCAACTAAATAAAGCTGAGCTTCAACCTTCTGCTCCAAATTACCATTTTAAAAAATGCAATAGGCTTTTCCGGCCTACTAAAGGTGTCTGTCTGTGTGCCCCTGCCTGGTGTTGTCCTCAACTAAATAAAGCTGAGCTTCAACCTTCCGGCTCTCATTAAGTGGTTTTAAAAAAAAAAAATGGTGGTTAGGGCCTACTAACGGCTTCTGCCCCTCCCTGGTGTTGCCCTCAACTAAATAAAGCTGAGCTTCAACCTTCTGCTCCAAATTACCATTTTAAAAAATGCAATAGGCTTTTCCGGCCTACTAAAGGTGTCTGTCTGTGTGCCCCTGCCTGGTGTTGCCCTAAACTAAATAAAGCTGAGCTTCAACCTTCTGCTCCAAATTACCATTTTAAAAAATGCAATAGGCTTTTCCGGCCTACTAAAGGTGTCTGTCTGTGTGCCCCTGCCTGGTGTTGTCCTCAACTAAATAAAGCTGAGCTTCAACCTTCCGGCTCTCATTAAGTGGTTTTAAAAAAAAAAAATGGTGGTTAGGGCCTACTAACGGCTTTTGCCCCTCCCTGGTGTTGCCCTCAACTAAATAAAGCTGAGCTTCAACCTTCTGCTCCAAATTACCATTTTAAAAAATGCAATAGGCTTTTCCGGCCTACTAAAGGTGTCTGTCTGTGTGCCCCTGCCTGGTGTTGTCCTCAACTAAATAAAGCTGAGCTTCAACCTTCTGCTCCAAATTACCATTTTAAAAAATGCAATAGGCTTTTCCGGCCTACTAAAGGTGTCTGTCTGTGTGCCCCTGCCTGGTGTTGTCCTCAACTAAATAAAGCTGAGCTTCAACCTTCTGCTCCAAATTACCATTTTAAAAAATGCAATAGGCTTTTCCGGCCTACTAAAGGTGTCTGTCTATGTGCCCCTGCCTGGTGTTGTCCTCAACTAAATAAAGCTGAGCTTCAACCTTCCGGCTCTCATTAAGTGGTTTTAAAAAAAAAAAATGGTGGTTAGGGCCTACTAACGGCTTCTGCCCCTCCCTGGTGTTGCCCTCAACTAAATAAAGCTGAGCTTCAACCTTCTGCTCCAAATTACCATTTTAAAAAATGCAATAGGCTTTTCCGGCCTACTAAAGGTGTCTGTCTGTGTGCCCCTGCCTGGTGTTGTCCTCAACTAAATAAAGCTGAGCTTCAACCTTCCGGCTCTCATTAAGTGGTTTTAAAAAAAAAAAATGGTGGTTAGGGCCTACTAACGGCTTTTGCCCCTCCCTGGTGTTGCCCTCAACTAAATAAAGCTGAGCTTCAACCTTCTGCTCCAAATTACCATTTTAAAAAATGCAATAGGCTTTTCCGGCCTACTAAAGGTGTCTGTCTGTGTGCCCCTGCCTGGTGTTGTCCTCAACTAAATAAAGCTGAGCTTCAACCTTCCGGCTCTCATTAAGTGGTTTTAAAAAAAAAAAATGGTGGTTAGGGCCTATTAACGGCTTCTGCCCCTCCCTGGTGTTGCCCTCAACTAAATAAAGCTGAGCTTCAACCTTCTGCTCCAAATTACCATTTTAAAAAATGCAATAGGCTTTTCCGGCCTACTAAAGGTGTCTGCCCCTCCCTGGTGTTGTCCTCAACTGAACAAAGCTGAGCTTCCACATTCTGGCTTTCGCCCTATACTATCAGATATTAAACTGCATTTGGCCTACTAGTGTGGTTAGGCCCTTGAAACAGTGTCTGCTGCTCTTGGGTTTGCTACTCCACTGAACAAAGCAATGCCGCCTGTTTAGTCCTGTTACCAATTTTGAACTGCATGTAGCCTACTTTATTCTTTGGCCCTATATCTGTTTCCTCCTCATCCTGCCCATTGCCCAGCCACTGCTAAATGAGTCTGCTGGTACATTGACCTAGACCACTACATTCCCCTTGTACTCTACACAGCCAGAATCTGACCCTGCTGAAAGTAAGGTTCCCCTTCCCGCATGTTATACCACCTTACACAGGGACAAAGAGGAAGGTGCAGATGAAAGTGCAGGTTCCTTCATCAGGTGGGGGGGCATACTCGTTGGCGACGTCACTGGCACAGGGCCCCTCAGAGTACGCAAAAGTGTCGCTGCTGGTGGGAGGCGCCCCCGCCATGCAAACACACCGCCGTACTTTGAGGGGCCCTGTGCCAGTGGCAATGCGAACGAGTGGGCCCCCCCCTGCTTGCTCAGGATCACAGCACTTGCAACTTTTAAATACTTACCTTTCCCTGCAACACCGCCGTGACGTAGTCCGCATTTCCTGGGCCCACGAAAAACTTGAGCCAGCCCTACTCCCCCCACAACTTTCCCCCAATTCCCTATGCCCAACTATTATTATACAGTTAATTAAGATTGGCAAGCTTCAGAAACAAGAATGGATGTTTTTGGCATTAAAATGGGCACTGTAGGTGTTTTCCTGGCCTCCACTCACTGCCGACTATGCTTCCCCATTGACTTGCATTGGGTTTCGTGTTTCGGTCGATCCCCGACTTTTAGCGATAATCGGCCGACTGCACTCGACTCGACTCTGGACAAAATCGGGTTTCCCAAAACCCTACTCGATCTTAAAAAAATGAAAGTCGCTCAACCCTAGTAATAAACCTATGAACTTTTAAAGGAACGTGCCTCCTGAAGTGTCAGCCATCGCACCTGAGTGAGTGAAATCCCTACAATTGGTGGTAGACGTGCGGGCAGCGTTCCCAGCGGAGACGAAAAGTCTGTTATTGAATGTCCTGGGTCAAGTCTGTTGTAAGCCAGCCAGGGAAAATGTAGGAACTGCTGAAACACTTGGTCCAGTTGCAGTCACAGCAGCAAGAGGCTAACAGGCTGTTGGTGCAGCAGATACAAAAGAGCCAGCAGGAGCAACGGCAGCAGATGCAACAGAACCAGCAGGAGCAACGGCAGCAGATGCAGCTTCTGGCAACCGCCATCCAGGGCAAGATGAGTGCCCCAACCCCAAGTTTGGCTGATGACACCCACGTCCGGAAGACGGTAAGACGCGCATTGCAGAAAATGACCCCCGGGGATGATGTTGAGGCCTTCCTGACGGTGTTTGAGAGGGTTGCTGAGAGAGAAAAACTCCCGCCAGAGCAGTGGGCAGAGGTACTGGCGCCATACCTGACGGTAGAACCCCAGAAGGCATACTATGATTTGACCTTGCAGGATGCCAAAGAGTATCACAAATTGAAAGCCGAGGTTCTAGCATGTTTGGGGGTGACACTGACTATTAGGGCACAGCGAGTTCACTCCTGGGCTTATCACCGGGACAAACCGCCTCGCTCCCAAATGTTTGACCTATTGCACCTGGTCCAGAAATGGCTGCAGCCAGAGTCCTCTACGCCTGCATAGATGGTAGAACGAGTGATGATGGATCGGTTTGTGCATTCCCTCCCGAGGTCCATACAAACTTGGATTGCCCAGGGTGATCCCCAGAATGCCGATGAACTGATTGGACTGGTCGAGAGATACCAAGGGTTGGAAGGCTCCTCCAGGAGACAACCCATGCCGTACTGGGGGTCCCAGAAGGGAGCGGAGTCCCAAAAAGGGGTGGTGCATCCAAGGTCACAAAGGGCGGGGAGGTGGTGCCCAAGGTCCCTACGGGTGATATTATTTGTTGGAGGTGCCACGGGCCAGGACATATAGCTGCCCGTTGTTCCCAGACCACTGAGCAGATGGACTGCAGCATGGGACGCTGTTGTTCATACTATGCGTATCCAGCCTGCAGTGTGAACTCTCCGCCCAACGAGGGACCTCAAGCGTGTCCCGTAAAGGTGAACGGTCAAGCAGTAACGGCACTGTTAGACTCGGGGAGCCTAGTGACCCTGGTGAGGGCCACTTTTCCTCTCCACCTGCTCCCGGCAAAGAAGGTCGGAGTGTGGTGCATCCATGGTGATTAGTGTTGAGCGATACCGTCCGATACTTGAAAGTATCGGTATCGGAAAGTATCGGCCGATACCGGCAAAATATCGGATCCAATCCGATACCGATACCCGATACCAATACAAGTCAATGGGACTCAGGTATCGGACGGTATTCCTGATGGTTCCCAGGGTCTGAAGGAGAGGAAACTCTCCTTCAGGCCCTGGGAACCATATAAATGTGTAAAATAAAGAATTAAAATAAAAAATATCGCTATACTCACCTGTCCGACGCAGCCGGGACCTCGGCGATTGTAAGCGGCAGCGTTGTTTCTTTAAAATTCGCGCTTTTACTTGCTTACGTGAATTCCCGGCTTCTGATTGGTCAGGGCGGCCATGTTGCCGGGACTCGGACCAATCACAGCAAGCCGTGACGAAATTACGTCACGGCTTGCTGTGATTGGTCCGCGTCCCGGCAATATGGCGCCGTGACCAATCACAAGCCGTGACGTCACGGGAGGCTGGACACGCGCGCTTTTCAAAATAAGCGCGTGTCCAGCCTCCCGTGACGTCACGGCTTGTGATTGGTTAATGGCGGCCATGTTCCTGGGACGCGGACCAATCACAGCAAGCCGTGACGTAATTTCGTCACGGCTTGCTGTGATTGGTCCGCATCCCGGCAATATGGCGCCGTGACCAATCACAAGCCGTGACGTCACGGGAGGCTGGACACGCGCGCTTTTCAAAATAAGCGCGTGTCCAGCCTCCCGTGACGTCACGGCTTGTGATTGGTTAATGGCGGCCATGTTGCCGGGACGCGGACCAATCACAGCAAGCCGTGACGTAATTTCGTCACGGCTTGCTGTGATTGGTCCGAGTCCCGGCAACATGGCCGCCCTGACCAATCAGAAGCCGGGAATTCACGTAAGCAAGTAAAAGCGCGAATTTTAAAGAAACAACGCTGCCGCTTACAATCGCCGAGGTCCCGGCTGCGTCGGACAGGTGAGTATAGCGATTTTTTTTATTTTAATTCTTTCTTTTACACCTTTTTACATTAATGTTGTTTCGATACCGATATCCGATATTACAAAAATATCGGATCTCGGTATCGGAAATTCCGATACAGCAAGTATCGGCCGATACCCGATACTTGCAGCATCGGAATGCTCAACACTAATGGTGATGCAAAGGACTACCCTGTGGCTAGGGTGGACATTGAAATGGCATGTGGCACTGAGTCCCACATAGTCGGCGTCGTGCAGGACTTGTTGCACCCTATAATTATTGGCCGGGATTTCTGTTTGTTTTGGGATTTGTGGGGAAAAGGTTCTGAGCTCCCTAGCAAGAGTAGGGAACAAGTGAACCCTGGAAGGGTGTCACCACACCCAGAGACAGACAGGTTTCCTTTTTGTGTGCTGGTTGGGGATGAGGAGGAAGTGTCCCCTGCATCTGACACTATGGAGTTAGAGGTAACCGGTGAAAATTTTGGGACTGCCCAACATAGGGACCCCACTCTGAGGGAAGCCTTTAATACTGTCACAGTTATTGACGGGGTGGTACAGGAGCCGGGGGCAGACACAAGGTTTCCCCATTTTCTGATGAGTGGGGAGTAGGGTTGAGCGAAACGGGTCGTTCATTTTCAAAAGTCGCCGACTTTTGGCAAAGTCGGCGTCTCATGAAACCAAGCCGATCCCAGCGTTGCATCGGCCATGCGGTACGCGACTTTCGCACCAAAGTCGCGTTTCAATGACGCGAAAAGCGCCATTTCTCAGCCAATGAAGGTGAACGCAGAGTGTGGGCAGTGTGATGACATAGATCTCAGTCCCCACCATCTTAGAGAAGGGCATTGCAGTGATTGGCTTGCTTTCTGCGGCGTCACAGGGGCTATAAAGGGGCGTTCCCGCCGACCGCCATCTTACTGCTGCTGATCTGAGCGTAGGGAGAGGTTGCTGCTGCCGCTTCTTCGGAAGCAGGGATAGTGATAGGCAGGGTACATAAAGTTGCAAACCGCTTGTGCTGTAGCGATTTCCACTGTCCAACACCACCTTTTGTTTGCAGGGACAGTGGAAGCTACATTTTTTTTTCCTCAGCGCTGTCGCTCATTGGGCTGCCCTAGAAGGCTCCCTGACCCTGATAGCTGCGTTGCTGTGCTTGTGTGTGTACGACGCTGTGCAAACCAACTGCTTTTTTCAAAGCACAAATCCTCTTGTTCCTTCCTTTCTGCACAGCTATCTTTTTTGTTTGTCCACACTTTTTATTTAATTTGTGCATCAGTTCACTCCTTATTGCTCGCCTGCCATACCTGGCTGAGATTACTGCAGGGAGATAGTAATTGTAGGACAGTCCCTGTTTTTTTTTTTTTTTTGTGGGAGATTAAGATTGGCATTTCTGCTAGAGTGCCATCCCTGTGTGTGCCATCTCTCACTCAGTGGGCCATAGAAAGCCTATTAATTTTTTTGCTTGATTTGGGTTCTAAAATCTACCTGAAAAAAACCACTACATCAATCAGTGGGAGATAAATATTGGCCTCAGGGCTTGTGTGCCACTCCTGACTCCTGTGTGTGCCATCTCTCACTCAGTGGGCCATAGAAAGCCTTTTTTTTTTTTATTTGGTTTCTAAAGTCTCCCTGGAAAAAAAAAAAAATTCAAACAGTGGGAGATTAATATTGCCCTTTCTGCTTGTGTGCCACTCCTGACTCCTGTGTGTGCCATCTCTCACTCAGTGGGCCATAGAAAGCCTATTTATTTTTTATTATTTGGTTTCTAAAGTCTCCCTGAAAAAGAAAAAAAAATAAAACAGTGGGAGATTAATATTGCCCTTTCTGCTTGTGTGCCACTCCTGACTCCTGTGTGTGCCATCTCTCACTCAGTGGGCCATAGAAAGCCTATTTATTTTTTATTATTTGGTTTCTAAAGTCTCCCTGAAAAAAAAAAAAAAGAAAACAGTGGGAGATTAATATTGCCCTTTCTGCTTGTGTGCCACTCCTGACTCCTGTGTGTGCCATCTCTCACTCAGTGGGCCATAGAAAGCCTATTTATTTTTTATTATTTGGTTTCTAAAGTCTCCCTGAAAAAGAAAAAAAAAATAAAACAGTGGGAGATTAATATTGACATTTCTGCTTGAGTGACAGTCCTGCGTGTGTGGTATCTCTGTGATTTGGTGCCACAGAAAACAGAGTGTGTAACATTGCGCCTGATTTTCCTTGTGGTCTCCCCAACCTGTTAAGGGATATTGAAATCATACTGAAGTTATAGCGCACCGTGCAAGTTGTTTGACAGCAACAAATAAAGTTACTTAGGTTAAGTTTTTAAAACAATGAGGAAGTCTGGTGCAAGAGGTCGTCGTGGCCGTGGGCGTTCATTGTCAGCTGGTAATGATGGTAGTGGTAGTGGAGCATCAGGTGGTCGTGGGGATAAAAATATTCCACCTAAGTCTGGAGCTGTGGAGCCAGTTTCGTCGTCTGGCTACACAAGGCCTCGAACGCTCTCTTTTCTGGGTGTAGGAAAACCGCTTTTAAAGGCGGAGCAGCAACAGCAAGTTTTGGCTTACATTGCAGACTCAGCCTCTAGCTCTTTTGCCTCCTCTTCTGAAACTGGTAAATGTAAAAGCAGCGCGTTGCTTGTGGATGTTCACGGTCAGGGACAAGTCGCTTCCTTGTCCTCTTCAGCAAAAACTACAACAAGAGAGAAGGATGCAGCAGGCGACACAACGGGTAACTCCATGGAGCTCTTTACACATACCGTCCCTGGCTTAGAAAGTGAAACACTTAACAGGCCATGCCCATTACAAGTAGATTCTGACATGGAGTGCACTGATGCACAGCCACAGCCAGAGTACTATGCTGCTCCTTTGACTCAGACCACCACATTGCCCTCTCAGGGTACTGATCCACAATCAGACCCTGATGAGACTATGTTGCCCCGCCACGAACGCTATACCACCGACCGACACAGTGACACAGACGAAGTTGCACACGAGCTCGAAGAGGAGGTAATAGATGACCCAGTTGTTGACCCCGATTGGCAGCCATTGGGGGAACAGGGTGCAGGCGGCAGTAGTTCAGAAGCGGAGGTGGAGGAGGGGCCGCAGCAGGCATCAACATCGCAACAGGTTCCATCTGCCGGGCCTGTTATGGTTCTCAATGGCAAGAGAACATAGCCCAGCATTCATAGGAACTAGCTCTTGGAAGGATGGAAACTTATTGTGGTTTATTACCAGCCAATGGGGTGGAGTCAATCCCCTTCAGAGGTATAGGAGTTTCAAGAGGCTCTAAATCATACCCACAGCGTTTGGCAAAGGACCAATCCATAAGACTCAAAGCGGCGCCAGAGTCGACATAGGCATCCGCGGTAATAGATGATAAAGAACAAATCAGGGTCACAGATAGAATAAACTTAGACTGAAAAGTGCCAATTGAAACTGACTTATCAAGCTTCTTAGTACGCTTAGAGCATGCTGATATAACATGAGTTGAATCACCACAATAAAAGCACAACCCATTTTTTCGTCTAAAATTCTGCCGTTCGCTTCTGGACAGAATTCTATCACATTGCATATTCTCTGGCGTCTTCTCAGTAGACACCGCCAAATGGTGCACAGGTTTGCGCTCCCGCAGACGTCTATCGATCTGGATAGCCATTGTCATGGACTCATTCAGACCCGCAGGCACAGGGAACCCCACCATAACATCCTTAACGGCATCAGAGAGACCCTCTCTGAAATTCGCCGCCAGGGCGCACTCATTCCACTGAGTAAGCACAGACCATTTACGGAATTTTTGGCAGTATATTTCAACTTCATCTTGCCCCTGAGATAGGGACATCAAGGCTTTTTCCGCCTGAAGCTCTAAATGAGGTTCCTCATAAAGCAACCCCAAGGCCAGAAAAAACGCATCCACATTGAGCAACGCAGGATCCCCTGGAGCCAATGCAAAAGCCCAATCTTGAGGGTCGCCCCGGAGCAAGGAAATCACAATCCTGACCTGCTGAGCAGGATCTCCAGCAGAGCGAGATTTCAGGGACAAAAACAACTTGCAATTATTTTTGAAATTTTGAAAGCAAGATCTATTCCCCGAGAAAAATTCAGGCAAAGGAATTCTAGGTTCAGATATAGGAACATGAACAACAAAATCTTGTAAATTTTGAACTTTCGTGGTGAGATTATTCAAACCTGCAGCTAAACTCTGAATATCCATTTTAAACAGGTGAACACAGAGCCATTCCAGGATTAGAAGGAGAGAGAGAGAGGAAGGCTGCAATATAGGCAGACTTGCAAGTGATTCAATTGAAAGCACACTCAGAACTGAAGGAAAAAAAAAAAAAATTTTTTCAGCAGACTTCTTTTTTCTCTCCTTTCTCTGCCAATTAATTTAACCCTTTGTGGCCGGTCAAACTGTTATGGTTCTCAATGGCAAGAGAACATAGCCCAGCATACATAGGAACTAGCTCTTGGAAGGATGGAAACTTAAACTGACCATGAACTAAACCTGCCGCACAACTAACAGTAGCCGGGTAGCGTAGCCTGCGTTTTATCCCTAGACGCCCAGCGCCGGCCGGAGGACTAACTAATCCTGGCAGAGGAAAATATAGTCCTGGCTCACCTCTAGAGAAATTTCCCCGAAAGGCAGACAGAGGCCCCCACATATATTGGCGGTGATTTAAGATGAAAATGACAAACGTAGTATGAAAATAGGTTTAGCAAAATCGAGGTCCGCTTACTAGATAGCCGGAAGACAGAAAGGGTACTTTCATGGTCAGCTGAAAACCCTATCAATACACCATCCTGAAATTACTTTAAGACTCTAGTATTAACTCATAACATCAGAGTGGCAATTTCAGATCACAAGAGCTTTCCAGACACAGAAACGAAACTGCAGCTGTGAACTGGAACAAAATGCAAAAAACAAACAAGGACAAAAGTCCGACTTAGCTGGAAGTTGTCTGGTAGCAGGAACAAGCACAGAAAGGCTTCTGATTACAATGTTGACCGGCATGGAAGTGACAGAGGAGCAAGGTTAAATAGCGACTCCCACATCCTGATGGGAACAGGTGAACAGAGGGGATGATGCACACAAGTTCAATTCCACCAGTGGCCACCGGGGGAGCCCAAAATCCAATTTCACAACAGTACCCCCCCCTCAAGGAGGGGGCACCGAACCCTCACCAGAACCACCAGGGCGATCAGGATGAGCCCTATGAAAGGCACGGACCAGATCGGAGGCATGAACATCAGAGGCAGTCACCCAAGAATTATCCTCCTGACCGTATCCCTTCCATTTGACCAGATACTGGAGTTTCCGTCTGGAAACACGGGAGTCCAAGATTTTTTCCACAACGTACTCCAACTCGCCCTCAACCAACACCGGAGCAGGAGGCTCAACGGAAGGCACAACCGGTACCTCATACCTGCGCAACAATGACCGATGAAAAACATTATGAATAGAAAAAGATGCAGGGAGGTCCAAACGGAAGGACACAGGGTTAAGAATCTCCAATATCTTGTACGGGCCGATGAACCGAGGCTTAAACTTAGGAGAAGAAACCCTCATAGGGACAAAACGAGAAGACAACCACACCAAGTCCCCGACACAAAGCCGAGGACCAACCCGATGCCGGCGGTTGGCAAAAAGCTGAGTCTTCTCCTGGGACAACTTCAAATTGTCCACCACCTGCCCCCAAATCTGATGCAACCTCTCCACCACAGCATCCACTCCAGGACAATCCGAAGATTCCACCTGACCGGAGGAAAATCGAGGATGAAACCCCGAATTACAGAAAAAAGGAGACACCAAGGTGGCAGAGCTGGCCCGATTATTGAGGGCAAACTCCGCTAAAGGCAAAAAAGCAACCCAATCATCCTGATCTGCAGACACAAAACACCTCAAATATGTCTCCAAAGTCTGATTCGTCCGCTCGGTCTGGCCATTAGTCTGAGGATGGAAAGCAGACGAGAAAGACAAATCTATGCCCATCCTAGCACAGAATGCCCGCCAAAATCTAGACACGAATTGGGTTCCTCTGTCAGAAACGATATTCTCCGGAATACCATGCAAACGAACCACATTTTGAAAAAACAGAGGAACCAACTCGGAAGAAGAAGGCAACTTAGGCAGGGGAACCAAATGGACCATCTTAGAGAAACGGTCACACACCACCCAGATGACAGACATCTTCTGAGAAACAGGAAGATCCGAAATAAAATCCATCGAGATGTGCGTCCAAGGCCTCTTCGGGATAGGCAAGGGCAACAACAATCCACTAGCCCGAGAACAACAAGGCTTGGCCCGAGCACAAACGTCACAAGACTGCACAAAGCCTCGTACATCTCGTGACAGGGAAGGCCACCAGAAGGACCTTGCCACCAAATCCCTGGTACCAAAGATTCCAGGATGACCTGCCAACGCAGAAGAATGAACCTCAGAAATGACTTTACTGGTCCAATCATCAGGAACAAACAGTCTACCAGGTGGGCAACGATCAGGTCTATCCGCCTGAAAATCCTGCAAGGCCCGCCGCAGGTCTGGAGAAACGGCAGACAATATCACTCCATCCTTAAGGATACCTGTAGGTTCAGAATTACCAGGGGAGTCAGGCTCAAAACTCCTAGAAAGGGCATCCGCCTTAACATTCTTAGAACCCGGTAGGTATGACACCACAAAATTAAACCGAGAGAAAAACAACGACCAGCGCGCCTGTCTAGGATTCAGGCGTCTGGCGGACTCAAGATAAATTAAATTTTTGTGGTCGGTCAATACCACCACCTGATGTCTAGCCCCCTCAAGCCAATGACGCCACTCCTCAAAAGCCCACTTCATGGCCAAAAGCTCCCGATTCCCAATATCATAATTCCGCTCGGCGGGCGAAAATTTACGAGAAAAAAAAGCACAAGGTTTCATCACGGAGCAGTCGGAACTTCTTTGCGACAAAACCGCCCCAGCTCCGATTTCAGAAGCGTCGACCTCAACCTGAAAAGGAAGAGCAACATCAGGCTGACGCAACACAGGGGCGGAAGAAAAGCGGCGCTTAAGCTCCCGAAAGGCCTCCACAGCAGCAGGGGACCAATCAGCAACATCAGCACCCTTCTTAGTCAAATCAGTCAATGGTTTAACAACATCAGAAAAACCAGCAATAAATCGACGATAAAAGTTAGCAAAGCCCAAAAATTTCTGAAGACTCTTAAGAGAAGAGGGTTGCGTCCAATCACAAATAGCCCGAACCTTGACAGGATCCATCTCGATGGAAGAGGGGGAAAAAATGTATCCCAAGAAGGAAATCTTTTGAACCCCAAAAACGCACTTAGAACCCTTCACACACAAGGAATTAGACCGCAAAACCTGAAAAACCCTCCTGACCTGCTGGACATGAGAGTCCCAGTCATCCGAAAAAATCAGAATATCATCCAGATACACGATCATAAATTTATCCAAATAATCACGGAAAATGTCATGCATAAAGGACTGAAAGACTGAAGGGGCATTTGAAAGGCCAAAAGGCATCACCAAATACTCAAAGTGGCCCTCGGGCGTATTAAATGCGGTTTTCCACTCATCCCCCTGCTTAATTCGCACCAAATTATACGCCCCACGGAGATCTATCTTAGAGAACCACTTGGCCCCCTTTATGCGAGCAAACAAATCAGTCAGCAGTGGCAACGGATATTGATATTTAACCGTGATTTTATTCAAAAGCCGATAATCAATACACGGCCTCAAAGTGCCATCTTTCTTAGACACAAAGAAAAAACCGGCTCCTAAGGGAGATGACGAAGGACGAATATGTCCCTTTTCCAAGGACTCCTTTATATATTCTCGCATAGCAGCATGTTCAGGCACAGACAGATTAAATAAACGACCCTTAGGGTATTTACTACCCGGAATCAAATCTATGGCACAATCGCACTCCCGGTGCGGAGGTAATGAACCAAGCTTAGGTTCTTCAAAAACGTCACGATAGTCAGACAAGAATTCAGGAATCTCAGAGGGAATATATGACGAAATGGAAACCAAAGGTACATCCCCATGCATCCCCTTACATCCCCAGCTTAACACAGACATAGCGTTCCAGTCGAGGACTGGGTTATGAGATTGCAGCCATGGCAATCCAAGCACCAACACATCATGTAGATTATACAGCACAAGAAAGCGAATAATCTCCTGATGATCCGGATTAATTCGCATAGTTACTTGTGTCCAGTATTGTGGTTTATTACTAGCCAATGGGGTGGAGTCAATCCCCTTCAGAGGTATAGGAGTTTCAAGAGGCTCTAAATCATACCCACAGCGTTTGGCAAAGGACCAATCCATAAGACTCAAAGCGGCGCCAGAGTCGACATAGGCATCCGCGGTAATAGATGATAAAGAACAAATCAGGGTCACAGATAGAATAAACTTAGACTGAAAAGTGCCAATTGAAACTGACTTATCAAGCTTCTTAGTACGCTTAGAGCATGCTGATATAACATGAGTTGAATCACCACAATAAAAGCACAACCCATTTTTTCGTCTAAAATTCTGCCGTTCGCTTCTGGACAGAATTCTATCACATTGCATATTCTCTGGCGTCTTCTCAGTAGACACCGCCAAATGGTGCACAGGTTTGCGCTCCCGCAGACGTCTATCGATCTGGATAGCCATTGTCATGGACTCATTCAGACCCGCAGGCACAGGGAACCCCACCATAACATCCTTAACGGCATCAGAGAGACCCTCTCTGAAATTCGCCGCCAGGGCGCACTCATTCCACTGAGTAAGCACAGACCATTTACGGAATTTTTGGCAGTATATTTCAACTTCATCTTGCCCCTGAGATAGGGACATCAAGGCTTTTTCCGCCTGAAGCTCTAAATGAGGTTCCTCATAAAGCAACCCCAAGGCCAGAAAAAACGCATCCACATTGAGCAACGCAGGATCCCCTGGAGCCAATGCAAAAGCCCAATCTTGAGGGTCGCCCCGGAGCAAGGAAATCACAATCCTGACCTGCTGAGCAGGATCTCCAGCAGAGCGAGATTTCAGGGACAAAAACAACTTGCAATTATTTTTGAAATTTTGAAAGCAAGATCTATTCCCCGAGAAAAATTCAGGCAAAGGAATTCTAGGTTCAGATATAGGAACATGAACAACAAAATCTTGTAAATTTTTAACTTTCGTGGTGAGATTATTCAAACCTGCAGCTAAACTCTGAATATCCATTTTAAACAGGTGAACACAGAGCCATTCCAGGATTAGAAGGAGAGAGAGAGAGGAAGGCTGCAATATAGGCAGACTTGCAAGTGATTCAATTGAAAGCACACTCAGAACTGAAGGAAAAAAAAAAAAATTTTTTTCAGCAGACTTCTTTTTTCTCTCCTTTCTCTGCCAATTAATTTAACCCTTTGTGGCCGGTCAAACTGTTATGGTTCTCAATGGCAAGAGAACATAGCCCAGCATACATAGGAACTAGCTCTTGGAAGGATGGAAACTTAAACTGACCATGAACTAAACCTGCCGCACAACTAACAGTAGCCGGGTAGCGTAGCCTGCGTTTTATCCCTAGACGCCCAGCGCCGGCCGGAGGACTAACTAATCCTGGCAGAGGAAAATATAGTCCTGGCTCACCTCTAGAGAAATTTCCCCGAAAGGCAGACAGAGGCCCCCACATATATTGGCGGTGAGTTAAGATGAAAATGACAAACGTAGTATGAAAATAGGTTTAGCAAAATCGAGGTCCGCTTACTAGATAGCCGGAAGACAGAAAGGGTACTTTCATGGTCAGCTGAAAACCCTATCAATACACCATCCTGAAATTACTTTAAGACTCTAGTATTAACTCATAACATCAGAGTGGCAATTTCAGATCACAAGAGCTTTCCAGACACAGAAACGAAACTGCAGCTGTGAACTGGAACAAAATGCAAAAAACAAACAAGGACAAAAGTCCGACTTAGCTGGAAGTTGTCTGGTAGCAGGAACAAGCACAGAAAGGCTTCTGATTACAATGTTGACCGGCATGGAAGTGACAGAGGAGCAAGGTTAAATAGCGACTCCCACATCCTGATGGGAACAGGTGAACAGAGGGGATGATGCACACAAGTTCAATTCCACCAGTGGCCACCGGGGGAGCCCAAAATCCAATTTCACAACACGGGCCCGTATCTGGCCCAAAACGCGTGTCAAAGCCAAAACCTGTTGGAGGACAGCGTGGCCATCCGGTTAAAGCTCAGTCTGCAATCCCTGAAAAGGGATCCGATGCTAGGAAGAGTGCAGTCTGGCATTTTTTTAAACAACATCCAATTGATCAGCGCAAAGTCATCTGTCAAAAATGTTCAACTAGCTTAAGCAGAGGTCAGAATCTGAAAAGTCTAAATACTAGTTGCATGCATAGACACTTAACCACCATGCATTTTCAAGCCTGGACTAACTACCAAACGTCCCTTAAGGTTGTAGCACCCTCGGCCAATGAAGCTAGTCAGCAACGCAACATCCCTTCCGTCACTGTAAGGCCACCATTTTCCGCACCACCGGCAGTATCTGTGCAGGTTTCTTTGCCAGCCAAAAGCAGTCAGGGTCAGGGAATCACCAGTTTTGTAGGAGGAAATATTGCATCTAGGTCACCGGCGGACCTAGAAAGTTCCTTGATCTCCAGCTCTCCAGTCCAGCTCACCCTACATGAGACTCTGGTTAGAAAAAGGAAGTACTTATCCTCGCATCCGCGTACACAGGGTTTTAACGCCCACATAGCTAGACTAATCTCGTTAGAGATGATGCCCTACCGGTTAGTTGAAAGCGAAGCTTTCAAAGCCCTGATGGAGTACGCTGAACCATGATACCAGCTACCCAGTCGACACTTTTTTTCCAGAAAAGCCATCCCAGCCCTGCACCAGCACGTTAAACAGCGCATCGTCCATGCACTCAGGCAATCTGTGAGTACAAAGGTGCACCTGACTACAGATGCATGGACCAGTAGGCATGGCCAGGGACGTTATGTGTCCATCACGGCACACTGGGTGAATGTGGTGGATGCAGGGTCCACAGGCGACATCAATTTAGGGACAGTTGTGCCTAGCCCACGGTCTAGGAAACAGTTGGCTGTAGGCGTTCGCACCCCCTCCTCCTCCTCCTCGTCCTCCTGCAGAAGCTACAGCTCTTCCACAGACCGCAGTCGGCCAACCACTCCATCGGCAGATGACACTGTTGCACACCAGTTGTCCCATTATGGGCCAGCTACTGGCAAGCGTCAGCAGGCTGTATTGGCTATGAAGTGTTTGGGCGACAACAGACACACCGCAGAAGTTCTGTCCGAGTTCTTGCAACAAGAAACGCAGTCGTGGCTGGGCACAGTAGATCTTGAGGCAGGCAAGGTAGTGAGTGATAACGGAAGGAATTTCATGGCTGCCATCTTCCTTTCCCAACTGAAACACATTCCTTGCCTGGCTCACACCTTAAACCTGGTGGTGCAGTGCTTATTGAAAACTTATCCTGGGTTCTCCGACCTGCTCCTCAAAGTGCGTGGACTTTGCTCACATATCCGACGTTCGCCTGTACACTCCAGCCGTATGCAGACCTATCAGCGGTCTTTGAACCTTCCCCAGCATCGCCTAATCATAGACGTTGCAACAAGGTGGAAATCCACACTGCACATGCTTCAGAGACTGTGCCAACAGAGGCGGGCTGTTATGTTTTTGTGGGAGGATACACATACACGGGCAGGCAGTAGGATGGCAGACATGGAGTTGTCAGGTGTGCAGTGGTCGAAGATACAAGACATGTGTCAAGTCCTTCAGTGTTTTGAGGAATGCACACGGCTGGTTAGTGCAGACAACGCCATAATAAGCATGAGCATCCCCCTAATGCGTCTGCTGATGCAAAGTTTGACGCACATAAAGGATCAGGCGTCTGCTCCAGAGGAAGAGGAAAGCCTTGATGACAGTCAGCCATTGTCTGGTCAGGGCAGTGTACAGGACGAGGTAGCGGGCGAAGAGGAGGTGGAGGACGAGGAGGATGATGGGGATGAGTATATTTTTAATGCGGAAGCTTTCCCGGGGGCACTGGAAATTGGTTGCGTGGCAAGGCCGGGTTCTGGTTTTTTGAGGGACACAAGTGACGTAGATTTGCCTGAAACTGCCCCTCAACCAATCACAACCGGAGATTTGACAACTGGAACTTTGGCCCACATGGCGGATTATGCCTTACGTATCCTAAAAAGGGACACACGCATTACGAAAATGATGAACGATGACGATTACTGGTTGGCCTGCCTCCTTGATCCACGCTATAAAGGCAAATTGCAAAATATTATGCCACATGAGAACTTGGAACTAATATTAGCAACCAAACAATCAACTCTTGTTAACCGTTTGCTTCAGGCATTCCCAGCACACAGCGCACGTGATCGTTCTCACACGAGCTCCAGGGGGCAGCAGACTAGGAGTGTTAGGGGTGCACACATCAGAAGTGGCGTTGGACAGAGGGGTTTTCTGACCAGGTTGTGGAGTGATTTTGCTATGACCACAGACAGGACAGGTACTGCTGCATCAATTGAAAGTGACAGGCGACAACATTTGTCCAGTATGGTTACTAACTATTTTTCATCCCTTATCGATGTTATCCCTCAACCGTCATTCCCATTTGATTACTGGGCATCAAAATTAGACACCTGGCCAGAATTGGCAGAATATGCATTGCAGGAGCTTGCTTGCCCGGCAGCAAGTGTCCTATCAGAAAGAGTATTCAGTGCTGCAGGTTCAATATTAACCGAAAAAAAGACTCGTCTGGCTACCCAAAATGTTGACGATCTAACATTCATTAAAATGAACCACAACTGGATTTCGAAATCTTTTGCCCCACCTTGCCCGGCCGACACCTAGCTTTCCTATGAAAAGCTCTTGCCTGTAGACTACTGTGAATTACTTTTCTAATGTCTAATTTTCTGCAGCTGATTGTCCAGCATACGACATGTTTACACCTCCCTAAATGGCCAAACTCCCCACACGGGGCACTTGGCGCAAGCACCCGTGAGACTGCTGTTTGTCTGAAGAGGTGGGTGTGCTCGCTTTTGGTCGACGGCATTGCTACTGGGTCCCTCATAGTACAATAAAGTGTCTCTGGCGGTGGTGGTGCGCACCCAACGTCAGACACACTGTTGTAACATGAGGGGCCCTGGGCCTGTACCGCCGGCCACAAGAGAGTTCACCCACCCCCAGGTCAAACATTGCTCTACCACTTCCACAGTTATCTCTCACACTTCCACCAATGTTTAGTCTATGCGCTGACATCCTTCCATACCTGCCACTGACAATACCATTGTGTTGACATGTATGATGGTACTTAACATAGTCAGGGGCAGTGTCCTCTATTTACCACAGTAAATACTTTGCGCTAAATTAGTAGGTCTGAAACAACGCAGAGGATCCCACCCCTGAACCTAATGATTGCACCCTTTAGTGTTTTTGTTTTGTTTTAATGCGAGACATTCACATTTAATTGTTGTTTTTGACTACTAACTGGCAGACACTCATTACAATCGGCCTCCGTTGACCAGACCACTGCTGCCCGTGTACCCCTGGAACCAATTATAAAGTGCCTACAGCCAGCCCATTTTATTGTGTTAGGCCTTCGAAGCCTGTCTGCGGTCCCTCCTTCCACTAGGCCTCCACTGCCCAGACCACTGTCTGCGGTCCCTCCTTCCACTAGGCCTCCACTGACCAGACCACTGCTGCCCGTGTACCCCTGGAACCAATTATAAAGTGCCTACAGCCAGCCCATTTTATTGTGTTAGGCCTTCGAAGCCTGTCTGCGGTCCCTCCTTCCACTAGGCCTCCACTGCCCAGACCACTGTCTGCGGTCCCTCCTTCCACTAGGCCTCCACTGACCAGACCACTGCTGCCCGTGTACCCCTGGAACCAATTATAAAGTGCCTACAGCCAGCCCATTTTATTGTGTTAGGCCTTCGAAGCCTGTCTGCGGTCCCTCCTTCCACTAGGCCTCCACTGACCAGACCACTGCTGCCCGTTTACCCCTGGAACCAATTATAAAGTGCCTACAGCCAGCCCATTTTATTGTGTTAGGCCTTCGAAGCCTGTCTGCGGTCCCTCCTTCCACTAGGCCTCCACTGACCAGACCACTGTCTGCGGTCCCTCCTTCCACTAGGCCTCCACTGACCAGACCACTGCTGCCCGTGTACCCCTGGAACCAATTATAAAGTGCCTACAGCCAGCCCATTTTATTGTGTTAGGCCTTCGAAGCCTGTCTTGTTGTGAATTTGGATTCTGGGCTCCCCCGGTGGCTACTGGTGGAATTGAACTTGTGACATCATCTTCCCTGTTCACCTGTTCTGATTAGATCTGGGTGTCGCTATATAACCTGGCTTCTCTGTTAGATGCTTGCCGGTCAACAATGTTATCAGAAGCCTCTCTGTGCTTGTTCCTGCTCCCAGACATCTACTAGATAAGTTGGACATTCGTCCATGTTTTGTTTTTGTATTTTGGTTCCAGTTCACAGCTGCAGTTTCGTTACTGTGTCTGGAAAGCTCTTGTTGATCAGGAATTGCCACTCTGGTATTATGAGTTAATGCCAGAGTCCTAAAGTAATTTCTGGATGTGTTTTGTTAGGGTTTTCTACTGACCATGAAAGTATGCTTTCTGTCTTCTGCTATCTAGAAAGCGGACCTCAAATTTGCTAAAACTATTTTCCTGCTGCGTTTGTTGTTTCATCTCATATCACCGCCAATATATGTGGGGGGCTTCTGTCTCCTTTTTTTTTGGGCATTTCTCTAGAGGTGAGTCAGGTCTTATATTTCCCTCTGCTAGCATTATTTAGTTCTCCGGCCGGCGCTGGGCATATAGGGATAAAAAGTAGGACATGCTACCTGGCTACTTCTAGATGATGCGGTAGGTTTAGTTCATGGTCAGTATAGTTACATCTTCCAAGAGCTTGTTCCTATAGAGGCTTATGCTAGTTCTCTGGCCATGGAGATCATGACAGTTTGACCGGACAGCTAAAGGGTTAAAATCCTTGGCTGAGAAAGGAGAGAAATAAGAAGTCTGCTGAGAGTTTTTTTTTTTTTTTTTTTTTTTTTTTCTGTGCTCTTAATTGGATCACTTGCCAGTCTGTCTATGCTGCAGTCTTTCTTTTTTTTCTCTCTCCTTATAATCTTTGAATGGCTTTGTGTTCACCTGTTAATAATGGATCTTCAGAGTGTAACTGCAGGTTTGAATAATCTCACCACGAAAGTACAAAATTTGCAAGATTTTATTATTCATGCTCCGGTATCTGAGCCGAGAATTCCTTTGCCGGAATTCTTCTCAGGGAATAGATCTAGCTTTCAGACTTTTAGAAATAATTGTAAGCTATTTTTGTCCCTGAAATCTCGTTCTGCTGGAGACCCTGCACAGCAGGTTGGGATTGTGATTTCCTTGCTCCGCGGCGACCCTCAAGACTGGGCTTTTGCATTGGCACCAGGGGATCCTGCGTTGCGCAATGTGGATGCGTTTTTTTTGGCCTTGGGCTTGCTGTATGAGGAACCTCATTTGGAACTTCAGGCAGAAAAAACTTTGATGTCCCTATCGCAGGGGCAAGATGAAGCTGAAATTTACTGCCAAAGATTCCGTAAATGGTCTGTGCTTACTCAGTGGAATGAGTGTGCCTTGGCGGCTACTTTCAGAGAGGGTCTCTCTGATGCCATTAAGGATGTTATGGTGGGGTTCCCTGTGCCTGCGGGTCTGAATGAGTCCATGACAATGGCCATTCAGATCGATAGGCGTCTGCGGGAGCGCAAACCAGTGCACCATCTGGCGGTGTCCACTGAGAAGACGCCAGAAAGCATGCAGTGTGATAGAATTCTGTCCAGAAGCGAGCGGCAGAATTTTAGACGGAAAAATGGGTTGTGTTTCTATTGTGGGGATTCTACTCATGTTATATCAGCATGCTCTAAACGTACTAAAAAGCTTGATAAATCTGTTTCCATTGGCACTTTACAGTCTAAATTTATTTTGTCTGTGACCCTGATTTGCTCTTTGTCATCTATTACTACTGACGCCTATATCGACTCTGGCGCCGCTTTGAGTCTTATGGATTGGTCCTTTGCCAATCGTTGTGGGTATGATTTAGAGCCTTTGGAAACTCTTATTCCTCTGAAGGGGATTGACTCCACCCCATTGGCTAATAATAAACCACAATACTGGACACAAGTGACTATGTGTATTAATCCGGATCACCAGGAGACTATTCGTTTTCTAGTGCTGTATAATCTACATGAGGATTTGGTGCTGGGATTGCCATGGCTGCAGTCTCACAACCCAGTCCTTGACTGGAGAGCTATGTCTGTGTTGAGCTGGGGATGTAAGGGGACTCATGGGGACGTACCTTTGGTGTCCATTTCATCATCTATTCCCTCTGAAATCCCTGAGTTCCTGTCTGATTATCGTGACGTCTTTGAAGAACCCAAGCTGGGTTCGCTACCTCCGCACCGTGAGTGCGATTGTGCTATAGATTTAATTCCGGGTAGTAAATACCCAAAGGGTCGTTTATTTAATCTGTCTGTGCCTGAACATACTGCTATGCGAGAATATATAAAGGAGTCCTTGGAAAAGGGACATATTCGTCCATCGTCATCTCCCTTAGGAGCCGGTTTTTTCTTTGTGTCAAAAAAAGACGGCTCTTTGAGACCATGTATTGATTATCGGCTTTTGAATAAAATCACGGTTAAATATCAATACCCATTGCCGTTGCTGACTGATTTGTTTGCTCGCATAAAGGGGGCCAAGTGGTTCTCTAAGATTGATCTCCGTGGGGCGTATAATTTGGTGCGGATCAGGCAGGGGGATGAGTGGAAAACCGCATTTAATACGCCCGAGGGCCACTTTGAGTATTTGGTGATGCCTTTTGGTCTTTCTAATGCCCCTTCAGTCTTCCAGTCCTTTATGCATGATATTTTCCGCGATTTTTTGGATAAATTTATGATAGTGTATCTGGATGATATTCTGATTTTTTCGGATGACTGGGACTCTCATGTCCGGCAAGTTAAGAGGGTTTTTCAGGTTTTGCGGTCTAATTCTCTGTGTGTCAAGGGTTCTAAGTGCGTTTTTGGGGTTCAGAGAATTTCCTTTTTGGGATATATTTTTTCTCCCTCTTCCATTGAGATGGATCCTGTCAAGGTTCAAGCTATTTGTGATTGGACGCAGCCCTCTTCTCTTAAAAGTCTTCAGAAATTTTTGGGCTTTGCCAACTTTTATCGTCGATTTATTTCTGGTTTTTCGGATGTCGTTAAGCCATTGACCGATTTGACTAGACAGGGTGCTGATGTTGCTAATTGGTCCCCTGATGCTGTGGAGGCCTTTCAGGAGCTTAAGCGCTGTTTTTCTTCTGCCCCTGTGTTGCGTCAGCCTGATGTGACTCTTCCTTTTCAGGTTGAGGTCGACGCTTCTGAGATCGGAGCTGGGGCAGTGTTGTCGCAGAAAAGTTCTGACTGCGCCGTGATGAGGCCTTGTGCCTTCTTTTCCCGTAAATTTTCGCCCGCTGAGCGGAATTATGATGTTGGGAATCGGGAGCTTTTGGCCATGAAGTGGGCGTTTGAGGAGTGGCGCCATTGGCTCGAGGGGGCCAGACATCAGGTGGTGGTATTGACTGACCACAAAAATTTGATTTATCTTGAGACCGCCAGGCGCCTGAATCCTAGACAGGCGCGCTGGTCATTATTTTTTTCTCGGTTTAATTTTGTGGTATCGTACCTACCAGGTTCTAAGAATGTTAAGGCGGATGCCCTTTCTAGGAGTTTTGAGCCTGATTCACCTGGCAACTCTGACCCCACAGGTATTCTTAAGGAGGGAGTTATCTTGTCAGCCGTTTCTCCAGACCTGCGGCGGGCCTTGCAGGAGTTTCAGGCGGATAGACCGGATCGTTGTCCGCCTGATAGGCTGTTTGTTCCTGATGATTGGACCAGTAAAGTCATCTCTGAGGTGCATTCTTCTGCGTTGGCAGGTCATCCTGGAATTTTTGGTACCAGGGATTTGGTGGCAAGGTCCTTCTGGTGGCCTTCCCTGTCACGAGATGTGCGAGGCTTTGTGCAGTCTTGTGACGTTTGTGCTCGGGCCAAGCCTTGTTGTTCTCGGGCTAGTGGATTATTGTTGCCCTTGCCTATTCCTAAGAGGCCTTGGACACACATCTCGATGGATTTTATTTCAGATCTGCCTGTTTCTCAGAAGATGTCTGTCATCTGGGTGGTGTGTGACCGTTTTTCTAAGATGGTTCATTTGGTTCCCCTGCCCAAATTGCCTTCTTCTTCCGAGTTGGTGCCCCTGTTTTTTCAAAATGTTGTTCGTTTGCATGGTATTCCTGAGAATATCGTTTCTGACAGAGGAACCCAATTTGTGTCTAGATTTTGGCGGGCATTTTGTGCTAGGATGGGCATAGATTTGTCTTTTTCGTCTGCTTTTCACCCTCAGACTAATGGCCAGACCGAGCGGACTAATCAGACCCTGGAGACATATCTGAGGTGTTTTGTGTCTGCTGACCAGGATGATTGGGTTGCTTTTTTGCCATTGGCGGAGTTCGCCCTCAATAATCGGGCCAGCTCTGCCACCTTGGTTTCCCCGTTTTTCTGTAATTCGGGGTTCCATCCTCGATTTTCCTCCGGTCAGATGGAATCCTCGGATTGTCCTGGAGTGGATGCGGTGGTGGAGAGATTGCATCATATCTGGGGGCAGGTGATGGACAATTTAAAGTTGTCCCAGGAGAAGACTCAGCTTTTTGCCAACCGTCACCGTCGTGTTGGTCCTCGGCTTTGTGTTGGAGATTTGGTGTGGTTGTCTTCTCGTTTTGTCCCTATGAGGGTCTCATCTCCTAAGTTTAAGCCTCGGTTCATCGGTCCGTATAAAATATTGGAGATTCTTAACCCTGTTTCCTTCCGTTTGGACCTCCCTGCATCCTTTTCTATTCATAACGTTTTTCATCGGTCGTTATTGCGCAGGTATGAGGCACCGGTTGTGCCTTCCGTTGAGCCTCCTGCTCCGGTGTTGGTTGAGGGTGAGTTGGAGTACGTTGTGGAAAAAATCCTAGACTCCCGTGTTTCCAGACGGAGACTCCAGTATCTGGTCAAGTGGAAGGGATATGGCCAGGAGGATAATTCTTGGGTCACTGCATCTGATGTTCATGCCTCTGATCTGGTTCGTGCCTTTCATAGGGCCCATCCTGATCGCCCTGGTGGTTCTGGTGAGGGTTCGGTGCCCCCTCCTTGAGGGGGGGGTACTGTTGTGAATTTGGATTCTGGGCTCCCCCGGTGGCTACTGGTGGAATTGAACTTGTGACATCATCTTCCCTGTTCACCTGTTCTGATTAGATCTGGGTGTCGCTATATAACCTGGCTTCTCTGTTAGATGCTTGCCGGTCAACAATGTTATCAGAAGCCTCTCTGTGCTTGTTCCTGCTCCCAGACATCTACTAGATAAGTTGGACATTCGTCCATGTTTTGTTTTTGTATTTTGGTTCCAGTTCACAGCTGCAGTTTCGTTACTGTGTCTGGAAAGCTCTTGTTGATCAGGAATTGCCACTCTGGTATTATGAGTTAATGCCAGAGTCCTAAAGTAATTTCTGGATGTGTTTTGTTAGGGTTTTCTACTGACCATGAAAGTATGCTTTCTGTCTTCTGCTATCTAGAAAGCGGACCTCAAATTTGCTAAAACTATTTTCCTGCTGCGTTTGTTGTTTCATCTCATATCACCGCCAATATATGTGGGGGGCTTCTGTCTCCTTTTTTTTTGGGCATTTCTCTAGAGGTGAGTCAGGTCTTATATTTCCCTCTGCTAGCATTATTTAGTTCTCCGGCCGGCGCTGGGCATATAGGGATAAAAAGTAGGACATGCTACCTGGCTACTTCTAGATGATGCGGTAGGTTTAGTTCATGGTCAGTATAGTTACATCTTCCAAGAGCTTGTTCCTATAGAGGCTTATGCTAGTTCTCTGGCCATGGAGATCATGACACTGTCTGCGGTCTCTCCTTCCACTAGGCCTCCACTGACCAAACCACTGTCTGCGGTCCCTTCTTCCACTAGGCCTCCACTGACCAGACCACTGCTGCCCGTGTACCCCTGGAACCAATTATAAAGTGCCTACAGCCAGCCCATTTTATTGTGTTAGGCCTTCGAAGCCTGTCTGCGGTCCCTCCTTCCACTAGGCCTCCACTGACCAGACCACTGCTGCCCGTTTACCCCTGGAACCAATTATAAAGTGCCTACAGCCAGCCCATTTTATTGTGTTAGGCCTTCGAAGCCTGTCTGCGGTCCCTCCTTCCACTAGGCCTCCACTGCCCAGACCACTGTCTGCGGTCCCTCCTTCCACTAGGCCTCCACTGACCAGACCACTGCTGCCCGTGTACCCCTGGAACCAATTATAAAGTGCCTACAGCCAGCCCATTTTATTGTGTTAGGCCTTCGAAGCCTGTCTGCGGTCCCTCCTTCCACTAGGCCTCCACTGACCAGACCACTGCTGCCCGTTTACCCCTGGAACCAATTATAAAGTGCCTACAGCCAGCCCATTTTATTGTGTTAGGCCTTCGAAGCCTGTCTGCGGTCCCTCCTTCCACTAGGCCTCCACTGACCAGACCACTGTCTGCGGTCCCTCCTTCCACTAGGCCTCCACTGACCAGACCACTGCTGCCCGTGTACCCCTGGAACCAATTATAAAGTGCCTACAGCCAGCCCATTTTATTGTGTTAGGCCTTGGAAGCCTGTCTGCGGTCCCTCCTTCCACTAGGCCTCCACTCACCTGACCACTGCTGCCCGTGTACCCCTGGAACCTATTTTACAGTGCATAGAGCCTATTGTTTTATTTTATTTAATATTAATAAAGCCATGATGGACTACGCTGTACCACGCTATGAGCTACCCAGTTGACAATTCTTTTGCGAGAAAAGCCATCCCACCCCTCCACCAGCATGTTAAAGACCACATTGTCCTTTCATTCTGTCAATCTGTGAGTCCAAAGGTACACCTGACAACAGACACATGGAGCGGAAGGCATGGCCACGGAAGGTTACGTGTCCTTTGTGGCGCAATGGGTTAATGTATTGCATGCATGGTCCACACAGGGGACAGCCTGGTAAGTCTGTCTGCAGTCCCTAATTCAAGTTGTCCTCAAATGAATAAATCTGAGCTTCTACCTTCTGGCTCTGATTAACTGTTGTTTTTTAAAAAAATGGTGGTTCCTGCCTACTAACGGTGTCTGCCCCTGCCTGGTGTTGCCCTCAACTGAATACAGCTGAGCTTCTACCTTCTGGCTTTCGGCCTATAGTATCAGATATTAAACTGCATTTGGCCTACTAGTGTGGTTGGGCCCTTAAAACAGTGTCTGCTGCTCTTGGGTTTGCTACTCCACTGAACAAAGCAGTGCCGCCTGTTTAGTCCTGTTACCAATTTTGAACTGCATTTAGCCTACTTTATTCTTTGGCCCTATATCTGTTTCCTCCTCATCCTGCCCATTGCCCAGCCACTGCTAGATGAGTCTGCTGGTACATTGACCCAGACCACTACATTCCCCTTGCACTCTACACAGCCAGAATCTGACCCTGCTGAAAGTAAGGTTCCCCTTCCCGCATGTTATACCACCTTACACAGGGACAAAGAGGAAGGTGCAGATGAAAGTGCAGGTTCCTTCATCAGGTGGGGGGGCATACTCGTTGGCGACGTCACTGGCACAGGGCCCCTCAGAGTACGCAAAAGTGTCGCTGCCGGTGGGAGGCGCCCCCACCGTGCAAACACACCGCTGTACTTTGAGGGGCCCTGTGCCAGTGCCAATGCCAATGAGTGGGCCCCTCTGCTTGCTTAGGATCACAGCACTTGCAAACTTGACATACTTACCTCTCACTGCTCCACCGCCGTGACGTAGTCCACGTTTCCTGTGCCCACTAAAACCTTGAACCAGCCCTACCCCCCACAACTTTTGCCAAATGACCCCAATTTCCAATGCCCAACTATTATTATAAAGTTAATTAAGATTGACAAGCTTCAGAAACAAGAATGGATGTTTTTGGCATTAAAATGGGCACTGTAGGTGTTTTCCTGGCCTCCACTCACTGCCGACTATGCTTCCCCATTGACTTGCATTGGGTTTCGTGTTTCGGTCGATCCCCGACTTTCAGCGATAATCGGCCGACTGCACTCGACTCGACTCTGGACAAAGTCGGGTTTCACAAAACCCGACTCGACCATAAAAAAATGAAAGTCGCTCAACCCTAGTGGGGAGTTGTTGTACCGGGTCACGAAAATAAGGGAGGATTTGGTAGAGCAGTTGGTAGTGCCGGGTCCATATAGACGGAAGGTGTTGGACATGGCCCATTCACACATCTTGGGTGGACACCTAGGGGTGGACAAAACGCAGGAACGGGTTGTGCAGAGATTCTATTGGCCTGGGTGTCACCGAGAAATAGTGAACTATTGCAGGTCCTGCCCTACATGTCAGCTAACTGCTCCCACTCCTCATTTCCGGAACCCCCTTGTGCCACTGCCCATTATTGAGGTACCATTCGAGAGAATTGCCATGGACTTGGTTGGTCCCTTAGTTAAATCAGCCTGGGGCCATCAGTATATATTAGTCATCCTGGACTATGCCACACGCTATCCTGAGGCAATTCCCTTGAGAAATTCTTCCTCGAAGAGTATAGCCCGCGAGTTGGTCCATGTCTTTTCCCGGACAGGTCTGCTGAAAGAGATCCTGACTGACCAGGGGACACCTTTCATGAGCAAGGTGATGAGGGAGTTATGCAAAGCCCTGAAAATCTCCCAGTTGAGGACCTCGGTGTACCATCCCCAGTCAGATGGTCTTGTTGAGAGATTTAACAAGACACTGAAGAGCATGCTGAGAAAAGCTATAGAGAAAGACGGTAGAGACTGAGATTGTCTCTTACCCTATCTGATGTTTTCCATTCGTGAAGTTCCACAGGCCTCCACAGGGTTCTCATCGTTTGAGCTTCTATATGGCCGGCATCCGCGAGGACTCCTGGATGCAGCCAAGGAAACCTGGGAAGCCGAAGCCATGCCTGTTGTGGATTCTGTTTGTGGGCTCCCTCTGGTGGTTACTGCTGGTACTGGGTGACTTTGGTGGGTTGCGGCCTTTGGTTTCCACCTGTCCATCAGAGGCTGGGTGTTTCCTATTTTACCTGGCCTTTCTGTCATTCCCTTGCCGGCTATCAATGTATTCAGATGTGCTCTGTTTGGTTCCTGCCTACCTGCTCCCAGATCTTTCAGGATAAGCTAAGTGCTGATTTTTAGTTGTTGGTTTTTTTGTCCAGCTTGCTTATTATGTCTCTATGCTAGCTGGTAGCTCTAGTGGACTGAGGTTCTCCCCATGTGCCATGAGTTGGCTCATGGGTTCTTGTAATCTCAGGATGTTTTTTTTTATTAGGGTTTTTTGCTGACCGCTCAGACCCCTTTTGTATCGTTCTGCTTTCTAGTTTACAGCGGGCCTCAATTTGCTGAACCTATATATATCATCTCTATGTGTGTGCCTTCCTCTCATTTCACCGTCAATACATGTGGGGGGCAACTATACCTTTTGGGGTTCATTCCTCTGGAGGCAAGTGAGGTCTTTATTTTCTCTGCAGTACTAGTTAGCTCTTAGGCTGGTGCGTGGCGTCTAGAACCAACGTAGGCACGCTCCCTGGCTATCTCTAGTTGCGTTTGTCAGGCGTAGGGCAGCGGTCAGCCCAGGTTCCATCACCCTAGAGCTCGTCCGATATTTTGTATTACTTTGCTTGTCCCTTGCTATCCCTAGCCATTGGGATTCATGACACATGCCCCACAGAAGCGTCACTGAGCATGTGGCCCTGATGCAGCAGAGGATTGCAAAGGTGATGCCTATCCTGAAAGAACACCTCCTCCAGGCACAAGAAGCTCAGGCTAGAATCTACAACCGGTCTGCAAGAGTGAGGCAGTTCAATCCGGGAGACTGAGTTCTTGTGTTAGTTCCGACGGTGGAAAGCAAGTTCTTGGCCAAATGGCAAGGGCCATATGAGGTTGTCGAGAAACTTGGTGAAGTAAATTATAAAATTCACCAACCAGGAAGACGGAAACCATTCCAAGTATACCATGTCAACCTCATCAAGCCGTGGCAAGATAGAGAGCCGACAGTAACTCCATCGTTTTTAAGCAACCCAGAAGGTGAGGTTGGAGCGGTTACTATAGCGGAGACGCTATCGAAGACCCAGAAACAACAATGCCGGGAGTTACTCCAGAAAAACAGGGACCTGTTTTCAGAGTTGCCAGGACACATGAAGGTCATAGCGCACAAGGTCCTAACAGAGCCACATGTGCGGGTGAACGTGAAGCCCTATCGTATTCCTGAGGCTCGTCGAGAAGTTATCTCCAAGGAAGTGGAGCGTATGTTGAAGCTTGGAGTCATTGAGGAATCCAAGAGCGGTTGGTCGAGCCCAATTGTCCTGGTCCCAAAACCTGATGGAGAGTGGAGGTTTTGCAACGACTATCGGAAGTTGAATGAGGTCTCCAAGTTTGACGCTTATCCCATGCCCCGCGTTGATGAGCTCATCGAAAGGCTTGGGCCCGCCAGGTACATAACCACCTTGGATTTGACGAAGGGGTATTGGCAGATCCCCATGGCACAGGAAGTCAAGGAGAAGACGGCGTTTTCTACACCAGATGGATGTTTCCAGTATGTCCGGATGCCGTTTGGCCTACAGGGAGCTCCGGCGACCTTCCAGAGGGCTATGGATAGAATCCTTGCACCCCATAAGGCATACGCTGCTGCGTACCTGGATGATATCGTCATCTTTAGCCCGGACTGGGAGAGTCATCTGGAAAAGGTCCAAGCGGTGTTTGATGCTATAAGAGAGGCCGGATTTACAATAAACCCGAAGAAGTGTGCCTTGGGTAAAGAAGAAGCTAAGTACCTTGGATACATAGTGGGTCATGGAGAAATAAAATCCCAAATCAGTAAAGTGGAGGCAATTCAAACATGGCCAAAACCAGTTTCCAAGAAGCAAGTTAAAGCCTTCCTGGGAATCTTGGCATATTACAGGAGGTTCATCCCAAACTTCGCCACGATGGCTGCACCTCTGACTGACCTGCTAAAAGGGACAAAATCAGTAATGGTTAAGTGGTCCGAAGAAACAGAGTCAGCCTTCCAAGGAATGAAAGAGGCTTTGTGTAAGCAACCCGTTCTGATGGCCCCAAACTTCAAAAAAGAGTTTATTCTTCAGACAGATGCCTCAGATTTCGGGGTGGGAGCAGTCCTTTCCCAGGAGCTACATGGGGAGGAGCATCCTGTCCTCTATCTGAGTAGGAAGTTGTCCTCGTCTGAAAAGAACTACTCAGTCGTTGAGAAGGAGTGCTTGGCCATAAAATGGGCCGTGGACACATTACGGTACTATCTGCTGGGACGTAAATTTAGATTGATATCCGACCATGCCCCACTAAGGTGGATGAGGGAAACGAAGGGTAGAAATGCTAGGGTCACCCGTTGGTTCTTAGCCCTGCAGGACTTCTGTTTCCATGTGGAACATAGGGCCGGGAAGCTGCATGGTAATGCGGATGCCCTGTCAAGAATCCCTTGTCTAGTGGGGGAAAGTGCCAAGCCCCACGGCTTTAGGCAGAGGGGGGAGGTATGTAGCGTGGCTAAAGGGCAGCTAATCGACGGGAGATATGTGTCACATAGATGGCTTGCCGCTGTGATGTAACCATAGCTACCTATATGTGTGTCAGGACCTGTGGTGATGTCACAACCACATATAACCACACTATAAAAGAAAGCCTAATACTTAACACAGTGGATATGTGTGGAGCTGCTAGCCTCCAGAGTGTGTTAAAGTTCTAGGTCTGAGCCTGAAAGACTGGACACTTTGTTTTTCCTTTTTCTGAACTAAAGGCTATTTGTTTGCTGTTATTTTGCCACGTGGTTTATGATGTAATAAACCTATGAACTTTTAAAGGAACGTGCCTCCTGAAGTGTCAGCCATCGCACCTGAGTGAGTGAAATCCCTACTATATATATATATATATATATATATATATATATATATATATATATATATATATATGTATGTACAAATCTGGTTCTAAATAAATATCTATGTCGAAGATTCAAGATGTCAAAATATGATCACAACACAACCTTTTTGATCAATCCACATCAACTAATATAATAAATAGGAATGGTCTCAGCCAAAATCCTATTGGTTTCTCCAATAATTGTTCAGATTAGTGGAGCATAGCGAAATTCAGATACTAGCCACAAGTATTCACCCAACACGATCTATATCAGGATTCATCAGGGGAGTTTGGAATACTTCATCAACTGGAACAACATGAGGATGTCTCACTGCTGAGCGGAGTAAATGGGACATAGTGTATCTTATATAGTACAAAGAAATTTAAATATGTGTGACTAATCAATGCATCACTTCTGGGTATCCTGGCGTGTCATGTCCATTCTATGGAGCATGAAAGTCCCTATCAGATCGCATCACATCTGGTACATGGGTCGCATCGGGAGACGCATGTGTCATTATCAGGTGTCATTCCAAAACTGTCACTTCCTGTGCGCCCCAAGAATTACTGTTGATATGCAAATATGAAATGCAAGCTTGTTCCTTATGCGACCAATCATGATATAGGTAAGCATGTAACAGGGTGTCTAAACGAAAATGATTACAAAGACAGTTCCATAGGCACAGCTATAAGTAATCTCCTTACAGAATGGCTATTAAGTCCATTCATAAAGATGCAATCAAAATCGGGTTTGAAGCAGAAATTAAATTTATAATAATGGGACAGAAACAAGCTCCAATATATAAGAAAGACATGCAATTGGTAAATGTATACATGTCATGAGTTAGACTTCTTAGTGCAGTTGAAACGCGTCGACTGGGTCATGTTGACCGTGGAAATTTTTCTTTTGTATGCACTATATTTTCATTTGAAAAATTAAAAAAGAGGAAAATCCAGTCCTGTTTAGCTTGACTTCAATTTTTTCTATTATCTTTGATGTGAGGCCAGGGCGAGGCCGGTGTCTGAGCACCAGGTGGATGAGCATAGAGCAACTGGGGGAGCTGGAATCAAGTTTCTAAAGTCTTTTAAAGATCTTCCTTTTTTATACGTAATCTTTGGGACCAAAGTTAGGTCTCCTATATCCACATCCGGTTTAAGGACTGCTCAGTGTTTGTAGGTTAGTCCTAACTTGTTGGGCACCATTGTCAAAAGTAGCTCTTAATCTGATATTATTCTAATCTTTTAGAGTACCTGGAGTGGAGGTGAATATTTTTGTTCTGTCTTGCTTGAGGATCTCTCTGTATGCCTTGCTCAAAATCTTTTTGCGCATCCCCTTTCCAGGAATCAAATTCCAAAATCACGTTCGACTCATTTGAAGGTGTTTAAATCAGAGAAATTCCTCTGAATTGTCAAAAATTGACCCTTTAGAGTGCCTATTTTCTGGGCAAATGGGTGGTCCCACCAAAGAAGAGAGTTTGTGGATATTGGTTTTCTATATGTGCTAGCGCTGTCTTATTGATGAAAATGTCCATAATAAGTAAAGTTAGTGTCTGTTTCAAAAGTAAATGACGACAATTCTAGCTCATTAGCATTTAGACTCTGAACAAAATCAGTAAAAGGTTCTATTATCACCCCTCCAAACCACAAACACATCATCGATGTATCTAAGCCGTAGGGCTATAGACCAGTGTTAGATAGTGAGAATGTCACCAAAGACCAGTTTTCTTCTATCAGGCTAGGAGCAAATTTGCATAGGAGGAGGGGCCACTAGGCTCCTCATTTCAGTGCCCCTGAGCTGATGGAAGTACCGTATTTTTCGGACTATAAGATGCACGCTTTTGTGGTGGAAAATAGAAAAAAGATTTTTTTTATAAGATGGAGGTCCGTCTTATTGTCCGAATTTAAGGTATCTTACCTGAGAGCCGGCTGTGGTACAGCGGAGTCACAGAAGGCAGGGTCCCTTCCTCAGGAAGCCGGCAGCGGCAGAAGTGGGGCAATGCTGCAGTCCTGGGATGCGATGCTGTGGGTCCAGTGTCGGCGGTGAGGCAGAGCTGGAGCAGGCTCCCATCCTCAGGATGCCTGCGGCGGCAGAGGTGTGGCGATGCTGCAGCAGAGGTGTGGTGATGCTGCAGCAGTGGACAGTGCAGAGTGCACCTGAGCAGGGTCCCTTCTTCAGGATGCCGGTGGCAGAAATGTGGCGGTGCCAAGGCCCAGTGTCCATGGTGAGAAGAGTGTTTCACTGGTTTCCCTGCGGCCATCTTCCTGAAGCTGTGGGCCACTGGAGGCTTCAGGAAAATGGCCTCTGTGTGTGCGCAGATTGAGATCTCGGTGTCCATTTTCCTGAAGCAGAGTGCCACTGAGATTTTAATCTGTACACGCGTGGCCTCCATCGGCCATTTTCCTGAAGCCTCTGGCGGCCCCAGGCTTCAAGAAGATGGCTGCAGGGAAACCGGTGATGCACTCTGCTCACCATGGACAGGGGCCGCAGTGCTACCACATTTCTGCCACAGGTATCCTGAAGAAGGGATCCTGCTCTGGTGCACTCCACACCGCCCACTGATGCAGCATCGCCACACCTCTGCCGCAACTTCCCCCCCCGGTAAGCCTGCGTTCGCACTATAAGACACACCCACCCATTTTCCTCACAAATTTTTTTGGGGAAAAGTGCATCTTATAGTCCAAAAAAATACAGTATTTGCCATAAAAAAGTGAACACATTTTTATTCCAAAGCCTCCAGAACAAAGCGATTGTGTACATGATACTGACACCCTCTGCTATGCAGAAAATATTCCTCTGCTTTTAAGCCTTTCAGGTGTGATATAGATGAAAACAGCACTTCCACATCTTTACTGGCTAAGATCATATCTGATTCATGGGCCAGGCCTTCAATCATGCTCAAGAGGTGTGTTGTATCTCTTGTTATGGCACTCAATTCATTCACCAATGGTTTTCAGATCTTATCCAAGTTGGTCCCAAAACCAAGGTCCAACAACAAAGATTGGGAAATCAGACAGAGCAAAGTACACCAAACAAAGCAAAGCTACAGCTGACAATGGTCTGCTCATAGCTAGCCAGCTGAATAGCTAGCAAATAATATCAGGAGGCACCTGGAGAACACCAACAAACTAGGCAAGATTGAGCATCAAGTCTGTCAATCAAAATATTGACAGCCCAGCATGCCCCAGCCTCAGATTGGATGACCAGGCTGTCACTCAAAATATCCTCTACTCTTCAGAAAATATTACAATGTATTTTCGATCTGAGTGTAATCCTATAAAACATCGGATCGCACTTGTCCCAATGTTTTTTTTTCCCCCCTCAGACCGCGCCTGTCCGAGAAAGGAAAAAAAAAACCCACGCTCGAATGACATTTGAGCGCTGTGCGATTATCATGTACTGACAAAATGGAGAAGTTTTCTTTTTCCATCTTTTCATCCGAGAAAATCAGAATCGCACTCGGATGATGTCCTGATCAAATTCTAATCAGGGTGCAATTAGCGTAATCGGTCGGATTCTCTTGGATGAGAGAAAATACGCTCATGTGACCCAGCCTTAGGCCGTCTAACGTCCCCTTGGAATCTTGTATCTGACCTGGCTTATCCTCAGATTTTGCAGTTGTCCCCATCTCTCTGGTTCTAAGGTGTTGTGGGTCACCCATATTGATGACTTCTCTACGTCCCCATAATTAGCTTTTTGATGTTGCAGATTTTCTGCACCATTTCAGCAAATTAGGTTTTTTTGCGTTTTTTCATCTTACTTTTTTTTTCCATGCATTTTCATTGCGCTTTTGACGCTGCATTGTTTGCGTCTTGTTGGCATGTCATGTTTTAAACAAAGCTGCTTTGCTTTGGCTTAGGCCGGCGTCACACTAGCGAGTTTTACAGACATATGAGCGCATAAACTATGTAAAATACGCATTGCACACGGCCCAATGAATCTCTATGGCCCAGCTCCTATCTGCCGTATATTACGCATCCGTAATATACAGTCTTGTACGGCCGTAGAAAATCGCAGCATGCTGCGTTTGTCACCGTATTGCGCAAAAAAAAAATTGCCAATGAAAGTCTATGGGGGGCAACAAAAATATGGATTACACACGGACCATGCGTGTGACTTGCGAGAAAATACGCACCGGTGTTAGAGAAAAGCCGGTAATTCAATTGCTGGCTTTTAATTTCTCCTTCCCAAACCCGACAGGATATGAGACATGGTTTACATACAGTAAACCATCTCATATCCCTTTTTTTTTTGCATATTCCACACTACTAATGTTAGTAGTGTGTATGTGCAAAATTTGGGCGCTGTAGCTTGTAAAATAAAACTGGGAACTTTTCCCAGGCTCCAGTTCATGAGGACATCCAGCAGAGAGCGCCTCACCGCAACTCAATGTAACTACAGGTCACCCTGCTTTCCATTCATTCCCCAGGGTTTTTACAGGCACGAGCACTGCTTTAGCAGAGCTCCTGGCTGTAAAATGATTTAACCCCTTCAGATGGATTTACTTCGTGGGACTTGACCTGAGCAACGGAAGGTATGAGATATTGTTGTTTTTTTATTTTTCCTTTGTTACAGAATGAGGGTCTTCAGGTGGATTACCAGTATAATATAATATTACAACAACCTGTGTTTTTATTTCATTAAAATACTTTTAAATGTGTGTGTGTTTTATTAACCATTTCGTACTATTGGATTAATAATGGATAGGTGTCATAATTGACGCCTCTCCATTATTAATCTGGCTTAATGTCACCTTACAATAGCAAGGTGACATTAACCCTTCATTACCCCATATCCCATCACTACACGGGAGTGGGAAGAGAGTGGCCAAGTGCCAGAATAGGCGCATCTTCCAGATGTGCCTTTTCTGGGGTGGCTGGGGGCAGATGTTTTTAGCCACGGGGGGTCCTATAACCATGGACCCTCTCTAGGCTATTAATATCTGCCCTCAGTCACTGGCTTTACCACTCTGGCGGAGAAAATTGTGCGGGAGCCCACGCCAATTTTTTCCACCATTTAACCCTTTATTTTACAAGCTACAGCGCCCAAATTTTGCACATACACACTAGTAACATTAGTAGTGTGGAATATGCAAAAAAAAAAAAAAAGGGGATACGAGATGGTTTACTGTATGTAAACCATGTCTCATATCATGTTGGGTTTGGGAAGGAGAAAGAAAAAGCCGACAACTGAATTACCGGCTTTTCACATATCTCGCTCTGAATTCAATATAAATACAGTATATATATATATATATATATATATATATATATATATATATATATATGTGTGTGTGCGTCTCAATGACATATATACTGTATATCTGTTTTAACGAACATTTGAGATAATTTGACATAAATCCATTAGGTGTCGGTTTTGCAAGCCTGCGAGAAAATATCGCAGTACGGATGCCATACGGATTACATATGGAGGATGCCATGCGCAAAATAGGCTGACACACCCTGCCTACGGATGACATACGGATCACTATTTGGGAACATTCCTGCGTATTACGGCCGTAAAATACGGACCGTATTTTCATACTCTGAGTATGACGCCGACCTTAGACTTAAGTTTACTGATACAGTCATATGCAGACTACATACGTTTTTTCATATTTTTCCACTGTGGAAGTGCACTAAAAACGCACATGCGGTTTTAACCTGCGGATTTTCAGCATCTAATGCAAGTCTATGGAAAAAAAATTTGCAAATAAAATTCAGCGTATCCACAAGAGAAATTGACAAGTTGTGGATTTGATACTCGTCAGTATATACGGAGCAAAAAAAAACAAAACAAAACAAAAAAACCTGTCTACACTCTGACATCCGAGTGAGGCCTGATTTTCACAAACTATCAGAGGATGGAACATTTATTTATTTATTTTTTTCAACAAACGAGAAAAACCTGATCACTCAGATCACAGTCCGATCAAAAAAAAAAAAAATCAGTCTGATTTTCACATATGTGAGAAAAATGGATGTCTGAATGAGCTCTTAAAGGGAACCTGTCACCTGAATTTGGCGGGACCAGTTTTGGGTCATATGGGCGGGGTTTTCGGGTGTTTGATTCACCCTTTCCGTACCCGCAAGGCAATATTACCTTACGCTGGCGTGTACTCCGGAGGACAGAGAATGAACTTCAATCCAATATTGCGGCCAGCATGCAGCCAGCGGGTAAGGAAACGGTGAATCAAACTTCCGAAAACCCCGCTCATATGACCCAAAACTGGTCCCGCCAAATTCAGGTGACAGGTTCCCTTTAAGGTGCAACATTTGCAGCACATAAAAAAAATTGCCACAAATTACATCATTTTTTTTAATAAATATCGGTCGCTGTTACCTCTCATTTCATTAATTTACAGCTAGAATGAGCCCTAAGTATGTTCACACAGAGTTCTTCAATGCGTTCATTTTTTTAAACAGATTCTGTGCGTTCACACAATGCATTTTTTCTGCGGTGTGAGTGTTTTGAAAAAGTGGCAGATTTTTTATTTTATTTTTTTTTGATTTTGGAAAACCGAGGCTAAAATCTCATGTGAAATGTATCAGTGTGAACACAGCCTTAAGAAATCTACTTCAACAAGCTTCCCATTCATTGGAAAACAAAAATACTCCTGTAGTGCATGTCTTTTTTTCTCTATTTTTGTTTTTAACATTAGAAAAAGCATCCCGCCAATTTTTTTGGTGCATTTTCCATTCCAGTAAATTGCAGGAAGTCTTTCCCATATTTTTTTTTTAAGTTTGGAAAAGCGTAAATAAAACAAAACGGAATCAAAAACCACCTGTCCTTAACAAAAGACGTGTCTTTTAGCAGCAGTTTTTAAAGGCGGAATTTTTAAAAAACCTTTGTGAATTAATGAGTGTGCTACTACAATCCAGTGACAGCAACATCTACATTTTTCACTCATTTTGCTAGGGTGGACATTTTTTTTTTTTCTTATTCAATTACTTCCTAAAAGCTTTCTATATTTTCAGAATGATTTCTTAGCACAGAAAATTTCATGTGGAAACTTTTAGAATTTTCAGCCGCACCATAACTTCCAGCAGAGGTGGATGGGCAATATTAGAACAACACTATCCTACAGACAATGCTCAATGCAGGTATATTTTACCTTTGTGACAAGGTTCCCAGATGCCAGATTTGGAGAAGTTAGATCCACTCAGACAATGGCAGCTCCATGGACAGGATTCACGTTAGTGACTGATTGCTAACACGTGAGCTTCTGTATAATTTGGAGACATCTCCACCACCTGGTCTGATGAACTCTACAAGAAAGACTTGTTCACAAGCTGCATATTTTCATGACTTTCTCCTACAGAAGCACAGCATTTTACAGCAACAGACAAATTTATGACATTTCTAAGGGTATGTGTCCACGTTCAGGTTTGCTTCAGGCTTTGGTCAGGATTTTATGCAGGTAAAATCCTGACCAATAATGCACCTGAGGTCACTGGCAGGTCCTAACCTAAACCAAACAAGGATCCCTAAAATATAACCTTTATTAGGGTACTTTTAAAATGGACTTTATTAATCAAAAATTATATAGAATTAAAAAGGCATCAAATGTACCTAAATAGCCCTGTATGGTACTCTAATACACCCTACCTAGCTGTGGAGGTAGGCACCCTACTTTACCGCGGTAGGCGCCCCCACTCGTCGAAGACTGGCCCTGTTGTTGCCCTAGGGCTCCCTTTGGTACTGGAAACCTGATAGGCACTACAACAGACTCCTATAGTGACCACTACCTGACAGTGGAGGTAGGCACCCTAAGTTGTCACGGTAGGGGCCCCCACTCCGCGGCGGCTGACCCTGGGGTCCCTTACTCACCCTACAATCAGGAAAGATGAAAGATGTATGTCCCAATACATCCCACCGACCCGTGAAAAAAAGAAACAAAACAGAATAGACAAAATAACCAGAAAAAATTAGCAAAACTAAACCAAAAAATGTGTAAAAAACTTGCCAGACTATTGTTGACCGAAAGGGTGATTTAAAGTGCTGGTTAGATAAACAATAGACTGGTACGTCCCAAATGGGATCACAGGTCACTGGAGTGTAATGATATACCTTGATCCGAACAAATGATTCTTTACAGTTGCAGCACTTGGATGTTTTCCATAATGCTCCTCTATTGTTTTAGAGAGGTATGGCCTAATCCTGCCATATAGTGCCCAATCAATGCAAGGCTGAGAATTATACACCACATAAAACTCTAATAATATGGTAGTTCTACTGGCTCAATGGCCAAACTCCAATCAGTCAGCTCTGGACAAGGGTAAACATACTTTAGCGAAAAGCATTACAGTTGGGACATATTGGTAACTATCAGCAACACATTATTGAAACTTGATGTTGTAAATTAGATTAGAGCGCTCACTCATATTGCTAAGGTATGCTAATAGCGAGAAAAATTATTATAAGCAATTGAGACATATTAGTAACCTTTAGCCACACCTTATTAGAGCTTAATATTAATGGCTCAGTTCGAGCGCTCACTCATATTTCTGAGGTATAATAATAGGTGCTATTGCACAAAAAATACTTATCAGCATTTTGAAAGTTCATCTCGCTTCTGCCCCAGGATACAATGATCAACTCTCGCAAGTAGTCCCCAAATAGCGTCCAGAGGTGGATGTCTCAGTGGTCAATTCTCACACATAGTCCCCATCCAATGTCCGACGCGTTTCCCCCCCTTTTTTTGGGGGTATAGCGGGGGTTCATCAGGGATAGCACAGCCACATAAGATAGAGGAGCTGTAAATGTAGGTCCACTCACCATGTGTCCCTTTTTAAAAGAGCCATGAGTTAGCATTCACCACGTCCAAGCCACATGGTGTGTACGTCATCAGTATGCGGTCAGGCATTCAGTCTGTGCAGTGGCGAGCCGGAAATGAGGAGTGCCGTAGCCTCCATGAACCGTCGGTTCCATGGGCTACTAGAAAATGGCCAAATACACCGCCTCTTAGCCGCATGACGTGCGCGCCTCTAGCGCGCATGATTACCTGCATAAAGATGGCCACGGGCCGGAATTCTATTACTAACAAAAATACTGGATTCAATTGGCTACAAAAACATGGCCGACAGTGCCGCTCTTGCGCGTGCGCTCTACTGTCTTGGGGAACTCACTCAGATTCGGAGAGATAATACCGGATTGTTGTAATGGTTCCTTCAACGTAATAAACCATTATATACAGGGGTAAATATCACATGGAAGGTGAGTGGTAGCCTACACGTTCGGAAAGACAGAACAAACAATGAACAATAAAGTCACAACAAAATATATACAGTGGGTCAACTTTAATGACCCTGAGGAATATACACATATCAATATATATGGCTTGAACTGACCAATAGAACTAGGGCTAGATGAAACTACCAAAGGACAATTGTTCATTGAGGCCTGCTGGACTCATCGATTTCATTAGATAAATCCATCTGCATTCACGTTGTAGGATTCTTCTGTCCCAATCTCCCAACCTGACTGATGGTGCAATTACCTCGATCACCTTAAAGGATAATGAGCTCAAATTTCCCCCATGCATAGTATTCATATGGCGTGCAACTGGTGTGTCTCGACCATGTCTGATATCTCCCAGATGTTCGCTAATGCGAACTCGAAGTTCACGTTTGGTCTTCCCTATATAGTCCTTCTGACAAGAACATGTACATAGGTATACCAGACCCGTCGTTCTACAATTAGCAAACTGCCTCATTGAGAAGGTCCTACCGGTGGCCGAGCTCTTAAAGGTCTTTGACACTTCGACAAATTTACAAAAGGAACAATGTCCACATTTGTAGGTCCCTGTCGATCTGTTCATAAGCCAGGTGTTCTGTCTTTTTGGGGGGATAAAGTGGCTATGGACTATACTGTCCTTAATTGATCTCCCCCTACGGTAGGTGATCGATGGGTGTGGAGACACATAGTTGCCAATCTCAGGGTCAGATCTTAAAATTTGCCAGTGTCGTTTAAAAATATCATATACCCTCCTGGACTGGTCATCAAAGGTCCCAATAAGTCTTGTGATCCCTGAGCCTTCCACATGGGGTCTAGGTACCAATAGCGATGCTCTGCTTGAGCCTAAAGCTGCAGAATATGCGGAGTCTACTACATCACTTGGGTATCCTCTATCACAGAACCGATGTTTAAGTTCTTGTGATTTAGTTTTGAAGTCACTCAAGGAGGAACAGTTCCTGCGAAGTCTCAGGAACTGTCCTTTCGGAATACCTCTTTTCAACGGGAAAGGGTGGTGGCTCTCCCATCTTAGAAGGCTATTTGTAGCCGTTGGTTTGCGGAAGATGCTAGTGCCCAGGGAGCCATCCACTTGTCTAGAAATTGTGACGTCTAGGAAGTTTATGCTATGCCCACCAATTTCATATGTGAAAAACAAACTCTCTAGAGTGGTATTTAAGTATTGTAGGAAGTTGGTAAAGGAGCAGGCATCGCCCTTCCATAATATCAGGATGTCGTCGATGAATCTGCCCCAGAAGATGATTCTGGGGCTCCACGTGTCATCCTCATCCTTAAAGACAATGGTGTCTTCCCACCAGCCCAGGAGCAAATTAGCATATGTGGGGGCACAGGGGCTCCCCATCGCTGTGCCCCTGAGCTGGTGGTAGTACTTCCCGTTAAAAAGAAAGTAATTCCGCTGTAACACAAAATCAAGAAGTTCCAATAAAAAAGTATTGTGTGATGTGTATTGAACTCCCCTACTGCTCAAGAAATACCCAATAGCGTGTAGGCCATCTTTATGCATAATACTGCTATAAAGTGCCTCAACATCAATGGAGGCTATAATGGTGTCTGGCTCAATGGAAACCCCCTCCAGTTTAGTTAGCAAATCACTGGTATCCCTGATGTAAGATGGAAGAGCTGTCACAAATGGTCTCAATAATCTATCTAAGTAGATGCTTGAATTTTGGGACAGGGCATCTACCCCTGACACTATGGGGCGTCCCTTAAGGGGGCACAGTCCCTTGTGGATCTTAGGCACAGCATAAAACGTTGCTACCATGGGGGATTTGGGAAGTAAAAAATCAAATTCACTTTTAGAGATAAGCCTCGACTCTAAGGCTCGTGTTAATATACTCCTTAATTCAAACGTGAACTCAGCCGTCGGATCGTTCTTTAGTACCTCGTATGTCCGACAAAATAGACATACATATCTCCGTGTATTTAACATGATCCATAACGACAATATTACCGCCTTTGTCGGAAGGTTTTACGACTATAGACGTGTTGTTCCTAAGATCTTCCAGAGATTTTCTTTCTGATTTGGTTAGATTAGGATAGGTAGAATCAAACTCTGGGATAATATTGTTGATCTCATCTGTGACCAATTTTTGGAACACATCAATGCTGCCAAAATTACCTGCCGGTGGCATCTTTTTGCTGACCGATCTGAGATCAGAAAAGGGGCCCTCACCAGATATCCTACTGCCCTCCATGCTCAATTCAGTCAATATTTCAAGATCGGTCAGGTCATCAAACGAGATACCTAATTGTTGACACTTTTGCATATCATTTTTATGAAAAAATTGTCTCCATCTGAGTTTCCTCGTAAAGAGGTTGAGGTCCTTAATCCAGGAAAAAGGGTCAAACCTCATTGTTGGAACAAAGGTGAGACCCTTACTGAGTACTTGTTTTTCTATTGTGGTCAGAAGATATGATGATAAGTTGATGATTTGGTTATCATCTCTTAATGGCCCTGTCATTACTTTTGATAGCTGATAGGGTTTCGATTCCGAAGATCGTACATAAGACCCCCCCGATCCTCTAAAAAAGAGGAAGAGGAGGAAGTAGAAGATTGGAAACCTCTGTCTGGACCAAAATTTTGCCATCTTCGTCCTCTCCGACCCCGATTTTTTGGTCTAGAGAATTGTTTAGATACAGACCCCCTCGATGTTGAATCGATATCTGAGGAGTCAATGTCCGAGGAGGATGCCTCAGCCCTCACTGTTGTAGTAGACTTTAAGGAAGGATACGCTCTCTTTTCTTTGAATTCTAAACAGTCTTTTAGGAAGCGCTTATGCTTCCTCTCTTTTATTTCCAGGTGGAATTTCTCCACTGAATTCTTGCGGGTTTCCTCTCTATTGGCAAATTCTGAGTCGTTTTTGTATTTCAAGATGTTATCAATAAGTTCCTTTAATTTGGAAGAGGAGTTCTCTAGGGTCTTCTTCTCCTCTTCCAGGAGAATATGCATAAACCTCAATGAAGAGGCAATTGACTCCTCCTCCCACTTTGCCAGTAAAGTAGGGGACACACACCTTGGTGCTGGCAACAAATATATTCTCAGACCACGTGGAACAATTTTATGTTTAATATAATTATCTAGGGATTGGACCTCCCACCAGGATTTGATGTTATTCTTATATGCTATAAGAACATCCGAAAATTGCGACCTCAAAGTTGGAGTAGATGATGTCCCATTTGCACCATCAATGTCTGAAAAAACCTCTCTAGCATCATCTAGCCATCTTTTTTTGTCTAATGGTCCTGAAAGGAAACTAGCTATCACTAATTGACCAACCAAAAACCAAACTGCTATAACGCGGAATCCTAGAACCAAGAACTAACCTAAACCAAACAAGGATCCCTAAAATATAACCTTTATTAGGGTACTTTTAAAATGGACTTTATTAATCAAAAATTATATAGAATTAAAAAGGCATCAAATGTACCTAAATAGCCCTGTATGGTACTCTAATACACCCTACCTAGCTGTGGAGGTAGGCACCCTACTTTACCGCGGTAGGCGCCCCCACTCGTCGAAGACTGGCCCTGTTGTTGCCCTAGGGCTCCCTTTGGTACTGGAAACCTGATAGGCACTACAACAGACTTCTATAGTGACCGTACCGTGACAACTTAGGGTGCCTACCTCCACTGTCAGGTAGTGGTCACTATAGGAGTCTGTTGTAGTGCCTATCAGGTTTCCAGTACCAAAGGGAGCCCTAGGGCAACAACAGGGCCAATCTTCGACGAGTGGGGGCGCCTACCGCGGTAAAGTAGGGTGCCTACCTCCACAGCTAGGTAGGGTGTATTAGAGTACCATACAGGGCTATTTAGGTACATTTGATGCCTTTTTAATTCTATATAATTTTTGATTAATAAAGTCCATTTTAAAAGTACCCTAATAAAGGTTATATTTTAGGGATCCTTGTTTGGTTTAGGTTAGTTCTTGGTTCTAGGATTCCGCGTTATAGCAGTTTGGTTTTTGGTTGGTCACTGGCAGGTCACCTGTGGTGTTCCTGCCTGTTTTGCTCATTGTAGCAACATGCTGCGTTCTGAAAAAACGCACCACATGTGCGTTTTTGCGGGAAAAACGCATGCGTTTTTTAATGCACAGTGGAGACGGGATTTTTTAAAATCCCCTCCACTATGCTGTAACATCTGGACGCTGCGTTTTTGACACTGCGGCTCAGCGCTGCGTCAAAAACGCAGCGTTTCCTGAACGTGGACACATACCCTTAGGGTATGTGTCCACGTTCAGGATTGCATCAGGATTTGGTCAGGATTTTTCATCAGTATTTGTAGCCAAAACCAGGAGTGGAACAATTAGAGGAAAAGTATAACAAAAACATATGCTCCAGTTCTGTATTTATCACCCACTCCTGGTTTTGGCTTACAAATACTGATGAAAAATCCTGACCAAATCCTGATGCAATCCTGAACGTGGACACATACCCTTAGACCTCACTCACACAGTGCATTTTTTTCCTGGTGTTTTTTTTTTACATCTGGCACATGTTTTGGTTTTAAAAGTAACAAGCTAATTCTTTGAAAGCTTGTTCTGCAGTTTTCTCGCCAGGCACTTTTTGAGCTCTCCCATTGATTTGTCTGGTAAAGAAAAGAGCGTCTTTCGAGCGGAAAACAGCAAAAGAATAGACATGTCACTTATTTTGACTCCTTCACCACGTTGGGTTTTTCTATTTTCGTTTTTTTTTGCTCCCCTTCTTCCCATTGCCATAACTGTTTTATTTTTCCATCAATGTGGCCATGTGAAGGCTTATTTTTTGTGAGACAAGTTGTACTTTTGAACGACACCATTGGTTTTACCGTATCATCTACTAAAAAATGGTAAAAAAATTCTAAGGGCGGTGAAATTGCAAAAAATGTGCAATCCCACAATTGTTGTTTTTTTTCACTAAATCCTAAAACTGACAAGCCCTTATGATTCTCCAGGTCATTACAGGTTCGTAGACGCCAAACATGTCTAGGTTCTTTTTTATTTACTGTATTTTTCGGACTGCAAGATGCACTTTTTTCCCCCCAAAAAATGTGAGGAAAATGGGGGGTGCGTCTTATAGTTGGAATGCAGGCTTACCGAGAGTGGTGGGGCGGCAGCAGAGGTGCGGGGATGATGAGGCGCAGTGAGCGGTATGGCGTGAGCGGGGTCCCTTCCACAGGTGAGGTGATGCAGTGGCCCAGTATCCAAGGTAAGCAACAGAGCCTGGTGAATCATGGCTTTATCGGTGGCGGCAGCCATTTTCCTGAGGCCGCGCGTGCGCAGATGGAGTGCTCTGCTTCCCGGGGCTTTAGGAAAATGGCCGTGGGAGGCCGTGCGTGCGCAGATGGAGATCGCGGCAGCCATTTTCCTGAAGCCCCAGGAAGCAGAGCACTTCATCTGCGCACGCGCGGCCTCAGGAAGATGGCCGCCGCCACCGATAAAGCCATGACTCACCCAGTTCTGCTGCTTTGCTTGGATACCAGGCCACTGCATCACCTCACCTTTGGAAGGGACCCTGCTCACGCCATACCGCTCACTGCACCTCATCATCCCCACACCTCTGCCGCCGCCACAGCACTGCTGCAACCCCCCATGGACACGAGGCTGTGGCGTTGCCCACCTAAACAGGAAGGGACCCTGCTCAGGTGCATGCCATATTGCCCACCGCATCACCGCACCTCTGCTGACACCATGCCTCCTGTGACCCTGCTCTGCCACCGCCAGCCCTCAGGTAAGATACTGTGAATTTTGACAATATGATGGACCCCCATCTTATAAAAAATATTTTTTTCTGCAATTTTCACCCAAAATTTGGGGTGCGTCTTATGGTCCGGTGCGTCTTATAGTCCGAAAAATACGGTAAGTGGTAAAGATTCCAAAATTTGTAAAAAAAATAAAATAAAAAATGCAGTTTTGCAAGACCCGCAGTGTCTCTATTTTTAGTGATCTAGTGCTGGGTGAATGCTCATTTTTTGTGTGGCAAGCTGACTTTTTATTGATACCATTTTGGTGTAGATATGATCTTTTGATTGTCCATAATTGCGTTTTAATGCAATGTTATGGAGACAAAAAAAACTTAATTCTAACGTTTTGATTTCTTTTCTCTTTATGCCATTTACCGATCAGATTAATTATTTTTATATGTTGTTTCTGAACGTGGCGATACCAAATATGTGTTTTTTTTAATTGTTTTATTTTGAATAGGGGGAATGGGGGTTGTATTAAACTTTTATTTTTTAAAATATTTTTAAAAACATTTTTTTTACTTGTTGCAATAGTTTCTATGGGAGACTAGTAGCTCCAATCATCCGATCGCTTGTTCTACACAGAGCAGGGCTGCGCTCATAGCAATCCAGCAATTACAATCTTTATTCAATCTTTTAAAACAATTTCAGGCCGGGGTCACACTTGTGAGTTCAATGCGAGAAACTCGCACGAGTCTCTCGCATCAAGTTCCGCACTGCCGCAGGCACTTGGGACCAGAGTTTGTGGCTGCATGTATTTCTATGCAGCCGCACGCTCCGGTCCCGAGTGCCGGTGGCAGTGGGGGACTTGATGCGAGAGACTCGTGCGAGTTTCTCGCATTGAACTCACAAGTGTGACCCCGGCATCAGAAGGAGAATGGTGGAAAACTTCTTGGGACAGTCCTAAAAAGTTTTCCACTATTCTCCCATTAAAACTGTTTTATAAGATTGAATAAAGGATTCTTTTCCCGGGAGGGTGAGTGCCACATTTTTTCTCTTCTGGTCTTTGCATAATATTTGTTGTATGTGTACTTCCCGTTTCTATGACATCCTATCAATCTTGATATAATAATGGTAATGGTTGAAGGCCATATTTGCGCAGGTGTCTCTGAACAGTAGAACAATGTACCACAGCTCCAGAGTCTGCTAAATCTTTATGAAGGTCTTTGGCAGTTAAGCAGGGGTCTGTATTCAATATGTCAAATAGAGGGCAGGTTACCGAGGGAGCAGTGACCTGTTATAAGCCATACAGATGAATATGTAAGCAGAGCACCACATAAACCCCCCTCCAGGCCTCCCCGGAGCATGAAAATTTCCTTAACTGAAAATAAGGATTAAACAACAACCACAAGACAGATTTCATCACCAGGTATCACTGCAATCAGTATAACGGAGCCAACCTGACAGTGTCACTGAGGCTACGTTCCCAGGCTGGCGCCTGAACTGCTGTGACCTTGATGAGATTCCCGCTAGCTCAATGAGAAAGTCTCACGGTGCAGCCCTAAGCTCAGAGAAATTTCTACCTGTGAACTGCTGTGAACTCACCTCTTCACCGTGAGGCTTTTTCTCACTGTGCTAACAGGGATCTCACCAAGATCACTACAATTCAGGGGTCCATCTGGGAACGCAGCCACAGTGATCGGAAGTAACCTAGATGACATCACCGCTAGTCACTGATGCTGCACTCAATCTCCCAGTGGATCTCAGGGTGGATGGCAGCACCTTAGCACCATTCAGTTGAAAACTGTTTATAGCCAGACATGTATTACGGCATGGGACAGAAAATGGGATATGGTTGTCTTTTTATTGTTGTTTCATTACAGGAGTGAAGGGCTTCAATGGAATGGACAATAACCAAAGTATGGTTTAATTTAGAATTATTAAAGGAGCCTGCGTCATTCTTTCAATGAAATGACTTTATCCTGGATGGTGTTTACTTACCATACCACTATAGGATTAGTAATGGATAGGTGTCTTATAGACACTTCTCTATTACTAAGCCATGGGCTTGATGTCACCGGACAATACAACAGTGACATCAACCCCACAAATATGAACCTCAGTTGCCACCGCTACAGGGCAAGTGGGAAGAGCCAGGCAAAGAACCAGAATTGGCGCATCTAATATACACTCCTTTTCTGGGCAGATGCGAGCTGCAGTTGTTTTTCAGGCTGAGAGCCAATATCAATGACCCTTTACCTGAGCCTGAGAATAGCAGCCCCCTGCTGTCTGCTCTAGCAAGGCTGGTTGTCAAAAGTGCTGGGGACCTCATGTTGTTTTTTAACGCTGACAGCTGAGGGTGTCATGTTCCCAATGGCAGGGAATTAAACACATAACACGGGCAAAAACAGGACAAGCTCTAGGGTGATGGAACCTGAGCTGACCGCGATCCTGAACCTCAACACTCAACTAACAGCAGCCGGGGAACGTTCCTGGGGAGACTCTAGACGTCTCGCGCCAGCCGGAGATCTAGCTACCCCATCAGAAGAATCACAGACCTATCTTGCCTCCAGAGAAATATTCCCACAGAAATAGCAGCCCCCCACATATAATGACGGTGAAATGAGAGGAAGGCACAAACGTAGTTATGAAAACAGATTCAGCAAAATGAGGCCCGCTTAAGCTAGATAGCAGAGGATGCAAAAGGTGAACTGCGCGGTCAGCTTAAAACCCTTCAAAATACCATCCTGAAATTACTTGAACTCATGTGCCAACTCATGGCACATGAGTGGTAATTTCAGCCCACTAGAGCAACCAGCAGCAGAGAATTACATATCTGCAAGCTGGACAAAAAACATGAAAGCAAACATGAAACAGGGAAATCCAGACTTAGCTTGTCTTGAAGGCCTAGGAGCAGGTAGCAAAGGTAACAGAGACACACTGATACATTGATAGCCGGCAAGGGAATGACAGGAAGGCCAGGTTAAATAGGAAACACCCAGCCTCTGATGGACAGGTGGAAACCAGAGACCGCAACCCACCAAAGTCACCCAGTACAGTTGTAACCACCAGAGGGAGCCCAAAAACAGAATCCACAACAGTACCCCCTCCTTGAGGAGGGGTCACCGAACCCTCACGAGAACCCCCAGGGCGATCAGGATGAGCTCTATGGAAGGCGCGGACCAAATCAGTCGCATGAACATCAGAGGCGACCACCCAGGAATTATCCTCCTGACCATAACCCTTCCACTTAACCAAATACTGGAGTTTACGTCTGGAAACACAAGAATCCAAGATCTTCTCAACAACATACTCCAATTCTCCCTCCACCAGCACCGGAGCAGGAGGCTCAACCGAAGGAACAACGGGCACCTCATACCTCCGCAATAACGACCGATGGAACACATTATGAATAGCAAACGATGCTGGGAGATCCAAACGAAAAGATACAGGGTTAAGAATCTCCAAGATCTTATAAGGACCGATGAACCGACGATAAAAATTAGCAAAACCCAAGAACTTCTGAAGGGAATGACAGGAAGGCCAGGTTAAATAGGAAACACCCAGCCTCTGATGGACAGGTGGAAACCAGAGACCGCAACCCACCAAAGTCACCCAGTACCAGTTGTAACCACCAGAGGGAGCCCAAAAACAGAATCCACAACATGAGGGATGCAGCCCTGAACAGTAACATGGGCTTCCTGGTGAAGTCTGTGTTCGGTGTCTGTGCACGAACAGTAGGTGTTTGGTACGGACACCAAACTTTACCATTCGGGTTTGCCCCTGTCTGCTAACAGGCTAATTAAGGTCTGAAACTTTGGTCAAAGTTATCTGAGTGCACAAATTTTCAAGGGTGCCCAAACTTTTGCATCGGCCCCTTTTCCTTTTTGTAATTTTTAAAAATGTAAAACATGAAAATATATTTTTTTCCCTAAAATACAAAGGAAATATTTTATCTTTAACCTTAGTCCTTTTAGAGATTATTTCATCTTCGTCTTGCTTAGCTGTTCATAATAACAGTAATTTTGACCAGCGGTGCCCAAACTTTTACATTTCAATGTAAATCCCTTCTAAATCTGATGTTCTAATACCATGCCCTAGATGTTCTCAAAAACATGTCCAAGACTTGTCTCAAGACCAGAAAAAAATGTTCTGAGACCAGCTTTGCTTGCAGCAGTCACGAAAGTGATTTCTTAATATACAATACCCGGCCCTGAATCATCGGAAGAAGAAAGGTGAGTCTCTGTGTGTAAGGTAGAAATTGTCATAAAAAAAAAAACAGAACAATTTGTTTTGCCTTCTGCTATTTGTTAAGATCCGGCAGTAAATCTTTTTGACTCAAGGTTATGTTAAAATACCAAATTATTTTTTGGGGGAGTTTTTTGTCATCTTGGCCGCTTATCTTTGTTCCGCACGCTTATTTATAGTAATGAGAAACCATAACAATGTTTAGTAAGTCTGTTGTGAATCCGACAAACAGCTGGTCAATTCATACCGCGCTTTGAATGTCATCGTATGGCACACATCCTTTTGTACAGATGTAACAATTGGAAGTTGTAAAGAGTTAACTTTAGCAATCCAACTCCCTAGAATGGGCTATGCATTATCTTTTTGTTGAATTCAGACAGTTCCTTGCTGTCCCTTTTTATTTCTTTTTCCTCCCCTCTCTCTTTCTTTAGTTTGTTGCTGACTGTGAATTCAAAAGAATCCCTCATTTTAATGTCTCCAGACTTTGGAATCTTTGAAACGTTTTCCGCCATGTTGCTACTTACCCAGTTTACAGATGATAGAACTTCACAATTCCGGAGAAACCCGCGGTTCTTGATATTATCCTTGAAGAAAAAGAGTTTCTGAGACTCATCCTAAATATAGACTTTCATTCCCTGCTCCAGTACATTTTGCTTTTATTTTAGAGAAGCGGTATATCACACTAACGGGATCTATTAATCCAAGTCACTTTCTGAACTAATGGTTGTGTTTTTACCCTACGATACAATTTTTGTCAATTTACAAAAACTAATTAATAAGCGCATTTTGCAAATTACAAAATTGCCCATTTGTTTACCTCTTACAACCTCAATTAAGAGCAAAATGCCAGAAAAAGGCAACTTTTGCCCTTCAACCTGGTTTCTTTTTAATTAACAAGTGTTGTTTCAGTATGTTAACTGAAGCTAAAAACTATTTTCTTCAAATTATACCTGTCATGTCAGGTGACTATTTAGAATAAGCATTCATATGTGCGCATAGGTAATAACACTATTTCTGCACTTTATATAATTTGTATTCTACATTTTTCACCAGTTTTCCCCTCTGCAAATAGTATATCTAACATTCAGCTGTCTCTGAGATAGTGGGTAGAGATAACCCATTATGGTGTGCCCCATACAATGCACATACAGACATGAGGGATTCCTGCTCTCCTGTCTCTATGTAACACATGTTCAGAAGCAGTAGAAGCATAGCAGACATAATACAGTAGTACTAAACAGTGTAGCTGTGAATCCTGCTATTAGGCTCACCAACTGAGGTGAATTCTCAGAGCCCAAAGACTGGGTGGGTGCTTGGGTCATGGGCGCCAATGCAGCAGGCAGTTGAGGCACACAGGAAACAGGTAGCAAAGGTACAGGAGACCACAGACATACAGGAGTCCGGGAACAGGTAGCAGAAGGGCTGGAGACCACAAACAGGTAGCAGAGGTCGAGGAGACGGCAGTTAGGTAACAGAGGTTCTGGAGACTGCAGAAAGTAACATAGGTTGTGGAGACTGCAGAGCGGTAGCAGAGGTCCTGGAGACCACAGACAGTTAGCAAAGATCCTGAAGACCACAGATATATAACAGAGGTCCTTGAACAAGTAATGAGCAGATTGTGGTGAACAGAGTCTTAATACCAAAACACCACTGGGTGTCTTGGTGGGCAGTATATAGGCCTAAGTAGATGATCACATATGAACACGCCAGGCTACTTGCAAAGCGTGACATGGAGAACAAGAGAGTTTAGAGGACTGGGGAGAAGAGAGCAGAGCCAGAACCCGGGACAAGTGTGTGACACCTGCACTGAGGTGAAATAGAACATTTACTAGATATCAGAAATATGTGTCTGAGTGCTTCTCTCTCATGCAATGGCTTCCTAAGAAGTAATGAGAATTGTAGTTATTAGTAGGGTTGAGCGACTTTTCCTTTTTTGAGGTCGAGTCGGGTTTCACGAAACCCGACTTTCTCAAAAGTCAAGTCTAGTGAAATCGGCCGATCTTCTTGAAAAGTCGGGGTCGGGGATCAGCCGAAACACGAAACCCAATGCAAGGTAATGGAAAATCTATATATTTTTATATTTACTTCAGTGCGATATATGTGAAAAGCCGGTAATTCAATTGCCGGCTTTTTATTTCTCCTGCCTAAACCCGACATGATATGAGATATGGTTTACATACAGTAAACCATCTCATATCCCCCTTTTTATTGCATATTCCACACTACTAATGTTAGTAGTGTGTATGTGCAAAATGTCGGCGCTGTAGCTATTAAATTTAAGGGTTAAATTGCGGAAAAAATTGGCGTGGGCTCCCGCGCAATTTTCTCCGCCAGAGTGGTAAAGCCAGTGACTGAGGGCAGATATTAATAGCCTAGAGAGGGTCCATGGTTATTGGCCCCCCCTGGCTACAAACATCTGCCCCCAGCCACCCCAGAAAAGGCACATCTGGAAGATGCGCCTATTCTGGCACTTGGCCACTCTTTTCCCACTCCCGTGTAGCGGTGGGATATGGGGTAATGAAGGGTTAATGCCACCTTGCTATTGTAAGGTGACATTAAGCCAGATTAATAATGGAGAGGTGTCAATTATGACACCTATCCATTATTAATCCAATTGTATGAAATGGTTAAAAAAAAAAACACACACACAATATTGCAAAGTATTTTAATGAAAAAAAAACACACAGGTTGTTGTAATATTTTATTGTTCTCTCAATCCACCTGAAGACCCTCGCTCTGTAACAAAGGAAACATAATAAACCAACAATATACATACCATCCGTAGATCTGTAACATCCCACGATGTAAATCCATCTGAAAGGGTTAAAATATTTTACAGGCAGGAGCTCTGCTAATGCAGCTGTGCTCGTGCCTGTAAACCTTGGGGAATGAAGGAAATGTAGGTCAATGACCTATAGTTACCTTCAGTCGCGGTGATGCGCCCTCTGCTGGATGTCCTCATATGACGTCGAGCGTGGGAAAAAGTTCCCAGGCTGCAGTTCATGAGGACATCCAGCAGAGGGCGCATCACTGCGACTGAAGGTAACTATAGGTCATTGACCTACATTACCTTCATTCACCGGGGTTTACAGGCACGAGCACAGCTGCATTAGCAGAGCTCCTGCCTGTAAAATATTTTAACCCCTTCAGATGGATTTACCTCGTGGGACGTGACAGATCATCTGAAGGTATGTATATTGTTGGTTTATTATTTTGCAAAGCGAGGGTCTTCAGGTGGATTGAGAGAGCAATAAAATATTAAAACAACCGGTGTGTTTATTTCATTAAAATACTTTTTAATAATGTGTGTGTGGTTTTTTTTAACCCTTTCATACAATTGGATTAATAATGGATTAATAATGGATAGGTGTCATAATTGACGCCTCTCCATTATTAATTTGGCTTAATGTCACCTTACAATAGCAAGGTGACATTAACCCTTCATTACCCCATATCCCACCGCTACACGGGAGTGGGAAGAGAGTTCACGAAACCCGACTTTCCCAAAAGTCGTCGACTTTTGAAATTGGCCTATCTGTTTCGCTCAACCCTAGTTATTAGTTTAGCACTGCAGTGAGGTTAAACACTTACTAGAAAGTTTCACCACTGCCCGAGTTTCTCTGCTTCTTTTTCACTCTGCTCCTCACTTATTTCCTTTCTATATGAATCAATAAGTAGCATAAGTAAACATGTGGCTTTTACTAAACACAAAGAAGACAAAGATTTTGACTACTGCCGGGTACGACCAGGACACATTTGAGATGGACGGCGACATACTAGAACTTGTAAAGCACTTCATCTTACTCGGATCAATGATCACTCAAGATGCAACAATGACAACGGTTCGTAGTCTGCTTTTTTTCTGTAGCAACATATGGATGTGAATCCTGGATCATAAAGCAACAAGACAGAAGAAGAATCAACACGTTCAAAATGTGGTGCTGGAGAAGGATGCGATCAATACCATGGATGGCAAAAAGAACAAACAAATCAATTTTGAAACAAATCAAGCCAGACATGTCTCTCGAAAAAAGGATCACCAAGCTACAACTTGCCTACTTTGGACATATACGAAGAGAGCAATCACTGGAGAAGGACATCATGGTCTGAAGGATAGAAGGAACACGGCGAACTGGAAGACCAGTAACCTGATGGCTTGATACAATTAAGATAACGGTGGAGAAAATCTAGGCTTGCATAAGATCAATCTTCCTACACATCATTATTATCCATCAAGTTAAAATGGCTCTAGACGGAGCTGAAGGCCGTATAACAATAAGAGTAGATCTTCTGCACTGCACCTTTAAGTCTAATGTATCTGTATGCCTAGGAGCAGAGCAATGCTGGTGGTCAAGCATAAAGAAAATTCAAAGTCTGGTCCTGCACATCACTATTTATATTATATATTTAAATGCAATAAATTATTTTTTCCTCCGTTGTTATGATTTTTCTATACATGGAGTTTTTCAAGGTTCTGAGTTGAATGCTTGATGTTTTAATGTTTGGTGGTTGGTTTTCTGCGTCATTATAGTGATGTCCCAGGTTATTTGAGGTTTATATAAATCAAATTGATAAGAAATTACATAAGAGATTCAGTTTTCCAAAAAATGTTGAAAGCGAATTATGATTTACGCACATCCATAGATACAAAACGTTTCACAGAAGGAAAGAGCCTTGACACCACAACGTGTCACCGAGCTGGAAATCCTTTGTTTTATCTCTTTCTTTGGAAAATCCTAACACTGTACAATATACTCTATAATCTTCACAATATGGTGTTCATAGTGCTATACTGCATTGTTTTATCAACTACAACTCCGGAATACGAAAATAAGAGAAATTTATACCTGTCCATAAAGGGTTTGTATCAATTTACAAAGTCATCTATGGAATAAGTGATAACTGGCATTTCCTTGAAAGCCTGACCACTGGCATTCCCACCAAACCTGAGAATGGGGATCTGAAATATCCCGTTGGTATGGTTCAGTGGCATTAGCCGGCAGTATTATAGACAATGAATCATACATGGCCCTGTTTTTTGAGATCGGCAAGGGTCCCAGTGATCAAGTTTTTAACTTCTATTGTGTACACTTTCTAAATGGGTCCAAACCCTTTACAGTAGGTCTGTATAGTCAGGGCAGTTGTTTGTGCTCCAGAGCTGCTGCTCATCCTAATTTTACATATATCTCCAGATTTCTGCTCTGCTCTACTGTATTTATTTTGTTTTCCATGCTTTGGTGCAAAAGAGCAATGCTTAATTCTCTAAGTTCTGAGCTCTCATGCTCCTTTGGAATTCTGGAGACATTGTTAGATCTCCTATAGCTTCTCGGTCAGACCCTTCCCTTCTTGCTGGCTCTTGGCTATTTTTTTTTGCTATTACTTGTTGTAGACCTAGGCTTGTATTTTGATGTCTACGTTGCTTAACCACATGCATTGAGGTTTGGCACATATAGTCCTTCTCCAGTGATGACATTGGCTTGCTCAGGACCTTACATTTTCTTGATGTTTCATATGCCTATGAACTTCCTCTTGATGACCTTTGACTAGTCCCAGACTACATTTCCATTATTCTGCACTACTGCTGCTAGTCCAGGACTATGCCACAGATCACAACCTGGGGATTCCCTGCAGCGAAATCCTGATCTCTGTATAGAAGTTAAAAACTGAATACCTGGGAATCCCTCAGGCTCGATGGCGCCAATGAGATTAAATCTCAAGTGGTCCACTTCAAGCTCAAGGCCAACTCTTTCTACATGTGTAAGATCTATTATATCCAACACACAACTCACTCAGCTTGGTTTACTGAGTCCTTGTCAGGCAAATGAGAGGTATCCTTGGCCTGCACAATGGAAGTATCTGAGACTGAGGCTCTGTATGGAGGCAACTGAGACATCGATCAGGACATCTTCGGTGCTCATGGTTGTGGGGTGAGGAAAAACTGTGGTTGGCACTTCAAAGTTCATCTGTGACAATCTGAGATTGACACTTAAAGGGGAAACTTTGGCAATCTCTCTTGAGGAAATAGCAACCGGCAAACTGGATCCATGGCATGAGCATCAGAGACTGAAATTTTGTATGGAAACACCAATGGGGACACTTATGAACCACCATGTCTTGGGTAAAGTCAGTGGTGATGGGGAATTAATGATGGTCTTTTATTTGTTTGCAGTTGCCCCCATAAAAGTGATAAATGCCTTTGACAGCAACCTTGGAGAAGACTTTCATAGAATTAGATAAGATGACCCTATGTGTAGCCCACATAGCATAGCAACCTTCCGTCGTCTGACTGTCCATTAAGCAGCCAGCTTGTTTCCATAGAGTATGAGAGTGTGTCCATCCCTGGGTGATTGATATTAATATGATGTGGCCGCCGGACAGGTGTCATACGCACTGAGTTTTCAAAACAGTTCTGGGAATTTTCCAACATTTTATCCAAACCATTAAAGTCATATTTATTTAGCCAAGGGGCACAGAGGGAATAACATTTTTGGATGGCCCCAAGCAGCGTCACTTAAGTTCCAGCACTACAGGTGGAAGACATTAGCCAAAAAGGAAAATCATTTAAGAGCAATACAAATACACTCGTTATCTCACAAGCTTAATAGCCTTATTTTCTCACTCTGCTGTATAATGACAGCTCTCGGTGCTGGTGCAAGCTGCCGCTCCCAGAGTCTAATTGTTTTTAAATGTTAATAGAAACGGATCACACGGTGCCCATCAATCTGCTCGCAGGTAAGTGAGACACAGCAGCCCGGACTCCCCTCGCTCCACCAGTAATTCCGAGCTTCTTGGCAGGGGTCCTGCAGCAGGTACTGAAGCTGTACTCATTAGGGTCTGAGTACTACTCATCATAAGGAAAGCCACTTATTACAGTATCACATAAAGGGGCGCCCCACAGACGCTCCAATTAGAGACAATTCCGCACCTAATAGATGGATACTATTAAACCGCTTTATTTGCATGTTAGAGGTTTTATCATTCAGCTTGTATCTTGGATTAGTGATATTAGTTTTTCTTGGTTTTCTGTACTCATAAGTTACTATTATTCACAATACTTCTTTTTTTTTTGTTTAATTACAAACATTAATGGTCAAATATGGAAATTAATATATCATCTACAAAGTATCCAGACCCCAGATGATGAAGCGGTCAAGGAACCCTTAACTGTCTCTAGAACAATGACCAAATTTTGGGCTACTATGACCAAGTTCTCTGCGACTTGCAGTTTTGTGTTTTTGGATACAGTGATGCCTCGGTCTTGTGCCACGAAACAATCGTTAAATGTGGTCGTCAATATTTGTGTTACATCGTCTAAGTCGCCATGTTGCTCTGGCTTAGAGATAGATAATAGATAGATAAATAGATAGATAGATAATAGATAGATTGATTAATAGATAGATAGATAATAGATACATAGATAGATAGATAGATAGATTAATACATAGATAATAGATACATAGATCATAGATAGATAGATATATAATAGATAGATTAATACATAGATAATAGATAGATAGATGATAGATAGATAGATGATAGATTGATAATAGATAGATAGATTAATAGATAATAGATAGAGTGATCTCAAGTTACGTACATTTATTCTACAGAAGCAATCAGTATGAGTTTTCTGATACTTGTTGGTCTATTCTTTTAATAATGTTTTTTTTTAAAGAATTCCTGAATTTTCAGGTGGCTTTTTTAGAGTAGGCAGTGGAATAACACTATTTTTAGCCTTAAAGAATTTGCATATGTGACACTAATCACTACTCACGGACAGCCATGAGGCTGGGTAGTCAAGAGGTCCGAGAGCAAAAGCCAGGAAGGCTGAGACAGAGGGATAGTCAGGTCACAATCTGGGGTCAAAATTCAAAGAAGGTAGCGGATCACGACAAAAGGGCTAGGCAAACGGATGGTCACGGACAAATCTAAATTCGAGCAGCAAAGATCAGAATACAAGATTAGAATACAGAGCAAACACACACCACGTGAGCTAAGCTAAAAATGGCAGCAATATAAGGCAGAGAGATGGCTGACTAGCCAGGAAATTACTCCAAACAGTAGACATAAGGAGAAAACCATGGCACGTCCAGGCCTTGATTTGACAACCAAACTGTCACTCAAGAGACTGACAGCTTAGCATGCCTCAGCTTCATCACCATACTGAGAGATCATTATGCCTCTTCCCTAGATTGGACTCCAAAACAGTCATTCACTGCCTCCAGACACACCGATAAGCAGAATCGTGACAGCATACTTCATTTTTCAGCAGTTTTCCCCTCTGGAGGCTCTCTCTAATTTTCACTTTTCTCTGTGCTTCTAGGTAGAGACTATCTGCTATGATATCTCCCATACACATCACACACAGACACAAAGGATTCCTGCTCTCCTGCCTCCACATAGCATATTTTCAGAAGTGGCAGCAGCATGCAGGCCATTATACAGTAGTACTGAGCAGTGTAACTGTGCATCCAGCCCATCACGGGTGTTAAAAAAAGCTTACTAGAAAGCAGCAGCACAAGTTTGTGTGGGTCTGTCTCTTTTTAACTCTGCCCCTTCTCCCTTTATACACTTCAATAAACAGCAATAATCTGAGCTGGCAGTAGTGTAGTATTTTAGCTGCATTTAAGAGCAAATGATGAGTTTAGAGGGAGAGAAGGGGCTCATAAGTGGAGAAAGAAACAGATCTCTCTTATCTATATATATAATTGTCTAAGGGTTTTTCCGTCTGTCTGTCTGTCTGTCTGTCTGTCTGTCTGTCTGTCTGTCCTGGAAATCACTCCATATAAGGTATGGTCTACAAACAGGATACCTTATATGGAGTGGTCGGCGGTTTGTAGACCATACCTTATATGGAGTGGTCGGCGGTTTGTAGACCATACCTTATATGGAGTGGTCGGCGGTTTGTAGACCATACCTTATATGGAGTGGTCGGCGGTTTGTAGACCATACCTTATATGGAGTGGTCGACGGTTTGTCGGGCGGCCTCGACCAATCAGAGATGGGCACAGCATGGCGACGATGATGTCATAATGGTTGCCATGGCGACGATGATGTCATAAAGGTTGCCTCGACCAATCAGCGACGGGCACAGTCTGCCGCGAATTACATACTACGGGGACATGCATATTCTAGAATACCCGATGCATTAGAATCGGGCCACAGTCTAGTAAGATATATTTACGGAGCGCCCCCAGACGCAGGGCCGCGGGGTACTCGGTACCAGGCCTCTCTGTCTCAGTTCTGGGGTTGTCACGGTGGCTAGACCCAGTCCGTGACCCTGCTAAGGGGCGTCCAATGAAAGGTGTAGGTGGTGGTGCGTGGTGCAGTTCGCGGTGAATAACGAGGACACAGGGTTGCAGTCTCTTTTCCTCTTTACTGAAGGCTTCAAGATCCTCAATCCGGAGTACGGTTAACAGGGCTGTCCGAGACCAGCCGGTCCGATGGCACCTCCAGAGTTACCTTTGCAGGTGGAAATCTGTGCCTTCCTTCTAGCGCCTGTGTGTTGTAGTACTTCCCTGCTGAACACCACGGGATAGTCCTTACAACTGTTGTGTCTGTTTCTGATGTTCTTTCCCACAACCTATGTCTGTTCTGATGTTCTTTCTCCGTCCCCCAGATGATATGGCTAGGACGCACCCATATGACGGGTTGGCCTGGAGTTCTTCCGGGACCCTAGCGACGCCCCTCTCCCACAGTTGCCCCCTATGTCTGCTTAGGTGTTTTAGGTGAGACAGCCAACCTATAATTAACTGTCCTGCTGTTGGTTTGGAGTAATGCTTGGAGCCCAATACTTCCTTGGTGTTCCGGCCACCGGCTACGCGCCTCAGTAGGATGTTACCTCAATCTTACAGCATGACTCCTACTAGTGTTATCTCCTTTTTGCTATGATCTCGTTTCTCACTCTTCACAATAAACCCCGCTTCTTGTCCTTTCTTGAGATACCGCCGCGATGTGGTGCAGGCGCGGTTCCTTAACGTTCTCTCTTGTTTGCTAGGCCTCTGTCAGGATCCCACCCCTGACAGGGACCCCCCTGAATCTTCCCCTGCAACACCCTCTGCCACAGGATGTTGCCTGGTTCGAACCCAGTCAGCTTCTGTCTAACTTTCTATCCAACCCCCAGTTTTACCAAATTGTGAGGAGTGGCCTAATACATAGTGCCCTTTGCTCCCCCTGGAGGCCAGACTATGAAGTGTATTGGTGTCTGTGATACCTGGTCAGGTGAACTCCTTAAGTGCCATCAGACGTGCCATCACTCCCCTTAGTGGCGGAGCATCAGTACTGCAACGACCAGGACTCTGGGGCGCTGCACTCCCCCCCAGTTAAATCCAGTACTCCCGGACTGGGAAGAAAACAACAATACATGTCAGCAAAAGACATAAATTTTGGAATGCAATAAACAAGTAATAGGAAATAATAATAGTGCTTCCCTTTATGGGGGGTGAGGACTCTTAAAGGTTACAAACAAACATAGTTAAATATTTTAAATAACACACTATAAATAACTTTTACTACCCAGCCGGGTATTCTACTAAGTGCAAATTCTGAACAATAATTTAACTTTGCCTCTAAGGAAGTATAAGCTGGATCCACTAAAGGCTTACTATAAAACTCCTAAAATATAAATTAACTTTTCTTCATTTCTCTCTTCTAAGTGCAACACCTTCTTCTTGATTTCTTGATTTGTCTTATGCAGGACCGCCTGTCTATCTGCCCAGGCCTACTGCCTCTTTTCTTAGCACAGGACTACTGAGCCATCTCTCTATGGCTCCTAGGAGGACTCACCCACTAACCCCTACGGGCTCACTTCCTGTCCTCAATTTCTAGCAACATTATCAAACATTTTCTATAACTAACTAGCTGGCTACATATAACTTGTTATGTAAAACATTATTCACTTTCTCTTAAGGCAACATTGTATATTAAGTGCAACTGGTGAACTTTCCCTTTAAGAGGGGACCAAGTCTCTTCGAGGTAGTGCAACTGCTCAAGTTGCAAGTCCGTGTAAGGCAGGAACTCCTATACTGTTTCCAGGAACAGTGTCTTCGCAAAGGGTTCTCTTTTTTTTTGTAAAACCAGTAGGGGGCACCCTTAATAGGGTGCGAACTATTTACATCACAGTTTGTGAACCATTCACCGTTCATGATTCGGCAGTCTTTTCCAAATAGGGGGTTTAAAGAAGCAAAAAGGGGAAAACTGTTGTGATCCGCTTTTTGGGCTCCCCTAGTGGTGGCTGGTGGTACTGGAGACTTGTGTGTTCTTTTCTGCCTCAGCTCACCTGCTTCCATCAGTTTTGGGAGTTCCCTATTTAGCCTTGCTCTCCAGTCACTTCCTTGCCGGTCATCATTGTAACCTGAGTCTTTCAGTTGCATGTTCCTGCTACCAGTCTGCTGATCAGCTAAGTGGACTCTTGTCCTTTTTGTTTTGTATTTTTTGTCCAGTTTACAGTTTGTCAGTTCCTGTTACTGGAAGCTCTTGTGGACTGAAAATGCCACTCCTGTGTCATGAGTTGACACAGGAGTCTTAAAGTAATTTCAGGATGGGTTTTTGAAAGGGTTTTTCAGCTGACCGTGAAGTCCTCTTTTGTATCCTTCCTCTATCTAGTAAGTGGACCTCGCTTTGCTAAATCTACCTTCATACTGTGTATGTCTTTTCCTCTGAACTCACCGTTAATATATGTGGGGGCTACTATCATCTTTGGGGATTTCACTAGAGGTAAGCCAGGTCTATTCCTTCCTCTTCCAGGCGTAGTTAGTTCTCCGGCTGGCGCATGGCATCTAGGCAGCCGTAGGAATGCTTCCTGGCTACTGTTAGTTGTGTGGTAGATTTAGGTCACGGTCAGCTTGAGTTTCCATCACCCGAGGGCTAGTCTGTTATTTTGTGTTTCTGATGTTCCCATGCCATTGGGGAATCATGACAGTATGACCGGCCACTGTTAAAGCAATTGGCAGAAGAGAGGAGAGTAAAAGAAGTCTGTAGATTTTTTTTTTTTTTCCTCACATGTTTGCTACTTAGTTGGCTCAGTTGTATTTCTGCTCTATTTACAGCCTTGCCTTTCTCTCCTTCTAATCCTTGAATGGCTCTGATCTCTCCGGTGTAAGGATGGACTCTCAGAGTTTGGCTGCAGGTTTAAATAATCTTGCTACGAAGGTTCAGAATTTACAAGATTATGTTATATGTACTCCTATTTCTGAACCTAAGATTCCTACACCAGAGGTATTTTCCGGAGATAGATCTCGGTTTCTGAATTTCAAATGTAATTGTAAATTATTCCTTTCTCTCAGACCTCACTCCTCTGGAGATCCTGTTCAGCAGGTTAAGATTGTGATTTCTTTGCTGCGAGGTGACCCTCAAAATTGGGCATTTTCATTGACACCAGGGGATCCTGCGTTGCTCAATGTGGATGCGTTTTTTCTGGCTTTAGGGTTGCTGTATGAGGAACCTAATTTGGAGATTCAAGCTGAAAAAGCTTTAATAGCCCTGTCTCAAGGGCAAGATGAAGCTGAGATATACTGCCAAAAATTTCGTAAATGGTCTGTGCTTACTCAGTGGAATGAATGTGCCCTAGCGGCAATTTTCAGAGAAGGCCTTTCTGATGCCGTTAAGGATGTCATGGTGGGGTTTCTGTTGTGATTCGGTTCGTGGGCTCCCCCGGTGGTCTCTTGTGGTACTGGTGTCCTGCAAGCTTTGCCTTCTCAGTTCACCTGTTCCTATCAGGATGTGGGAGTATCCTATTTAACCTTGCTCCTCAGTCATTCTAATGCTGGCCATCAATGTATCCAGAGTGATTCTGTTGCATGTTCCTGCTCCCAGTTTTCTGCTCAGCTAAGTTGGACACTTTAGTCCTTAAGTCTATTTTTGTATGTTTTGTCCAGTTTGCACTTATGTGAATCTCTGCAGCTGGAAGCTCTTGTTGGGCTGAAATTACCACTCCAGTGGCATGAGTTGTCACATGAGTTAAGGTAATTTCAGGATGGTGCTTTGAAGGGTTTTGCAGCTGACCGCGAAGTCCTCTGTTGTATCTTTCTGCTATTTAGTTAGCGGGCCTCTCTGTGCTAAATCTGCTTTCATACTACGTGTGTCCTTTCATCTGCTCTCACCGTTATTATATGTGGGGGGCTGCTATCTCCTGTGGGGACATTCTCTGGAGGCAACCCAGGACTGTGTTTTCTTCTACCAGGGGTAGTTAGTTCTCCGGCTGGCGCGCGGCATCTAGAGACAACGCAGGAATGCCCCCTGGCTACTTCTAGTGTGGTGTGTAGGTTTAGCATCGCGGTCAGCCCTAGTTTCCATCACCCGAGAGCTTGTCCGTTTATTCTATGCTTCTGATGTTTCCTTGCCATTGGAAACCATAACAGTATGGCCAGCCCAAATGTTTAATCTATAGGCTGAAGCAGGAGAGAAAAGGAACTGTGTGAAACCTTTTTTTTTTTTTTTTTTCCTTCCTCTGAAGTTGCACTCCAGCTCTAATTGCAGTCTCCTGTTTTCCTCTCCTCTTAACCCCTGAATGGCTCAGACTTTATCTGTTGAAATATGGATCCCCAGAGTCTGGCTACCAATTAGTATAATCTTGCCCCTAAAGTTCAGAATATACAAGATTTTTTGTTACATGCTCCTCGGTCTGAACCTAAAATTCCTATACCGGAGTTTTTTTCTGGAGATCGATCTTGTTTTCTAAATTTTAAATACAACTGTAAATTGTTTCTTTCGCTGCGATCTCATTCTGCTGGAGATCCTGCCCAGCAAGTAAAAATTGTTATTTCTTTACTGCGGGGTGACCCCCAAAATTGGGCATTTTCATTGGCACCAGGGGATCCTGCGTTGCTCAATGTGGATGCGTTTTTTCTGGCTTTGGGGTTGCTTTATGAGGAACCAAATTTGGAGATTCAGGCTGAGAAAGCCCTAATAGCCCTCTCTCAGGGGCAAGATGAAGCCGAAATATATTGCCAAAAATTTCGAAAATGGTCTGTGCTTACTCAGTGGAATGAGTGCGCTCTGGCGGCAATTTTCAGAGAAGGTCTCTCTGATGCTGTAAAAGACGTCATGGTGGGGTTTCCTGCGCCTACTGGTCTGAATGAGTCCATGACAATGGCAATTCAGATTGATCGGCGTTTACGGGAACGCAAACCTGTGCACCAGTTGGCGGTGTCTTCTGAAGAGGCACCACAGAGTATGCAATGTGATAGCTTTCTGTCCAGAAGCGAACGACAGATTCATAGGCGCAAAAATCATTTGTGCTTCTATTGTGGAAATTCTACTCATGTTATATCAGCATGCTCTAAACGAACAAAGAAAGTTGATAAATCCTCTGCTATTGGCACTTTGCAGTCCAAGTTTATTTTGTCTGTAACTCTAATTTGTTCGTTATCTTCTATTGTTGCGGATGCGTATGTGGATTCTGGCGCCGCTTTGAGTCTTATGGATTGGTCCTTTGCCAGGCGCTGTGGGTTTGATCTAGAGCCTCTGGAAGTTCCTATACCTTTAAAGGGTATTGATTCTACACCATTGGCTAGTAATAAACCACAATACTGGACACAAGTGACTATGCGTATGACTCCAGACCATCAAGAGGTGATTCGCTTCCTTGTACTGTATAATCTACATGATGTGTTGGTGCTGGGATTGCCATGGTTGCAAACTCATAACCCAGTCCTTGACTGGAAAACAATGTCTGTACTAAGCTGGGGATGTCAGGGAAATCATGGGGACACATCTTTGGTCTCCATTGCTTCATCTATTCCCTCTGAAATTCCTGAGTTTTTGTCTGATTATCGTGAGGTTTTTGAGGAATCTACTCTTAATTCTCTTCCTCCTCACAGAGATTGCGATTGCGCCATAGATTTGATCCCTGGCAGTAAATTTCCTAAGGGTCGTCTATTCAATCTGTCTGTACCTGAACATGCTGCCATGCGAGAGTATATTAGGGAGTCCTTGGAAAAGGGACATATTCGTCCTTCTTCGTCTCCTCTTGGAGCGGGGTTCTTTTTCGTAGCTAAAAGCGATGGTTCTTTGAGACCTTGTATTGATTATAGACTCTTGAATAAGATCACAGTCAAGTATCAGTATCCTTTGCCATTGCTGACAGATTTATTTGCTCGCATTGAGGGGGCGAAGTGGTTCTCTAAGATTGATCTTCGCGGTGCGTATAATTTGGTGCGAATTAAGCAGGGGAATGAGTGGAAAACCGCATTTAATACGCCCGAGGGCCATTTTGAGTATTTGGTGATGCCTTTTGGTCTGTCAAATGCCCCTTCGGTCTTTCAGTCTTTTATGCACAATATTTTCCGTGAATATCTGGATAAATTTATGATTGTTTATTTGGACGATATCTTGATTTTTTCGGATGACTGGGAATCTCATGTTCAACAAGTTAGGAGGGTTTTTCAGGTTTTGCGGACCAATTCTCTGTTTGTTAAAGGTTCAAAGTGTGTTTTTGGGGTTCAGAAGATTTCTTTTTTGGGGTACATTTTTTCCCCCTCTTCTATTGAGATGGATCCTGTGAAGGTTCGGGCTATTTGTGACTGGACGCAACCGACTTCTCTTAAGGGCCTTCAGAAATTTTTGGGCTTTGCTAACTTTTATCGTCGATTCATAACTGGTTTTTCTAGCGTTGTCAGGCCTTTGACTGATTTGACTAAAAAGGGTGCTGATGTTGCAGATTGGTCTCCTGCTGCTGTGGAGGCCTTTCGGGAGCTTAAGCGCCGTTTTTCTTCTGCTCCGGTGTTGTGCCAGCCTGATGTTTCTCTTCCTTTTCAGGTGGAAGTTGATGCTTCCGAGATCGGAGCGGGGGCGGTTTTGTCGCAGAAAAGTTCAGATTGTTCAGTGATGAGACCTTGTGCGTTCTTTTCTCGAAAATTTTCGCCCGCCGAGCGAAATTATGACGTCGGTAATCGGGAGCTTTTGGCGATGAAGTGGGCATTCGAGGAGTGGCGTCATTGGCTTGAGGGTGCTAAACATCAGGTGGTGGTCTTGACTGATCACAAAAATTTGATTTATCTTGAGTCGGCCAGACGTCTGAATCCTAGACAGGCGCGCTGGTCGTTGTTTTTCTCCCGGTTTAATTTTGTGGTTTCGTATCTGCCAGGTACTAAGAATGTGAAGGCGGATGCCCTTTCTAGGAGTTTTGAACCTGATTCCCCTGGTGATTCTAAACCTACGGGTATACTTAAGGATGGGGTGATATTGTCTGCTGTCTTCCCAGACCTGCGACGTGCTTTACAAGAGTTTCAGGCGGATCGGCCTGATCGTTGTCCGCCTGGTAGATTGTTTGTGCCGGATGAGTGGACCAATAGAGTCATCTCGGAGGTTCATTCTTCTGCGTTGGCAGGTCATCCGGGAATTTTTGGTACCAGAGATTTGGTGGCTAGGTCCTTCTGGTGGCCTTCCCTGTCTCGGGACGTGCGTACTTTTGTGCAGTCTTGCGATGTTTGTGCTCGGGCCAAGCCTTGTTGTTCTCGGGCTAGTGGGTTGTTGTTGCCCTTGCCTGTTCCTAAGAGGCCTTGGACACACATCTCTATGGATTTTATTTCTGATCTCCCTGTTTCTCAGAAGATGTCCGTCATTTGGGTGGTGTGTGACCGCTTTTCTAAGATGGTTCATTTGGTGCCCTTGCCCAAGCTGCCTTCCTCATCTGAGTTGGTGCCCCTGTTTTTTCAGAATGTGGTTCGGCTGCATGGTATTCCGGAGAATATCGTTTCCGACAGGGGATCCCAGTTTATGTCCAGATTTTGGCGGGCGTTTTGTGCCAGGATGGGCATTGATTTGTCTTTTTCGTCTGCATTTCATCCCCAGACAAATGGCCAGACGGAACGTACTAATCAGACCTTGGAGACTTATTTGAGGTGTTTCGTGTCTGCTTATCAGGATGACTGGGTCTCCTTTTTGCCGTTGGCTGAGTTTGCCCTTAATAATCGGGCCAGTTCTGCCACTTTGGTCTCCCCTTTCTTTTGCAATTCAGGGTTCCATCCTCGTTTTTCATCTGGTCAGGTGGAGTCTTCGGATTGTCCTGGAGTGGATACCATGGTGGATAGGTTGCATCGTATTTGGGGGCAGGTGGTGGACAATTTGGAGTTGTCCCAGGAGAGGACTCAACGTTTTGCTAATCGCCATCGTCGTGTTGGTCCTTGTCTTCGTGTTGGGGACTTGGTGTGGTTGTCCTCCCGTTTTGTCCCTATGAGGGTCTCTTCTCCTAAGTTTAAGCCTCGGTTCATCGGTCCTTATAAGATTTTGGAAATTCTTAACCCTGTGTCTTTTCGTTTGGACCTCCCAGCATCCTTTGCTATCCATAATGTCTTCCATCGGTCATTATTGCGGAGGTATGAGGTACCACTTGTGCCTTCTGTTGAGCCTCCTGCTCCTGTGCTGGTTGAGGGTGAATTGGAGTACGTGGTGGAGAAAATCTTGGACTCCCGTGTTTCCAGACGGAGACTTCAATATCTGGTGAAATGGAAGGGCTACGGTCAAGAGGATAATTCTTGGGTTACAGCTTCTGATGTTCATGCTTCTGATTTGGTCCGTGCCTTTCATAGGGCTCATCCAGATCGCCCTGGTGGTTCTTGTGAGGGTTCGGTGCCCCCTCCTTAAGGGGGGGGTACTGTTGTGATTCGGTTCGTGGGCTCCCCCGGTGGTCTCTTGTGGTACTGGTGTCCTGCAAGCTTTGCCTTCTCAGTTCACCTGTTCCTATCAGGATGTGGGAGTATCCTATTTAACCTTGCTCCTCAGTCATTCTAATGCTGGCCATCAATGTATCCAGAGTGATTCTGTTGCATGTTCCTGCTCCCAGTTTTCTGCTCAGCTAAGTTGGACACTTTAGTCCTTAAGTCTATTTTTGAATGTTTTGTCCAGTTTGCACTTATGTGAATCTCTGCAGCTGGAAGCTCTTGTTGTGCTGAAATTGCCACTCCAGTGGCATGAGTTGTCACATGAGTTAAGGTAATTTCAGGATGGTGTTTTGAAGGGTTTTGCAGCTGACCGCGAAGTCCTCTGTTGTATCTTTCTGCTATTTAGTTAGCGGGCCTCTCTGTGCTAAATCTGCTTTCATACTACGTGTGTCCTTTCATCTGCTCTCACCGTTATTATATGTGGGGGGCTGCTATCTCCTGTGGGGACATTCTCTGGAGGCAAGCCAGGACTGTGTTTTCTTCTACCAGGGGTAGTTAGTTCTCCGGCTGGCGCGCGGCATCTAGAGACAACGCAGGAATGCCCCCTGGCTACTTCTAGTGTGGTGTGTAGGTTTAGCATCGCGGTCAGCTCTAGTTTCCATCACCCGAGAGCTTGTCCGTTTATTCTATGCTTCTGATGTTTCCTTGCCATTGGAAACCATAACAGGTTTCCTACGCCCACAGGTCTGAATGAGTCCATCACAATGGCGATTCAGATTGATCGGCGTTTGCGGGAGCGCAAACCCGTGCACCATTTGGCGGTATCTTCTGAAGGGACGCCAGAGAAAATGCAATGTGACAGAATTCTGTCAAGAAGCGAGCGGCAGAATTATAGGCGCAAAAATGGCTTGTGCTTCTACTGTGGTGATTCCGCGCATGTTATATCAGCATGCTCTAAACGTACTAGGAAGGTTGACAAGTCTGTTTCTATTGGCACTTTACAGTCTAAATTTCTTCTGTCTGTAACTCTGATTTGTTCATTATCAGTTATTACCGTGGATGCCTATGTGGACTCTGGCGCCGCTCTGAGTCTCATGGATTGGTCCTTCGCCAGGCGCTGTGGGTTTGATTTGGAGCCTCTGGAAGTTCCTATACCTCTGAAGGGTATTGATTCTACACCTCTGGCTTGTAATAGACCACAGTTCTGGACGCAAGTGACTATGCGTATGACTCCAGACCATCAGGAGATGATTCGCTTCCTCGTGTTGCATAATTTACATGATGTGTTAGTGCTTGGATTACCATGGTTGCAATCTCATAACCCAGTACTGGACTGGAAAACTATGTCTCTGTTAAGCTGGGGGTGTCGGGGGGCTCATGGGGACATACCTTTGGTTTCTATCTCGTCATCTATTCCCTCTGAGGTTCCGGCATTTTTGTAGGATTTTGGAGATTATTAACCCTGTTTCCTTTCGTTTGGACCTCCCGGCATCTTTCGCTATCCATAATGTGTTCCATCGGTCGTTGTTGCGGAGATACGAGGTGCCGGTGGTTCCTTCTGCTGAGCCTCCTGCTCCTGTGCTGGTTGAGGGTGAATTGGAGTACGTTATAGAGAAGATCTTGGACTCCCGTATTTCCAGGCGGAGACTCCAGTATCTGGTTAAATGGAATTGCTATGGTCAGGAAGATAATTCTTGGGTAACTGCCTCTGATGTGCATGCCTCGGATTTGGTTCGTGCCTTTCATAGGGCTCATCCAGGTCGCCCTGGCGGTTCTTGTGAGGGTTCGGTGCCCCCTCCTTAAGGGGGGGGTACTGTTGTGATCCGCTTTTTGGGCTCCCCTAGTGGTGGCTGGTGGTACTGGAGACTTGTGTGTTCTTTTCTGCCTCAGCTCACCTGCTTCCATCAGTTTTGGGAGTTCCCTATTTAGCCTTGCTCTCCAGTCACTTCCTTGCCGGTCATCATTGTAACCTGAGTCTTTCAGTTGCATGTTCCTGCTACCAGTCTGCTGATCAGCTAAGTGGACTCTTGTCCTTTTTGTTTTGTATTTTTTGTCCAGTTTACAGTTTGTCAGTTCCTGTTACTGGAAGCTCTTGTGGACTGAAATTGCCACTCCTGTGTCATGAGTTGACACAGGAGTCTTAAAGTAATTTCAGGATGGGTTTTTGAAAGGGTTTTTCAGCTGACCGTGAAGTCCTCTTTTGTATCCTTCCTCTATCTAGTAAGTGGACCTCGCTTTGCTAAATCTACCTTCATACTGTGTATGTCTTTTCCTCTGAACTCACCGTTAATATATGTGGGGGCTACTATCATCTTTGGGGATTTCACTAGAGGTAAGCCAGGTCTATTCCTTCCTCTTCCAGGCGTAGTTAGTTCTCCGGCTGGCGCATGGCATCTAGGCAGCCGTAGGAATGCTTCCTGGCTACTGTTAGTTGTGTGGTAGATTTAGGTCACGGTCAGCTTGAGTTTCCATCACCCGAGGGCTAGTCTGTTATTTTGTGTTTCTGATGTTCCCATGCCATTGGGGAATCATGACAGAAAACAAAAGCAAAAATTAAAAGTAATAGGGATCCCGGGTAAACGAAGGGATCCCTTTACGAATAACCCTGGTCGGGTACTAGCAGCAAAAAGCGGGGAAACAAACAGTTAAAAGAACTATTTACATACTCGTGGTTCCGAGGTTTAGTTGGACGGCTTCAAGGGCTGCACCTGGCACTTAACCCTACTTGGACTGGGAAAACTGAGGTCCAGGGTTACACCCAGTGCTGGACAAACGCCGTTAATCCGTCTTTCATGTACGGTTAAATCATGCACAGCGATGGAGGTCTGCGCAGCTTGAGTATGGGCATTGGCTGCAGCAGAGGTAGCGGCTGCTGCAAGATCAGTCACTGGAATGGAGTCAGCAGCTGTGGTACTAGCAGTCGCTGGAGTGGTGTCGGTCATCAGGGCAGGGTCGTCCTCCATACCTGCTTTAGATGCGGTCCCTCCGGTGCCGGGCTGCTCCGTCCCCTCTGGGGTCTGGAACACTGATTGCGGGGCCTTGTGCTGCGGCGTTGTCATCTCTGTTGGCAACATCTCGCTTTCTGGCGGGGCCTTGCTTTCTGGCTTCGGAGCGCTGGAACTCCTTTCCTGCTCCAGACCAGGCGAGGCTGCCGACAGGCGCCTGGTGAGGCTCCGATGAAGGTCTTCTCCCACCCGGCCTCAGGGCTCAGCTGCGTCCGCCGGAGTTGGTCGCTGAGCTTGCCCACTCCGGCCTGCAGGAATTCAGCATCAGCGGTGGAGGCCTGGTTACAGTGCCCCTCCGGGTAGCTGGGGGAGTCCTCCGCTCCGACCCCACGCTCCGGCTCCGGGTGGCTGGCCATGGCGTCCTCCACATGGCTGACTTCTTCTTTGTCCTTTTCCCGCTCTCTCCTTCGTGGGCGGTTTCACTTTCTTTGTCTCCGCCCCCATTGAGGATCAGGAGGCGGATCTCGGCTGCTGACTGACACGTCCTCACGGGACAGAAATATTTAGACTGGGCGGCCATTGTTCTTCGCGCTCTTCAGCTTGTTTACGCCCACTTCCACGCCCTTCTTCTTCTCCTGCGCTCCTTGTTGCGCTGTAATGGCGGCGGTTTTGGCGGGAACCTTTGGCGGCAAGTGGCAGTCCACAGTCTTTGCAATAAGTCACAGTTCAAGCACAATAAATCACAGTTCCAAGGCACACATGACCTGATTCTTCAGGCTTAAGTAGATCCTGTTCATGATGCCAAGTTTGGAGCGCCCCCAGACGCAGGGCCGCAGGGTACTCGGTACCGGGCCTCTCTGTCTCAGTTCTGGGGTTGTCACGGTGGCTAGACCCAGTCCGTGACCCTGCTAAGGGGCGTCCAATGAAAGGTGTAGGTGGTGGTGCATGGTGCAGTTCGCGGTGAATAACGAGGACACAGGGTTGCAGTCTCTTTTCCTCTTTACTGAAGGCTTCAAGATCCTCAATCCGGAGTACGGCTAACAGGGCTGTCCGAGACCGGCCGGTCCGATGGCACCTCCAGAGTTCCCTTTGCAGGTGGAAATCTGTGCCTTCCTTCTAGCGCCTATGTGTTGTAGTACTTCCCTGCTGAGCACCACGGGATAGTCCTCACAACTGTTGTGTCTGTTTCTGATGTTCTTTCCCACAACCTATGTCTGTTCTGATGTTCTTCTCCGTCCCCCAGATGATATGGCTAGGACGCACCCGTATGACGGGTAGGCCTGGAGTTCTTCCGGGACCCTAGCGGCGCCCCTTTCCCACAGTTGCCCCCTATGTCTGCTTAGGTGATTTAGGTGAGACAGCCAACCTATAATTAACTGTCCTGCCGTTGGTTTGAAGTAATGCTTGGAGCCCAATACTTCCTCGGCGTTCCGGCCACCGGCTACGCGCCTCGGTAGGATGTTGCCTCGATCTTACAGCACGACTCCTACTGGTGTAATCTCCTTTTTGCTATGATCTCGTTTCTCACTCTTCACAATAAACCCCGCTTCTTGTCCTTTCTTGAGATACCGCCGCGATGTAGTGCAGGCGCGGTTCCTTAACGTTCTCTCTTGTTTGCTAGGCCTCTGTCAGGATCCCACCCCTGACAGGGACCCCCCTGAATCTTCCCCTGCAACACCCTCTGCCACAGGATGTTGCCTGGTTCCAACCCAGTCAGCTTCTGTTTAACTTTCTATCCAACCCCCAGTTTTACCAAATTGTGAGGAGTGGCCTAATACATAGTGCCCTTTGCTCCCCCTGGAGGCCAGACTATGAAGTGTATTGGTGTCTGTGATACCTGGTCAGGTGAACTCCTTAAGTGCCATCAGACGTACCATCACTCCCCTTAGTGGCGGAGCATCAGTACTGCAACGACCAGGACTCTGGGGCGCTGCACTTACATACACTAGTTTCGTAAATTCACTTGTTTCTTATAACGAGAGTGACCAAATTAGTGGTAAAAAAGTCATTTTACTTTTCGATTCCAAATCCTGCTTCATTCATTATAGTTACAACCACACAAGCCTGGCTGCTGCTTTTTTACCTGTCGTATCCTCATGTTACCTCTACAGGTTTCAACTTTCAGTTTGAGTAGTGAAGCAAACCTAATGGCACCATTTAGATACGAATTGAAGATGCCGAGGACGCAGTTTTCAAAAGATAGACAAGATCAGTGATTGCTCTTTCCTAACTTTATCCATCAGAAGAGACAGATATCAAGATCAGTCACTGCCAGGAAGATGCTCAGATATCGTCAAACGGAAATATCACAACCAGAGGAAATGTTTTTCGGTGCTTTATAGGACACGAGACGTTCTCATCACGCTGTCTGAGGTGCCGGAATTAATGAAAACTTTTACCTTTTCTCAGAAATATCCAGCTCTATCTATCTGCTATGGTCTTCTTAGCAATGAGATTTAAAGGGGCTCCCAACTTTTTTTTTTACCAGATGAGTTTGGGGACATGATTTTGTGGAAGATATTTTTATAAAAATAAAAGAACATTAACTCTCCCAATTTTGGATGATGAGACCCTTTATTTTGACTCACTCACCCAGTTATCCTAAGAGATGTGTCTATAACCTGTAAGTGATAAATAACAAACTGCAGCGCCATTAGAGACCTCCACAGTTGGCAGTTTGGTGGCTGGAAGGGCAGGTAGAGAGTAACAGAACCTGGACTACAGGGAGGGAAGGTAAAGCATGACAGACCCCGCATTATATATGAAGGTCTCGAGGAGACCGACTGACACTGCACTGCACATGGAGGAGAGGTAGGGAGTGACAGACCCACCACTGCACATGGAGGAAGGTAAAGAGTGACAGACCCCGCATTATATATGAAGGTCTAGAAGAGAGTGACTGAAACTGCACTGCACATGGAGGACAGGTAGGGAGTGACAGACCCACCACTGCACATGGAGGAAGGTAGAAAGTGACTGACCCTGCACTGCACATGGAGGACAGGTAGAAAGTGACAGACTCACCACTGCACATGGAGGAAGGTAGAGAGTGACAGACCCCGCATTATATATGAAGGTCTCGAGGAGAGCGACTGACACTGCACTGCACATGGAGGACAGGTAGGGAGTGACAGACCCACCACTGCATATGGAGGAAGGTAGAGAGTGACAGACCCCGCATTATATATGAAGGTCTAGAAGAGAGTGACTGACACTGCACTGCACATGGAGGACAGGTAGGGAGTGAAAGACCCACCACTGCACATGGAGGAAGGTAGAGAGTGACTGACACTGCACTGCACATGGAGGACAGGTAGAGAGTAGTGTTGAGCGATACCGTCCGATACTTGAAAGTATCGGTATCGGAAAGTATCGGCCGATACCGGCAAAGTATCGGATCCAATCCGATACCGATACCCGATACCAATACAAGTCAATGGGACTCAGGTATCGGACGGTATTCCTGATGGTTCCCAGGGTCTGAAGGAGAGGAAACTCTCCTTCAGGCCCTGGGAACCATATTAATGTGTAAAAGAAAGAATTAAAATAAAAAATATTGCTATACTCACCTGTCCGACGCAGCCGGGACCTCAGCGAGGGAACCGGCAGCGTTGTTTGTTTAAAATTCGCGCTTTTACTTGGTTACGTGAGGTCCCGGCTTGTGATTGGTCAGGGCGGCCATGTTGCCGGGACGCGGACCAATCACAGCAAGCCGTGACGAAATTACGTCACGGCTTGCTGTGATTGGTCCGCGTCCCGGCAACATGGCCGCCATTAACCAATCACAAGCCGTGACGTCACGGGAGGCTGGACACGCGCGCTTTTCAAAATACGCGCATGTCCAGCCTCCCGTGACGTCCCGGCTTGTGATTGGTTAATGGCGGCCATGTTGCCGGGACGTCACTGGAGGCTGGACACGCGCGCTTTTCAAAATACGCGCATGTCCAGCCTCCCGTGACGTCCCGGCTTGTGATTGGTTAATGGCGGCCATGTTGCCGGGACGTCACTGGAGGCTGGACACGCGCGCTTTTCAAAATACGCGCATGTCCAGCCTCCCGTGACGTCACGGCTTGTGATTGGTTAATGGCGGCCATGTTGCCGGGACGCGGACCAATCACAGCAAGCCGTGACGTAATTTCGTCACGGCTTGCTGTGATTGGTCCGCGTCCCGGCAACATGGCCGCCCTGACCAATCACAAGCCGGGACTTCACGTAACCAAGTAAAAGCGCAAAATTTAAACAAACAACGCTGCCGGTTCCCTCGCTGAGGTCCCGGCTGCGTCGGACAGGTGAGTATAGCGATATTTTTTATTTTAATTCTCTTTTTTACACATTATTACATTAATGTTGTTGCGATACCCGATACCCGATATCACAAAAATATCGGATCTCGGTATCGGAAATTCCGATACAGCAAGTATCGGCCGATACCCGATACTTGCAGTATCGGAATGCTCAACACTAGTAGAGAGTGACAGACCCAGCACTGCACGTGGAGGAAGGTAGAGAGTGACAGACCCCGCACTACACATGGAGGAAGGTAGAGAGTGACAGACCCCACACTACACATGGAGGAAGGTAGAGAGTGACAGACCAACCACTGCTCATGGAGAAAGATAGAGAGTGACAGACCCCACACTACACATGGAGGACAGGTAGGGAGTGACAGACCCACCACTGCACATGGAGGAAAGTAGAGAGTGACAGACCCACCACTGTGCATGGAGGAAGATAGAGAGTGACAGACCAACCACTGCACATGGAGGAAGGTAGAGAGTGACAGACCCCACACTACACATGGGGGACAGGCAGAGAGTGACAGACCCTGCACTAAACATGGAGAACAGGTAGAGAGTGACAGACCCAGCACTGCACATGGAGGAAGGTAGAGAGTGATAGACCCCGCACTACACATGGAGGCAGAGGTGTAGCTAGGGTTTTGGTTCAGGGGGGGCGAAACTTCTGAGTGGGCCCCTAACCAGGTAATCTTGATTACAACTTGGTGACATGCCCTAATACTGGAGGAGAACCTCAGCAGATGAGGACAGGTAGAGAGTGACAGACCCACCACTGCACATGGAGGAAGGTAGAGAGTGACAGACCCACCACTGCGCATGGCGGAAGATAGAGAGTGACAGACCCCACACTACACATGGAGGACAGGTAGGGAGTGACAGACCCACCACTGCACATGGAAGAAGGTAGGGAGTGACAGACCCACCACTGCGCATGGAGGAAGATAATAGAGAGTGACAGACCAACCACTGCACATGGAGGAAGGTAGAGAGTGACAGACCCCACACTACACATGGGGGCAGGTAGAGAGTGACAGACCCTGCACTAAACATGGAGAACAGGTAGAGACTGACAGACCCAGCACTGCACATGGAGGAAGGTAGAGAGTGACAGACCCCGCACTACACATGGAGGAAGGTAGAGAGTGACAGACCCACCACTGCACATGGAGGAAGATAGAGAGTGACAGACCCCACACTACACATGGGGGACAGGTAGAGAGTGACAGACCCTGCACTACACATGGAGAACAGGTAGAGAGTGATAGACCCACCACTGCGCATGGAGGAAGAGGTGTAGCTAGGGTTTTGGTTCAGGGGGGGCGAAACTTCTGAGTGGGCCCCTAACCAGGTAACCTTGATTACAACTCGGTGACGCACCCTAATACTGGAGGAGAACCTCAGCAGATGACCTCACTGTTACTGAAGATAATCTCTATATAACGACCAACATGGATATTACCACCAAATGCTCAGTGGTAGATACCAGTCCTACAGAACATATAACAAATCACTGCACAGTTACAGATAATGACTTACCGGTAACGTCCTTTCTGATGGAATCGTTCATTTTTCCCATCTTTTCCATCTGGCACAGACCGACATAACAACTTCTTCCAGCCATGACTCGTCTGCAGAGAATACAACAAAGACACATTTCACTTCTCATATTCCAGCCATCACCATCTATTCCTAACCTGCACAAACTCCTCATCCTGCTGATACCCCAAATACTGAGCCGCTGCTGCCGTATGTGTCCCTATTACTGCCCCTGATACCCCAATACAGAGCCGCTTTTGCCGTATGTGTCCCTATTACTGCCCCTGATACCCCAATACTGAGCCGCTGCTGCGGTATGTGACCCTATTACTACCCCTGATACCCCAATACTGAGCCGCTGCTGCCGTATGTGTCCCTATTACTGCCCCTGATACCCCAATACAGAGCCGCTTTTGCCGTATGTGTCCCTATTACTGCCCCTGATACCCCAATACTGAGCCGCTGCTGCGGTATGTGACCCTATTACTACCCCTGATACCCCAATACTGAGCCGCTGCTGCCGTATGTGACCCTATTACTGCCCCTGATACCCCAATACTGAGCTGCTGCTGCCGTATGTGTCCCTATTACCTCACCTGATACCCCAATACTGAGCCGCTGCTGCCGTATGTGTCCCTATTACTGCCCCTGATACCCCAATAGTGAGCCGCTGCTGCCGAATGTGTCCCTATTACTGCCTCTGATACCCCAATACTGAGCCGCTGATGCCGTATGTGATCCTGTTACTGCCCCTGATACATCAATACTGAGCCGCTGCTGCCGTATGTGTTCCTATTACTGCCCCTGATACTCCAATACTGAGCCGCTGCTGCCGTATGTGTCCCGATTACTGCACCTGATACCCCAATACTGAGCCGCTGCTGCCGTATGTGTCCCTATTACTGCACCTGATACCGCAATACTGAGCCACTGCTGCCGTATGTGTCCCTATTACTGCGCCTGATACCCCAATACTGAGCCACTGCTGCCATATGTGTCTCTATTACTGCACCTGATACCACAATACTGAGCCACTGCTGCCGTATGTGTCCCTATTACTGCACCTAATACCCCAATACTGAGCCACTGCTGCCTTATGTGTCCCTATTACTGCACCTGATACCCCAATACTGAGCCACTGCTGCCGTATGTGTCCCTATTACTGCACCTAATACCCCAATACTGAGCCACTGCTGCCGTATGTGTCCCTATTACTGCACCTAATACCCCAATACTGAGCCACTGCTGCCTTATGTGTCCCTATTACTGCACCTGATACCCCAATACTGAGCCGCTGCTGCCGTATGTGCCCCTATTACTGCCCCTGATACCACAATACTGAGCCACTGCTGCCGTATGTGTCCCTATTACTGCACCTGATACCCCAATACTGAGCCGCTGCTGCTGTATGTGTCCCTATTACTGCACCTGATACCCCAATACTGAGCCGCTGCTGCCGTATGTGTCCCTATTACTGCCCCTGATACCTCAATACTGAGCCGCTGCTGCCGTATGTGTCCCTATTACTGCCCCTGATACCCCAATACTGAGCCGCTGCTGCCGTATGTGCCCCTATTACTGCCCATGATACCACAATACTGAGCCACTGCTGCCGTATGTGTCCCTATTACTGCACCTGATACCCCAATACTGAGCCGCTGCTGCTGTATGTGTCCCTATTACTGCACCTGATACCCCAATACTGAGCCGCTGCTGCCGTATGTGTCCCTATTACTGCCCCTGATACCTCAATACTGAGCCGCTGCTGCCGTATGTGTCCCTATTACTGCACCTGATACCCCAATACTGAGCTGTTGCTACCATATGTGACCCTGTTACTTCCCCTGATACCCCAATACTGTGCCGCTGCTGCTGAATGTGTCCCTATTACTGCCCCTGATACCACAATACTGAGCCACTGCTGCCGTATGTGTCCCTATTACTGCACCTGATACCCCAATACTGAGCCGCTGCTGCCGTATGTGTCCCTATTACTGCCCCTGATACCACAATACTGAGCCACTGCTGCCGTATGTGTCCCTATTACTGCACCTGATACCCCAATACTGAGCCGCTGCTGCCGTATGTGTCCCTATTACTGCCCCTGATACCACAATACTGAGCCACTGCTGCCGAATGTGACCCTATTACTGCCCGATAACCCAATACTGAGCTGCTGCTGCCGTATGTGTCCCTATTACTGCCCCTGATACCTCAATACTGAGCCGCTGCTGCCGTATGTGTTCCTATTACTGCCTTTGATACCCCAATACTGAGCTGTTGCTACCATATGTGACCCTGTTACTTCCCCTGATACCCCAATACTGAGCTGCTGCTGCTGTATGTGACCCTATTACTGCTCCTGTTACCCCAATACTGAGCCGCTGCTGCCGCATGTGTCCCTATTACTGCATCTGCTGAGTGGTTCTCTGTACCCTCTAAATTCTAAAGCACCCCTCTATAATATAGTAATGCCAGGTGCAAGTGCCCTAGAAAACTGCCCATATTTTGCCCCTAGAAAGTAATAATGCCCTGTGTGCCCCTTTGATAGCTACAGTAACCTGAGTTCCCCTTTAACTATATGTGCCCACTTTACATTTAATAAAGTCCCGAATCTCCCCCTGTACAGCTCCCCTATACACAGTATGATGCTCACTTATACACAGTACAATGGACCCACACAGTATACTGACTCCTTAGTAGCCCCCAAACTGTTTGATGGCTCCAACAATGTATAATGACCCCAACACTGTAATCTCCATACTGTATGATGGCCCCCTAGATATCCTCCATATACAGTAGCATAATGCACCAAATAGTCCACAATATAGTATAATGCACTCCCCATAGGCTGACTCTATAGCATACGGCAGCCCCCATAGGCAGACACTGTAATAAGGCAGCACCCCCATATAGGCAGACCCTGTAATAAGGCAGTACCCCTTAGGCAGACTCTGTAGTATAAGGCAGCACCCCCATAGGCAGACCCTGTAATAAGGTGGCAGACCCTGTAATAAGGCAGCACCCCCATAGTCAGAGCCTGTAATAAGGCAGCCCCCATAGTCAGACCCTGCAATAAGGCAGCACCCCCATATTCAGACCCTGCAATAAGGCAGCCCCCCCATAGTCAGACCCTGTAAAAAAGGCAGCCCCCATAGGCAGCCCCTGTAATAAAACAGCACCCCCATAGTCAGACCCTATAATAAGGCAGCACTCCATAGTCAGACCCTGTAATGAGGCAGCACCCCTATAGTCAGACCCTGTAATAAGGCAGCCCCCATAGTCAGACCCTGTAATAAGGCAGCACCCCCATAATCAGACCTTGTAATAAGGCAGACCCTGTAATGAGGCAGCCTCGCTATAGTCAGACCCTGTAATGAGGCAGCACCCCCATAGTCAGACCCTTTAAAAAGGCAGCCCCCATAGGCAGACCCTGTAATAAGGCAGCACCCCCATAATCAGACCCTGTAATAAGGCAGACCCTGTAATGAGGCAGCCCCGCTATAGTCAGACCCTGTAATGAGGCAGCACCCCCATAGTCAGACCCTGTAAAAAGGCAGCCCCCATAGGCAGACCCTGTAATAAGGCAGCACCCCCATAGTCAAACCATGTAATAAGGCATCCCCCCATAGTCAGACCCTGTAATAAGGCAGCCCCCATAGTCACACCCTGTATTAAGGCAGCACCTCCATAGTCAAACCCTGTAATGAGGCAGCACCCCTATAGTCAGACCCTGTAATAAGGCAGCACCCCTATAGGCAGACCCTGTAATAAGGCAGCACCCCCATAGTCAGACCCTGTAATAATAAATAGATCAATGGCTGCACTCAATTTTACTGTACTAAAGCAAGGAAATGTGCGATACATGAAATGTGAATAGCATAATGGCTTGTGAAATCTATGAAAAAACACATGAGATGCTTAGCACAAGATTTGGCCAAAAATTGTGAGCCCATCCACCAAACGTCAATAATGTAATAAGGCAGCCCCCCATAGTCAGACCCTGTAATTAGGCAGCCCCCATAGTCAGACCCTGTAATAAGGCAGCACCCCAATAGTCAAACCCTGTAATGAGGCAGCACCCCTATAGGCAGACCCTGTAATAAGGCAGCACCCCCATAGTCAGACCCTGTAATAAGGCAGCCCCCCATAGTCAGACCCTGTAATAAGGCAGCCCCATAGTCAGACCCTGTAATAAGGCAGCACCCCCATAGTCAAACCCTGTAATGAGGCAGCACCCCTATAGTCAGACCCTGTAATAAGGCAGCCCCCCCATAGTCAGACCCTGTAATAAGGCAGACCCCATACTCAGAGCCTGTAATAAGGCAGCACCCCCATAGGCAGACCCTGTAATAAGGCAGCACCCCCATAGTCAGACCCTGTAATAAGGCAGCAGCACCCATTCAAAAAAAGAAAAAATACCTCTCTTTTTCCTGGTTCCTGCGCAGCTCCCGCTGGTCTCCTGACAGCGGGCGCCGGGCAGTGATGTCATCATGCCCGCTGTCAGTGTCAGCAATGTCAGACGCCGACACTGACAGGGGGATGATGGGAGAAGGAGCGTAGCGCTCCTTCTCCCAGCATTGCGGTCAGCTGTATCGACTAAATGCCAGTACAACTGATCTTCCGATGACGGCGGGGGGCCCACTGCTGGCACCAAGCCCCCCGCCTGCTCAGGAGCTGCACAGCGGCCGGGCGGCAGAGCAGGGAGATCGATGCTCCCTGCTCTGCCGCGCGCTCCGATACAGTTACAGTAGCGTAGCTCCAGGTGGGCCCCCTCAGAGCACTGGGCCCGGGGAGCCCACACCCTCTGCCCCCCCATAGATACACTACTGCATGGAGGACAGGTAGTAAGTGACAGACCCCGCACTACACATGGAGGAAGGTAGAGAGTGACAGATTCCAGGATTGGTAAGATGAGTATACTTTTTTCATTTCATTTCAGGGATACACAGGTTTCAGTGCTTTTACAAAAATAATATGGTGGCTGTTACGGCAACTCTATCCGTGCTAAGGTGCTTAACATTTTTTTTTTTAATAGAAATGTTCCACTGTGTAGGGATATACTCAATATTAACTGTCTGAATGCCCCAGGTTCCCAAAAGGCATTGGAAGCCTTTATTGATGCATGAATTTCAATAAATACTTTAGATTGGGGTGATCTATAACGGAAGCCAATATTTCTTTACAGGCTGACTCGAAACCAAAGTACAATTAAGTGAATTATAAGCTAAACCGCGGTAATGCTGAGACAGCGGATGAAATTTACTAAAATGCTTAATGAATGGGCCTCACTAAGAAATATAGCTCAATATTCCTACGTGTGCGTACTCTATAGGCCTTAGGAAAATATACTAACCACCTTGGATTTCTTAGATCTTTTATGGAAATTACTTTATCTGACAGGTAAAAATAACTTGCATTGCCAGACCTCAAGAATTACTATTGAGATTCCTCTACGGACAACTCAATAACTTTGCAGGCCTCGCACTCAAGGACAAATCTTCCTCTGAGAAAGAAGAGCAATTTATTGCACAGCTGCTTCGAAAATGCAAACTTCCCCTATTGATTCGCTGAGACCTAATAATGTAACACTCATTCCTGTTTATTAACTCCACACAACACTCCGATTTAATCAATATTATGCAGATGTTCATACTCCATCTTGTAGAAACATCAGAGGACACAATAATACATTGTGAGTTTGTGACACCCCCGATCCACCTTCAGACAATTCCTTTGTGGTGGGTATGACTATATAGTAATCATCATGACATGCTCCCACTGGTGAATATACATGGAAAATTGTATTGTTTCACCCACACATTACATCTTCAGGAGCTTTTGTTACATACCATTCAAAATCCATAAACATTAATATGGAGTCTCCCCTTTGCAGCTATAACAGTTTCTGATCTTCTGAGAAGGATTTCTACAAAATTTTGGAGGAGTCTGTGGAAATATTTTGTCCAGAAGAACTTTTATGAGGTCAGACACTGCTGTTGGGTAGAGGACAGGCTCAAAATCTCCGTTCTGGATCATCCCAAATGTGTTGGATGGTTTTGAGGACAGCTCTGTGTGGACGGTCATGTTCTTGCCACCAAACTCCTCAGTCCATGTCTGTATGGACCTTGTGCACTGGGCTCAGTCATGGGAAACAGAAAAGGGCCTTCACCAAACTGTTCACACAAAGCTGGAAGCTACAATTGTCCACAAAGTCTTGTGCTGAAGCATTAAGATCTCCCTTTACTGGAACTAATGGACCGAGACTGACCCCTGAAAACAGCCCATAGCCTTATCCTTCTCCACCAAACTACAGACCAAAAGTTTGGACACAACTTCTCATTCAAAGATTTTTCTGTATTTTCATGACTATGAAAATTGTACATTCACACTGAAGGCATCAAAACTATGAATTAACACATGTGGAATTATATACTTAACAAAAAAGTGTGAAACAACTGAAAATATGTCTTATATTCTAGGTTCTTCAAAGTAGCCACCTTTTGCTTTGATGACTGCTTTGCACACTCTTGCATTCTCTTGATGAGCTTCAAGAGGTAGTCACCGGGAATGGTCTTCCAACAACCTTGAAGGAGTTCCCAGAGATGCTTAGCACTTGTTGGCCCTTTTGCCTTCACTCTGCAGTCCAGCTCACCCCAAACCATCTCGATTGGGTTCAGGTCTGGTGACTGTGGAGGACTGGTCATCTGGCGTAGCACCCCATCACTCTCCTTCTTAGTCAAGTAGCCCTTACACAGCCTGGAGGTGTGTTTGGGGTCATTGTCCTTTTGAAAAATAAATGATGGTCTAACTAAACGCAAACCGGATGGAATAGCATGCCGCTGCAAGATGCTGTGGTAGCCATGCTGGTTCAGTATGCCTTCAATTTTTAATAAATCCCCAACAGTGTCACCAGCAAAGCACCCCCACACCACCACATCTCCTCCTCCATGCTTCACAGTGGGAACCAGGCATGTAGAGTCCATCCATTCACCTTTTCTGCTTAGCACAAAGACATGATCGTTGGAACCAAAGATCTCAAATTTGGACTCATCAAACCAAAGCACAGATTTCCACTGGTCTAATGTCCATTCCTTGTGTTCTTTAGCCCAAACAAGTCTCTTCTACTTGTTGCCTGTCCTTAGCAGTGGTTTCCTAGCAGCTATTTTACCATGAAGGCCTGCTGCACAAGGTCTCCTCTTAACAGTTGTTGTAGAGATGTGTCTGCTGCTAGAACTCTGTGTGGAATTGACCTGGTCTCTAATCTGAGCTGCTGTTACCCTGTGATTTCTGAGGCTGGTGACTCGGATAAACGTATCCTCAGAAGCAGAGGTGACTCTTGGTCTTCCTTTCCTGGGGCGGTCCTCATGTAAGCCAGTTTCTTCGTAGTGCTTGATGGTTTTTGCAACTGTACTTGGGGACACTTTCAAAGTTTTCCCAATTTTTCGGACTGACTGACCTTCATTTCTTAAAGTAATGATGGCCACTCGTTTTTCTTTACTTAGCTGCTTTTTCTTGCCATAATACAAATTCTAACAGTTTATTCAGTAGGACTATCAGCTGTGTATCCACCAGACTTCTGCACAACACAAATGATGGTCCCAACCCCATTTATAAGGCAAGAAATTACACTTATTAAACCTGACAGGGCACACCTGTGAAGTGAAAACCATTTCCGGTGACTACCTCTTGAAGCTCATCAAGAGAATGCCAAGAGTGTGCAAAGCAGTCATCAAAGCAAAAGGTGGCTACTTTGAAGAACCTAGAATATAAGACATATTTTCAGTTGTTTCACACTGTTTTGTTAAGTATATAATTCCACATGTGTTAATTCATAGTTTTGATGCCTACAGTGTGAGTTTACAATTTTCATAGTCGTGAAAATACAGAAAAATCTTTGAATGAGAAGGTGTGTCCAAACTTTTGGTCTGTACTGTAAGTCTTACATACAAATGCTTGACAGTGGAAACCCTCTGCCACAAAGCACAGAGGAGCTCTCAGCAAATGCACACTGTTTGTGCTGATGTTATACCAGAGGAGGTCTGACTCTGCAGTTATGGGGTCAGCAGGACATTGGTGACTTTCCTGCCCTCTGCTTTGCAGCACTCGGCCCCCTGCTCTGTAACGTTACGGGGTCTCCACTTTGTGGCTGAGTTGCTGCAATTCCTTCCACTTCTCAATAATAATCACTCACAGATGATGGGAAGAAGAAATGTCATGAACGGACTTACTACCCCGGTGGCTCCTATTACAGGACCGGTGTGGTATCAGTGATATCTTTATCATGAGTCATTCTGTCACATCTTTAGTAAAGGCTGACAGCCTGGTAAGGGACCTAGTGTTATATACTGGGGGCAATAGGGTCAGAAGTTATACACCAGAATGAGGATCCAGGTGAGGAGTGAGGAGAGGAGCCGGATGTTATACAGTGGGGGGCCATGCGACCGGTAGTTATACACCGGGACGAGGGGCTACATGTTATACAGTGGGGGCAATGGGCCAGCAGTTATACACCCGGGCGAGGGGCCAGATATTATACAACGGAGGCGAGGGATCGGATATTATACACCGGGGGTGAGGGAACAGATATTATTCATCAGGGGGGCAATGCAGCCAGATGATATACAAAGGGAAACATAGGTCCGAATGAGAAACCTGATTTCAATAATAGAGATGAGAATCCTAATACTTTTGTCCTACAGTGTACATTCTTTCAAGGAGCAAGAAGTAATATCAACCACTCTTGAACATTTCTTCTAAACCATGGGTAAAGAAGATATCATGGGAAAATAGTTTGGATTTGTAGAACAAAATGTAGAATGTTTTTATTTTCAATACAAAATCCTAAGACAAAACTAGTACAAAGAAAAGTAAGATTTCATAAATCAAGAAAACTGTTTTTCAGTTTATCCTAATACAAATTAATTGGTTGCTATGGATCACTGGTTTTGATAAATATCCACCATTAAGATACAATTTTCTTCTAGAATAGGCACAAATTACCTTTATATAACAGTTCCAGTACAAATTGGCGTTGACATTAGTAGAAGATAAAAAGTTTACTGGTAAAGACATAAAGATGTCCCATGAAGTTTTTATTCATTCTCCATGCCCCATTTCTTTGTGATGATGGACCATGGAATTTTAGCTTCTTTTAGCCAGGAAGGTCTTCATTGTCCATTTCATTTTGAGCCAATGGACCAAACCCAACTAATTTACCCTACTGAGAAGTTTTCTTTCAAGTTTTTAATATGTATTTTTTAATATGTTTTAATATTTCAGAGCTGGTGCAGTGAACTAGTAGTTAGGTTTCTCAAGAAGCTTTAAAACTTAGACGGGGAACCAGTCTATGGTAGTCCCAAATACGTGACTACGCAAGGTCGGACAGCCCACTGAACTCACACATTGGTGCAAATTTCTATGCAATTTACCCAGTTTATGCTACAATTTAAAAAAACATCATGTACTCTAAATAGATAGTTTTACATATTTTAATAGCCTTTCGTGAAGTCTAAAGACAGAAATGTTTATTGGATTAAAAATCTAGCTTGAAGTTGAGTTCTGGTGATTTTATGATCCCATTTTGCGGTGTTGAAAAAACCTTCATTGTTCACTCAAAAAAAAGTGGTGCCTAAGGGATCAAAGTAATTTTGCATTAAGTTCTGTCAATTGAAAGTATCACTCATGGGCCACGTTCACCCGTTCAGTATTCGGTCAGTATTTTACATCAGTATTTGTAAGCCAAAACCAGGAGTGGAACAATCAGAGGAAAAGTATAATAAAAACAAGTCCAGACTTTAACATTTATCACCCACTCCTGGTTTTGGTTTACAAATACTGATGTGAAATACTGACCAAATACTGAACGTGTGAGTGTAGCCTTAAGATCCGAGCCTCACAATTGATTATTGTCCAAGTTGTACACTCGTCTGCAAAACTATAAAGATGAGAGATTCTGCCACCATTTCAATTCGACATATTTGCTTGACTTACGGTAGGTCCGGAAATTTGATACCTATGGAATTTCTATGCTGAGAATCGAATGCACAATATTACGCTCTAAGGTCTCACCAGACCCCAGAGCATAATAAAAATAGGTAAAACCAAATGTAAAAAGTGATACTCATCTGGCCCTGACCTGCCATGCCACGCACCCGTTCGGTTGACTTTGTTGTCACTAGTGCAGTCTCTTCAAAAGCATCTTCGGCACCCCCAAAGCAGACTAGGCCAGACATAGCATTGTCCCATGACAGTACAACATCTATGGGCCCCTTCTTAGCCAGAGGCGGCAACGATGCATTTGAAGAGACTACACCGATATCTGAACAGAAAATGACAACCTTATCAGGATGTGCAGGGAGACAGGTGAGGGACTTGTGAGACCAATTTTTTAAGTCCCTCACTTGGGGTTTTTCTGGTTTGGCCTAAAGTGAATCACAAAAAAATGTAATTCCATGTTTCTTGTAAACTTCAGAGGAAATTCGATTAATCTCAAACCGATTCACTTATCTCTAGCTGAGACATTAAAGCTTTTGTTGTTGATCTCAGTCCACTGATCAAGGTTAATATTGATTTATCTTCTGGCAATTTCCACAGAACACCTTCATCTTACGGCCAATACAAATATTAAAGTAGCGTTATCCGAACCCCCCAATATTGCCGAGTTCACCCGCAGCACGACACTCTAATGTGTATGGGGCACCCACCAACTGATCATTGGGGAAGATGTTGATCTCTCATGTCATTTTAGACTGCCCATCGCATTGTTTTCCTGGAGATAAGCCGCCGGCAGAGATGAATGTCTCATAGAGAACACAAGAGTGCTTGGTTGAATGAGCACTCTTGTTTTTGAGAGAGACGGCTGAGATGACTGTTAGCCGAAAAATTGGAAAAAACATCTGTCAGTCGACAGCCACCTAAAGTTTAGGGCGGACTTAAGCCTGTATTTCTAAAGCTATGTTTACATGGGAGGCAATCCCATGTTTACACAGGTAGCATGTGTTGGCCACAGCAATAATTTTCATAGAGAATAGTGAAGGCATGCTTATACAGACTAATAATCGAGAACAAGAATTATCCTCCCATCTAAATGGGCTTTTCAACATGATGGTGGAATATTTTGTCATCAGTTAACCATAATGCTATATTCCTTTACCTTCTATTTTATTTCAATGACCTACCTTTGTAGTAAATAGAGAATTCGTGACAAATTTCCCCAATAATTATGATTCACCAAAATCTAAATTTTGAGGGGTCGTGGTTTTCATGAAATGAAGCCATTTGACATATTGCTGGATTCTTCATGGGGCCATAAAGGGTTAAAATAATAGAAGTTCAAACTCACCTATCCGGCTGCCAAAGCTCCATGTCCCCCGATCCCCATGTGTCTTTTGGTCTGGATCTTCTGACGTTATGATGTTCCCCATGCCCCATGTGGCCACATGATTCCTAGTCAATGCCAGAAGATCCATTTGAACGTAGGCGAGTAAGAGTGAAGACTGCAGAGAAGACCATTCCAAAAAACAATCCAAAACAAACAGAAGACCTGGCAGGGAACTGAGGCGGCAGAATGAGGGAGAGTTGGACATAGGACAGGAATAAACTTTTATTATTTTTTAATCCAGTCCCAAACAGCATTTTGGGGTCTAGAGAAACCTCGGAGCATAATTTCTTTTTGGGTCAGACATGATTTGAATTGAATCTGAAATTCAAGCGAATCTGCTCAAAATGAATTTCACTAATCTCTAGTACTAACTCACGTTCACTGTGGCCATTGTTTGAACTTGGAAGAAAATTGTGGCACTATGTCATCATAAAAATATTTTCAAGTGACGAAATTTTAACCCCTTCACACCGCAGCCCATTTTCGTTTTTGTGCTTCTGTTTTTCGCTCCCCTGCTTCCCAGAGAAATAACTTTTTTATTCTTCCATCAATATGGCCATGCGAAGGCTGTTTTTTAGGGGACAAGTTATACTTTTGAACGACACCATTGGTTTTACCATATCGTGTAGTGGAAAACGGGAAAAAAATCCAAGTGTGGTGAAATTGCATAAAAAGTGCAATTCCACAACTTAGTTATAGGTTGTTTTTTGTGGTGAAAAAAAGTTTGTTGAAAAAAATAAAAAAAATTGCGCCATATTCCGAGACTTGAAGCTTCTCCACTTTTTGTGATTTAGGGTTGGGTGAGGGCTTATTTTTTGAGTACTGAGCTGATGTTTTTATTGATACCATTTTGGTGTAGATATAATCTTTTGATCACCCGTTACTGCATTTTAATGCAATGTTGCGGCAACCAAAACAACTTAATACTGGCATTTTTACTTTATTCTTGCTACGTCGTTTACTAATCGGATTAAAGGGCCACTGTCACCCCCTCCAGCCGTTATAAACTAAAAGAGCCACCTTGTGCAGCAGTAATGCTGCAGTCTAACAAGGTGGCTCTTTTAGTTTTTGCTTCAGCTATTCCCTCAATAAAGCGTTTTAAAATTTGCCCTAAATACCTGTCTTTGTACCTGGAGGCGGTCCGAAGCCTCCTCTGTGAAGCTCCCAACTGCCGTCACTCATCTCTTTTGGGGCTATGGTCGCCGCCCCCTTCACGCTGTTTTTCTTAAATCCGGCGCCTGCGCTGTGCGTGCCTGCCTGGGACAGGCACAGTCTTCATTGTCCGTCATAGGTCAGATGCAGGGTGCCTGACTGCGCCTGTGCGGGCAGTGCGGCCACCCTGTTGCTGAATCCCCACCCCGCACTGTGTTATTCATTATGCACAGTGCGGGGCTGGGGTTCCTGGGCATGCGCACTGCGCTGTTCAGACGCTCCCCCAGCTCCCCCGCCTTCCAGCGTTGCCGGAATATACAGGTTTCCTTGCCAGCGTTTGGAATGAAGCAGCCGCAAATAACAACGCTGGAAGGTGGGGGAGCTGGGGGAGCGTCTGAACAGCGCAGTGCGCATGCCCAGGAACCCCAGCCCCGCACTGTGCATAATGAATAACACAGTGCGGGGCGGAGATTCAGCAACAGGGTGGCCGCACTACCCGCACAGGCGCAGTCAGGCACCCTGCATCTGATCTATGACGGACAATGAAGACTGCGCCTGTCCCAGGCAGGCACGCACAGCGCAGGCGCCGGATTTAAGAAAAACAGCGCGAAGTGGGTGGCGACCATAGCCCCAGAAGAGATGAGTGACGGCAGTTGGGAGCTTCACAGAGGAGGCTTCAGACCTGCCTCCAGGTCTGCAGACAGGTATTTAGGGCAAATTTTAAAACGCTTTATTGAGGGAATAGCTGAATCAAAAACTAAAAGAGCCACCTTGTTAGACTGCAGCATTACTGCTGCACAAGGTGGCTCTTTTAGTTTATAACGGCTGGAGGGGGTGACAGTGGCCCTTTAATTCTTTTTATATATTGATAGATTGGGCGATTCTGAATGTGGCAATACCAGATATGTGTATTTTGTAAAATTTTTTTGTTTTATTTTGAATGAGGCAAATGGGGGGTGATTTAAACTTTTATATTTTTTTCTCATTTTTAAAAACTTTTTTTTACTTATCACTTACTTCAATAATGTCCATGGGAGACTAGAAGCTGCAATCATTCGATCGCTTGTGCTACACACAGCAGGGCTGCAGCCCTGCTATATGTAGCAGGAATGCTCACTTGCTATGCTCATAGCAATCCGGCAATGACAACTACAAGGGTCTGCTGCAGACCCAAATTGTCATGCCAACGCATCTGCGGCCCGTGGTCATGTGACATGGTCGGGATTAGTGTGACCACATTAAATGCCACTGTCAGAGATTGACAGTAGCATTTAACAAGTTAACAGCCATGGGTGGATTGCGATTCCACCGACGGTTGTTAAGGGCACATGTCAGCTGTTCAAAACAGCTGACATGTGCCTGGAAAGCTGTGAACTCAGCACCGGAGCCTACGTAAAAGGAAGAGACCCGATGTACGCCGTACATGTCCTGAAGGGTTTAAATACCCAACAATCAGGTATCTCACCTGATCATCAAATGAAATGTACTGTGTGTGTTCAAGAATAGTGATGAGCGAACATGACGGGATAAGTAGTTATTCGAGCATACTCGTGTGCTAACCAAGTGTCTTCGGCGTGCTCGAAGAATATGTTCGAGTCCTCATGGCTGCTTGTCTCGCGGCTGACAAACAGAGAATCCCTGCATGTTATTGTTGTCAAACAGCCGCGAGACATGCAACCACACGGATTTGAACATATTTTTCGAGCACGCCGAAGACACTCGGTTAGCACACGAGCATACGCGGATAATACCTTGTCCAAGCACGTTCGTTCATCAATGATCATGACCTGTCAAAAAATAGAAATTCTACAACCAGTCGTTCGTTCCTCCTACAGGCACAAGCCCGAGTGCTTGTTATTCAAGGTGGAAGATTTTGTAATTCTTTGTCATTTAGCTTCGTAGCTAAAAAGAAGTTTCAGACCAAAAAAAAAAAAAATCCCGTCAAAGAAACCGGCTTTCAATGTCATAGTATAATAAATCAATGTCAGGTCCAGAATAAATGTTGACCTTACTGCAATCAAATTCCATATGCAGCCTTGTGATATCTTTTATGCAACACATATTCCTCTGTACATAAAGAAAAATCTCCATTTGCTTCTTTTAGGAAGAATTTTACAATGTCCTGCAGTTATGTTTAATAATGATGCAAAGTTCCCAGTATTTCACCACTGCAGACTCGTAAGGACTATTAAAAGCTTGGTTTCATTTTCTGGGCATCGTATAAAGGGATTTGCGTTAATGCTTCATTCATTGATTCTGAAAGTTTTGGCCTTGTTTGACCTTACTATTTGCTATGCTATTCTCACTGAGTGCAAGAGATTGTACATATTAAGGGCTCGTGCACACGGCCGTAAAAATCGGACGCTATCTGTCGTTTTAATGGATAGTATTTGTCTCAATGTTATCCTATGGGGTCGTGGGCATGTTTATTTTTATTTTTTTTCCGGGACCAAGTCGATCGGAGGAAAAAATCACAGCTTGTACAAGTTGCATCTGATATTCTGAGGTCATCCATGTCTATGGCTATGTGGAAAAAAAATCGGACTGCACTTGGTTACCATCTGAGTGTGGTCAAATGACAGTCTAATCCCAGCAAATTATAACATCAAATGACAGTCTAAATGAAGAAGATGGAGAATTGTTTGCCTTTATTAACCTCATTAGAGAAAATCAAATCACACTCTGATCAGCATAACTCGACCGATTTTCTTGGATGACAGAAAGATGGTTGTGAGACCCTAGGCTTAGAATGAAAACTTCACTGCCTGCAGCTTAATAGTGTGCAAATAGTTATATGAAGGCACCTCTCACACATCCGATTTTCTGATACGCATTCTGTTAGGCATCGGGATTCTTCCGCTGTACAGGATGGATCCCAAGCCTTATCTGCCTCTGCAGTCTCCCATTCAAGTCTGGCCGCTCAGCATAGACGTTGCTCCCAGCGACTTGCTCAGGATCTCCAGCCAAACCTATAGTAACCAGTGTTGCGCAGGTGCAGTCCTATGATCTGGAGCCCAAGTCCAGAAATCACAATACTGAGCATGTCCGTGATCTGGCAGCTCTGGATTGGTCTGTGGGTGATGTCACGTCCGGCTGGGTATGAGTGTTTGGGGGTGGAGCCTAATGTTTAAAAGGCTCTCAGAGGCACACGCCGGTGTGCTAGTATCATTTGTGTGTGGCTATGTGAGTGAAGATCCTGCCATTCTGTCTATGCAAGTGTCATATGTCTGTCTAGCTTGGGAACTGTACACGTATGTAGGCAGGCAGCTAGCATCAGTGGGGGCAATTAGCCGTTTGGTTTAGCATCTGTTTCATACATGTATGCGGTTACCACTGTAGAGTTGCAGAGCAAGCACAACCCTAGTCAGGGTATTATGCAGAGCATCTGTTCTGTTTCTGTGTGCGAGTGACACAGCTCAGTTGCAGAGCATCTATTTTGTTTCTGTATGTGATTGACACAGCTCAGTTGCAGAGCATCTGTTTCGTTTCTGTGTGCGAGTGACACAGCTCAGTTACAGAGCATCTGTTCCATTTCTGTGTGTGAGTGACAGTTCAGTTGAAGAGCTGCTTTGTTTCTGTGTGCGAGTGACATAGCTCAGTTGCAGAGCATCTGTTTAGTTTCTGTGTGTGAGTGACACAGCTCAGTTGCAGAGCATCTGTTCCGTTTCTGTGTGCGAGTGACACAGCTCAGTTGCAGAGCATCTGTTTAGTTTCTGTGTGCGAGTGACACAGCTCAGTTGCAGAGCATCTGTTCCATTTCTGTGTGCGAGTGACACAGTTCAGTTGCAGAGCTTCTGTTTAGTTTCTGTGTGCGAGTGACACAGCTCAGTTGCAGAGCTTCTGTTTTGTTTCTGTGTGCGAATGACACAGCTCAGTTGCTGAGCATTTGTTTAGTTTCTGTGTGCGATTGACACAGCTCAGTTGCAGAGCATCTGTTCCATTTCTGTGTGCGAGTGACACAGTTCAGTTGCAGAGCTTCTGTTTAGTTTCTGTGTGCGAGTGACACAGCACAGTTGCAGAGCTTCTGTTTTGTTTCTGTGTGCGAATGACACAGCTCAGTTGCTGAGCATCTGTTTAATTTCTGTGTGCGAGTTCAGTTCATGTGCTTGTCCTGTGACGTTCAACAGGACATAGCACTCGTTTGTACTGTTCCTTAGTGTGGAGTAACCGAATTTGGAACTCAGCATCCTGTTCACATTGAGTGGCATTTACACAGTGTGTACAAGTAATATCTCACCATGTGTACCGTCATTGTTCACTAGCAGCAGTTTCCCATCTCTGCACGGTGGACCACAGGTTACGAGTACGCTTTATTATTTATTTTATTTAGCGCAATCCGCCAACCCTAACAATGTCTTCATGGCCCATAGCAACCAATCACAAAACTAAAAGCTGTCCTTATGGCCCATAGCAACCAATCACAAAACCCCCCAAAAATGTCTTCATGGCCCACAGCAACCAGTCACAAAACTAAAAGCTGTCTTTATGACCCATAGCAACCAATCATAACACAAAAAAATGTCTTTATGGCCCATAGCAACCGAGCCAAGAAACAAAAACTATCTTTATGGCCCATAACAACCAATCAAAGAAACAAAATTGTCTTCATGGCCCATAGCAACTAATCACAAAACATAAACTGTCTTTATTGTCCATGACAACCAATAACAAAACTTAACCTGTCTTTATGTCCCATAGCAACCAATTACAAAACCATAAACAGTCTTTATGGCTCATGGTAACCAATGAGAACACAGTTTTCATTTTACCAGAGCAGTTTAACAACTGAAAGCTGAGCTCTGATTGGTTGCTATGGGCAACAAAAGAGAGTTCAGCCTTATTACATAATTTATTGCTGAATTAAGGATTTTGTATTTGATGATTTTCTATGATATGTTGTCCTGTAAAATCAATGAGAACATTCTAGCCTTTAATGCCCCAGAAAGGTGATTTCACAGCTTTCCCCAACGCCTCGTGTTGGTAGTAGCTTATATCACCAATTAATAAAACATTACTAATTACAGCGATTCATATTTCATTTCATAAGGGATAAATGCATTCATTTGACTAATTTGTAGCTTTTGCTTAACTGGCGCACTTGTAAAACTAGATTAAAGGCACAAGAACGTCTTCTAATTGACTCTGATGTCTCATGTCATTCTGCATTTCTGTTATGCGGCACCACCATTCTTACACCCTGTCCTTCAGGATCACCTGCTAGAAATATGTACTTACTTAGCAATAGTCTATGTATGTGATCATAAACCTGGTAAATATAAAGATTGGCCACATATCATTAAGGCCATATTCACACAATGCATTTGTGACGCATTTTTTTTGCCTCAATGTTTTCCAATAACAGTGCAATTTTACCACGTTTTTGGAAAACTCCAGCAATAAAATGGTCCAGGAAAGCATGGAGTGAACACAGCCTAAGGCAGGCATTTTGCATGTAATTCTTAATTAAAGGTGTGCTGGAGTAAGATGTGCCAAACTGATTAAGAAGCGCACACCTCTTTATGAATTATGGCACATCGCCATATGACATGTACGCCCAGAAATGATGCATAACAAAGCGCACATTCACTCAAACAGGATTCCTATCCGACAGCATCTGTGTATTAAACACCTCTGCTCTTCAGATGAGGCCTTCAACAGACAGGCAAAGGACCTCTACCCAGGGACAGCTCTCTTAGCCCTACCACCCAGGGACAGTGCTCTTATCCCTACTACCCAGGGTCAGCTCTCTTATCCCTACTACCCAGGGACAGCTCTCTTATCCCTACTACCCAGGGACAGCTCTCTTAGCCCTACTACCCAGGGACAGCTCTCTTAGCCCTTCTTAATAGGTACAGCTTTCTCAGCCCTACTACCCAGGAACAGCGCTCTTAGCCCTACTACCCAGGGACAGCTCTCTTAGCCCTACTACCCAGAGACAGCTCTCTTAGGCTGGTTTCACACTTGCGTTTTGATCTGCAGCGTTTTTACCGAAAAAAACACATGCGTTTTTTTTCCCTGCTTAACATTAAAAACGCATGCGTTTTTTTGTACACGTTTGGCCACGTTTAACGATGCATGCGTTTTTTTGCTGCATGCGTTCTTTTGCAGAAATGCAACATGTAGTAATTTTCAGAGGCTTTTTTTGCCGCAAAAAACCGCATGCGTTCATTTGCGTTTGATTTGCATAAAAAAATACATTGATGTCTATGGAAACGCATGCGTTTTTGCGTACATGCGTTTGCTTGCGTTTTAAACGCATGCGTTTTTATAGAAAAAAACAAGAATACACCCTGATAAGCCACCCCCCACCATCAGGGTGATAAAGGGATCCTAACCCTAACCCTACCCCTAACCCTAACCCTAAGGATCCAAACCCTAACCTTAACCCTAACCCTACCCCTAACCCTAACCCTACCCCTAACAATATGACAGTGAATACTCTCCGAGTTTATATTTTTAGTACTCTATAGCAATACCGTATATCTTGGGGTGTCCACATTGAACAAAGCTTTTTATTAGAAGAATGTCCTGGTCTCCAGGTCAACATAATAGCCAATCCCTATGGATCCCTAGGATCCCTAGGGTTAGGGTTAGGGTTAGGGGTAGGATTAGGGTTAGGGTTAGGGTTTGGATCCCTAGGGTTAGGGTTAGGGGTAGGGTTAGGGTTTGGATCCCTTTATCACCTTGATGGTGAGGGGTGGCTTATCAGTGACCTGGTGACCAGGACATTCTTCTAATAAAAAGCTACCCCTAACCCTAACCCTAGGGATCCAAACCCTAACCCTACCCCTAACACTAACCCTAACCCTAACCCTAATCCTAACCCTAGGGATCCTATCCCTAACCCTAATCCTAGCTAATTCTATTAATAGTGGGTTTTCTAGTTGATTTTGATGATTGGCAGCTGTCAAACACTTCTCAGCAAGCGTTTCAAAAACGCAAACGCAGGAAAAAACGCATGTAAACGCGTCAAAACGCTGCGTTTTTTTTACTGCATGCAAAAACGCATGCATTCCCTAGAAGGGAATTTAGGACCTGAGGGATGACGTCGCGGCTTGTGATTGGTCGCATGGCGGTCACATGAGCGGCACGCGACCAATCAGAAGCCGTGACGTCATGGAAGGTGCTGAACGCGCTCATTTTAAGCAAAGAAGGCTGCCGGTTACCAGCGGTGATGTCAGGGGCCTCCGGAGAGGTGAGTATATCAATATTTTTTATTTTAATTCTTTATTTTACACATTAATATGGATCCCAGGGCCTGAAGGAGAGTTTCCTCTCCTTCAGACCCATACACTGGGAACTTCCGATTCCGATTCCCGATACCACAAAAGTATCGGATCTCGGTATCGGAATTCCGATACAGCAAATATCGGCCGATACCTGATACTTGCGGTATCGGAATGCTCAACACTATTCTTAACCCTATTACCCAGGGACAGTGCTCTTATCCCTACTACCCAGGGACAGCGCTCTTAATCCCACTACCCAGGGACAGCTCTCTTAGCCCTATTACATAGGGGCAGCTCTCTTAGCCCTACTACCCAGGGACAGCTCTCATCCCTACTACCCAGGGACAGATCTCTTAGCCCTACTACCCAGAGACAGATCTCTTAGCCCTACTACCCAGGGACCGCTCTCATCCCTACTACCAAGGGACAGATCTCTTAGCCCTACTACCCAAGGACAGCTCTCTTATCCCTACTACCCAAGAACAGCTCTCTTAGCGCTACTACCCAGAGACAGATCCCTTAGCCCTACTACCCAGGGACAGCTCTCATCCCTACTACCCAGGGACAGATCTCTTATCCCTACTACCCAGGGACAGATCTCTTATCCCTACTTCCCAGGGACAGCTCTCTTAGCCCTACTACCCAGGGACAGATCTCTTAGCCCTACTACCCAGGGACAGATCTCTTAGCCCTACTACCCAGGGACAGATCTCTTAGCCCTACTACACAGGTTCACCTCTCTTAGCCCCACTACACAATGACAGCTCTCTTAGGCTAGGTTCACATTTCGTTTTTGGGTGATCGCTAACGGACAGCGTTGCACGGCGAAAATGTCGCAATTAACGCCGTGCAACGGGTCCGTTAGCGCACCCATTGACAGCAATGTTCTTTTTGCCTGAAGCGCATCGCTAGCGCGTGCCTTTTTCGGCTCGCGCTAGCGATGTGCCGTTCTTTTGTAGTGCGCCTTGGACGCTGCTTGCAGCGTCCGCGGCGCGCCCAAGGTCCGTTCCCCGCTCTCACAGATCGGGGATCTGCGAGAGCGGGGACGTTAACGCGAACCCCAAACGCGACCCCTAAAAATACATTGAGTTAGCGCAATCCGCTAGCGCTAGCGCTAAACGGATTGCCCCAATGCAATGTGAACCTAGCCTTAGCCCTACTACCCAAGGACAGCTCTCTTAGCGCTACTACCCAGGCACAGCTCTCTTAGCCCTACTACCCAGGAACAGCTCTTTATCCCTACTACCCAGGGACAGCTCTTAGCCCTACTACCCAGGGACAGATCTCTTAGCCCTACTACTCAGGGACAGCTCTCTTAGCCCTACTACCCAGGGACAGATCTCTTAGCCCTACTACCCAGGGACAGCTCTGATCCCTCCTACCCAGGAACAGATCTCTTAGCCTTACTACCCAAGGACAGCTCTCTTAGCCCTACTACCCAAGGACAGCTCTCTTAGCGCTACTACCCAGGGACAGCTCTCTTATCCCTACTACACAGGGACAGCTCTCTTAGCCCTATTACCCAGGGACAGATCTCTTAGCCCTACTACCCAGGGACAGATCTCTTAGCCCTACTACCCAGGGACAGATCTCTTAACCCTACTACCCAGGGACAGCACTCTTAGCCCTACTACCCAAGGACAGCTCTCTTAGCCCTACTACCCAAGGACAGCTCTCTTAGCGCTACTACCCAGGGACAGCTCTCTTATCCCTACTACCCAGGGACAGATCTCTTAGCCCTATTACCCATGGACAGATCTCTTAGCCCTACTACTCAGGGACAGATCTCTTAGCCCTACTACCCAGGGACAGATCTCTTAACCCTACTACCCAGGGACAGCACTCTTAGCCCTACTACCCAGGAACAGCTCTTTATCCCTACTACCCAGGTACAGGTCTCAGCCCTACTACCCAGGGACAGATCTCTTAGCCCTACTACCCAGGGACAGCTCTCTTAGCCCTACTACCCAGGGACAGATCTCTTAGCCCTACTACCCAGGGACAGCTCTGATCCCTCCTACCCAGGGACAGATCTCTTAGCCCTACTACCCAGAGACAGATCTCTTAGCCCTACTACCCAGGGACCGCTCTCATCCCTACTACCCAGGGACAGATCTTAGCCCTACTACCCAAGGACAGCTCTCTTATCCCTACTACCCAAGAACAGCTCTCTTAGCGCTACTACCCAGAGACAGATCCCTTAGCCCTACTACCCAGGGACAGCTCTCACCCCTACTACCCAGGGACAGATCTCTTATCCCTACTACCCAGTGACAGATCTCTTATCCCTACTTCCCAGGGACAGCTCTCTTAGCCCTACTACCCAGGGACAGATCTCTTAGCCCTACTACCCAGGGACAGATCTCTTAGCCCTACTACCCAGGGACAGATCTCTTAGCCCTACTACACAGGTTCACCTCTCTTAGCCCCACTACACAATGACAGCTCTCTTAGGCTAGGTTCACATTTCGTTTTTGGGTGATCGCTAACGGACAGCGTTGCACGGCGAAAATGTCGCAATTAACGCCGTGCAACGGGTCCGTTAGCGCACCCATTGACAGCAATGTTCTTTTTGCCTGAAGCGCATCGCTAGCGCGTGCCTTTTTCGGCTCGCGCTAGCGATGTGCCGTTCTTTTGTAGCGCGCCTTGGACGCTGCTTGCAGCGTCCGCGGCGCGCCCGAGGTCCGTTCCCCACTCTCGCAGATCGGGGATCTGCGAGAGCGGGGACGTTAACGCGAACCCCAAACGCGACCCCTAAAAATACATTGCGTTAGCGCAATCCGCTAGCGCTAGCGCTAAACGGATTGCCCCAACGCAATGTGAACCTAGCCTTAGCCCTACTACCCAAGGACAGCTCTCTTAGCGCTACTACCCAGGCACAGCTCTCTTAGCCCTACTACCCAGGAACAGCTCTTTATCCCTACTACCCAGGGACAGCTCTCTTACCCCTACTACCCAGGGACAGATCTCTTAGCCCTACTAACCAAGGACAGCTCTCTTAGCCCTACTACCCAAGGACAGCTCTCTTAGCGCTACTACCCAGGGACAGCTCTCTTATCCCTACTACCCAGGGACAGATCTCTTAGCCCTATTACCCATGGACAGATCTCTTAGCCCTACTACCCAGGGACAGATCTCTTAGCCCTACTACCCAGGGACAGATCTCTTAACCCTACTACCCAGGTACAGCACTCTTAGCCCTACTACCCAGGAACAGCTCTTTATCCCTACTACCCAGGTACAGCTCTCAGCCCTACTACCAAGGGACAGATCTCTTAGCCCTACTACCCAGGGACAGCTCTCTTAGCCCTACTACCCAGGGACAGATCTCTTAGCCCTACTACCCAGGGACAGCTCTGATCCCTCCTACCCAGGGACAGATCTCTTAGCCCTACTACACAGGGACAGCTCTCTTAGCGCTACTACCCAGGGACAGCTCTCTTATCCCTACTACCCAGGGACAGCTCTCTTAGCCCTATTACCCAGGGACAGATCTCTTAGCCCTACTACCCAGGGACAGATCTCTTAGCCCTACTACCCAGGGACAGATCTCTTAGCCCTACTACCCAGGGACAGCACTCTTATCCCTACTACACAGGGACAGCGCTCTTAACCCTTCTACCCAAGGACAGCTCTCTTAGCGCTACTACCCAGGGACAGCACTTGTACCTACTACCCAGGGACCCAGGGACAGCTCTCTTAGCCCTACTACCCAGGGACAGATCTCTTAGCCCTACTACCCAGGGACAGATCTCTTAGCCCCACTACCCAAGGACAGCTCTCTTAATCCTACTACCCAGGGAGAGCACTCTTAACTCTACTACCCAGGAACAGCTCTTTATCCCTACTACCCAGGTACAGCTCTCTTAGCCCTACTACACAGGGGCACCGCTCTTAGCCCTACTACCCAGGGACAGCACTCTTAGCCCTGCTAACCAGGGACAGCGCTCTTAGCCATACTACCCAAGAACAGCTCTTTAGCTCTACTACACAGGTACAGATCTCTTAACCCTCCTATGCAGGTACAGCTCTCTTAACCCTACTACCCAGGTACAGCTCTCTTAGCCCCTCTACCTAGGAAAAGCTCTCTTAGCCCCACTACCCAGGGACAAAGATTATAGCCCTACTACCCAGGGACAGATCTCTTAGCCCTACTACCCAGGTACAGCTCTCTTAGCCCCACTACCCAGGGACAGCACTCTTAGCCCTACTATCCAGGAACAGCTCTTTATCCCTACTACCCAGGGACAGATCTCTTAGCCCTGCTACCCAGGTACAGCTCTCTTAACCCTGCTACCCAGGAACAGCTCTTTAGCCCTACTACCCAGGTACAGCTCTCTTAACCCTACTACCCAGGGGCAGCTCTTTTAGCCCTACTACCCAGGGACAGCACTCTTAGCCCTACTGCCCAGGGATAGATCTCTTAGCCCTACTACCCAGGTGCAGCTGTCTTAACCCTGCTACCCAGGTACAGCTCTCTTAACCCTGCTACCCAGGTACAGCTCTCTTAACCCTACTACGCAGGTACAGCTCTCTTAACCCTACTACCCAGATACAGCTCTCTTAGCCCCGCTTAGCAATTACAAATGACCCTTTAAAGTCAACCATAATGCTGATGTGGCCTTCTCTGAAAATGAGTTTAGCATCCCTGATCTATATGGTGGTTTATTAAAGGTCATACAGTATAGTACCTAAATGGCATTGACTTTTACCAAATCAAACTTTTAGACAATTGCCTATACACAATGGTGTATAACTACCAAATATTGCGAAGATACTGTACAGTGTCACAAAGTGGCCATATAAATACCACCACACAGTGCACAAATAATGCCAACATACATGGGCAAATAACAGCACCATACAGTGTTAAAGAATCTGTGCAAATATATAATTTCTCATGGCAATTTTCCTATACCACCAGAATGCCAAGGCACTGGAAATTACATTTTCTTACATTTAATTCTTTTGAAAAGTATTGAAAAATATAATTGCATGTAAACTCTGCAAGAATCAAGATTGTCATACGCGCAATTTCCTGTTGTGTGTTACAGACATTTTATTCCACTTTCTCCAATTATGAGCCACTTCTCCTCCCCAAGCTCCCAGAACTCATCATTAACTGCTAAAATATATCTTGCTCAAGACAACAAAAGTGCTGCCTGCTCACTTAGAGATCAGGTTACAGCTGCTTATTGAAATCTGACGGGAAATAGGGGAGGGTGAAGAGGAGTGAGACAAAGTGAGTGAATGAGGCACAGACACCTATAGACCTGTTCTGCTACCTTCTAATAAGTGTTTTATTTCACCTCTGTGGATTCACATATACACAGCTCAGTACTACCATACTCCATGTCATCTGTACTGCTGCTTCTGAATATGTACTGCATAAAAACAGGAGAACAGAAGTCCCTCTTGTGTGTGTACTGTGTATGGGAGACAATATAGCACTTAGTCTCTACCCACTAGCTGAAAGACAACTGGTATTAGTCTTATTCTTTATGTTGACCCCCATGACAGCTGTTTTGAAACACTTAGTCAATTAGCTATCCTTCATGTAGACACATTTATGATGCCAATATAGCTGTGCCCTCTGATATGTGACCAATATAGTTGCATAATTATTTTTTTTTATTCTTTTATAACTTTTTAAGATGTGAAAATAATATTAATACTTCCAAACTTTCTGCCTGAAGCTTAATTTTGGAGTTCTCTTATGTAAAAGTCTACGAAATGTCAAGATGATAAAGAGTTAATAATCTTTTCGTATGATCGCATCTGGGACAATACTTTAATGAACTGCTGTTTATTTGCCTTTGTTATGATATTTAGATTGATTCCATATTAGCACTAACCGGGCTCAGACATTCCCAAGCTTCATGACCTTTCTATGGAAATTTAAGCTGTTATTGGGTGCAGATTCAGGCACGGCAATACTCAGACTAATTTAAGACTTTTGTGTTTGAAAGGAGCAGTAAAAAAAAATTGCAGATTACATTTTTTTGTGTAATAGACCAGTAGATAATGAATACATATGCATCTCATTGTATTTTATTTGCAATTGAGAGGCAATAAATGGATTAAATGCCAAATGATCAGCATTGAAAAACAACAAATATGTTTTTGCATTAGTTTGTCAGCAGATTTTTGTACTCTATGTGTCTATATATAAACAAACAATTTGGACTTACATATAGATAGCCGATGCAGTGAGTGTAAAATTCAAATATAAAAACCATATTTTATTAATAAAGATTAAAATAACCTATAGAAAATAAAATATACAATTTACAAGAAAAGAGTGCCCAGAAGGGGGAAGAATCGGTCAATCTATAAATGTGAGGTAGATATATGATATTAAGGCACTAATACATGCTAAAGTGTAAGCCAAATTAGGCTCTTTAAATAGCCAGTTTGCACAGTATATGGGATCCTGTCAATAAGGCATGAAGAGGTCCATATGACCTATGCAGTAAGGATATTACTAATGTACCAACCAAGGTGACAAAAAAATGCCCAAAGCAAATATAGTGAAGAATCTAAGTAGAAAAAACAATGCAAGGTACAATACCTAAAGCAGGAGCACTTGGATAGGACAAACCGCGCTTCCCCCTCACCCCAAGGCACGTTTCGCAGTAGCTTCTTCTGCACTCGCCATCATAGGAGGCTGAGTGCGGTATATACATTATAGGAGGCTGAGTGTGGTATATACATCATAGGAGGCCGTAACTGCTGCATATACAACATAGGAGGCTGTGACTGCTCCATATACAGCATAGGAGGCCGTAACTGCTGCATATACAACATAGGAGGCTGTGACTGCTGCATATACAACATAGGAGGCTGTGACTGCTGCATATACAACATAGGAGGCTGTGACTGCTGCATATACAGCATAGGAGGCTGTGACTGCTGCATATACAGCATAGGAGGCTGTGACTGCTGCATATACAACATAGGAGGCTGTGACTGCTGCATATACAACATAGGAGGCTGTGACTGCTCCATATAAAGTATAGGAGGCTGTGACTGCTCCATATAAAGTATAGGAGGCTGTGACTGCTGCATATACAACATAGGAGGCTGTGACTGCTGCATATACAACATAGGAGGCTGTGACTGCTGCATATACAGCATAGGAGGCTGTGACTGCTGCATATACAACATAGGAGGCTGTGACTGCTGCATATACAACATAGGAGGCTGTGACTGCTCCATATAAAGCATAGGAGGCTGTGACTGCTGCACATACAACATAGGAGGTTGTGACTGCTGCATATACAACATAGGAGGCTGTGACTGCTGCATATACAACATAGGAGGCTGTGACTGCTGCATATACAACATAGGAGGCCATGACTGCTGCATATACTAATGAAGGCTGCATCTCGGGACTCACCCAGATTCCATGGAGACATTGAGGACAGAGCAAAGCGTGAACCCCGCCAACAGAAAAACTTCCTGATGCTGGTACTGGCCAGTGTCAGACATAGTAAAGTCCCTGTATGCACCACGGTGTGCGAGCGCGAGTGCAAACTGCCTGTACTTAAGTGACTGGCTGCCAAAAACCAGAACTGGCTGCTCACCTAGTAGCTGAAGCATAGTGGACATTTACCTACTTGGGCAGATGGCCAGTCCGGGCCTGGGTGTGCCTTTGTATGCCTTATATGGGTCTAGGAACCTCGACACATGAGCAAAGCAATGAACATTTGCATAGCCCAATGTTGAGCACAAGAAAGTTTAGTGGACCGTGATGCAGAGAGCAGAGCGCAGATCCTGGGACAGACATGTAGCAGGTAGTCTAGAACCATCAAGTGAAACAGTGCCACTGGTATTACTTAGATTCATGAATGGAGATAAGCAACAATACTAGACGCCCCAGAGACACAAGTGATACGGTTTCTTTCAGAGAGGAGAGGCTTCTGCTGCAGTCAGTTGTCTAGCAGCCACACACAAGACAGAGGGGAGGAGAAGAATGGAAATGGCTGAGCTCAGAAGTCATCATCAGATGCCTTTACATATTTCTTAGTTTTAATTACAGTACACGGCTGGAAGAAAATAAAAGCGCAATAGGGTCTTATCTGGGTATAAGGAGATAAATTCTATTCAAATTTACTCACCAGATCCAGCCATTACACAGGCTCATAGAAATGTAAGCTGCTGCAGATCCATCGGTCTCCTCGTGACCAACCAAAATAAAAAAAATGGGATATAAGAGTAGATCCTTCTCTGCGCCGCTTGAAGAACTAGAAGTCCAGCTGGGTAATCCAATGAAAAAGTGACTTTATTCAACGCGTTTCGGAGCACCAGGGCTCCTTCATCAGGATACCACACAGAATATACATAGATACATGCTTGGCAGTTCTTAAATACATCCAAAATTCACACAACATCTTCCAAAATTAATTACTAAAATTTGTTTCTCTAACATATTTTTTACTGATTATATCTTAGTGATTAAATTTGCAAGATATTGTGTGTCCTTTCGCTGTGTTTTTTTTTTCATTATGAACTTTGACATGTCATGTGTTGGCGCCGTTTTTTGAATTTTGGATGTATTTAAGAACTGCCAAGCATGTATCTATGTACCTTCTGTGTGTCATATCCTGATGAAGGAGCCCTGGTGCTCCGAAATGCATTGAATAAAACCACTTTTTCATTGGATTACCCAACATCTATAGTAAAAAGTTGGTCACACTTGTCAAACACTATGTTTGACAAGTGTGACCAACCTGTCAGTCAGTTTTCCAAGCGATGCTACAGATCACTTGGAAAACTTTAGCATTCTGCAAGCTAATTACGCTTGCAAAATGCTAAAAAAACGCGAAAAAAATGGGAAAAAAACGCAAAAAAAAAATGCGGATTTCTTGCAGAAAATTTCCGGTTTTCTTCAGGAAATTTCTGCAAGAAATCCTGACGTGTGCACATACCCATATAGCGAAAAAACACGAAAAAAACGCGAAAAATACTGAACGTGTGCACATGGCCTTAGGTTATTGGCTGTTAAAGGGGTTGTGCAGTGCACACCCCTCAGAAAAAAAATTGATAGTGATCTGCTGATCCTTCCGACCCTCCTAGCTCCCTCTCTTGTCCTTTTTTGTGGGGATGAAAACTGACCTCTGCAGCCAAATATGTCTGAGTCAGATCTACATAGACTCGAGCAGCCCTACAGACAACCTGTAGGGGGTCAGCAGGTGAATATTGTTTTTTAGAGCATGAGACCCTGGAGTAGATCAGGTTCCAAGCATTGTGTTTTTTCTCACTCACATGGTAGACCAATATCTAGGACTGTAATATACCTTCTGGATATTTTTGCATCCAACAAATGTCTTACAAGTCATGTAATTTGCCATAAGCATCGACATATAAGCATCTAATAATTTTCCATAAGAATCGACATATAAGCATCTAATCATTTGCCATAAGCATCAACATATAAGCATCTAATCATTTGCCATAAGCATCAATATATAGGCATATAATCATTTGTCATAGACGTCGACATATAAGCATATAATCAATTGCCATAAGCATTGACATATAATCATTTGCCATAAGCATCGACATATAAGCATACAATCATTTGCCATAAGCAATGACATATCAACATATAATCATTTGCAATAAGCATCGACTTATAAGCATATAATCATTTGGCATAAGCACTGACATACCGAGAATACATTTTAAAAGACTTGTTATTATGCAGTCCCAGTCATCCCTTATTACACTAGGTAGCCATCCAATATGTCCCAAGCACTGCTCAGCGCTCCACATAACATCTTGGTGTTGTCAGGTTTTACTCCTCTACCTTGGGTTCCTGAACACCGGTCTGATAAATTTTAATACAAGTACATTTGCGGTGATCATTTGTAAACAGCACAACCGACGCTTTAGAAAAATGACAGATATTTCATTTTATGTTGCATGAACATGTCTCTGCGAAACACAGACAGCATGTCGAGACCTACTTGTTAATAGATGCACACACCGCATACGGCAGAATAACAATCTGGGCAAAGAATGGCGCGCTCATGTAAATTCTAATAAAGACTTCCCCGGGAAAAAAAAAGTCAATAAAGTCTATTTTCCATTGCGTCTATTCATAGTACAATTAGAATGTGCGACGAAAGGAAAAAAAAAAGAGCTGTGTAAACGGTGGCAGGTAAAATCGAGCAGTCACGGTAATCACCAGGAATGATGCATGAGATAAAATTATGCATTCATAAACGCTCGCTCATTTGCATGCTGTCCTAAGCAATGAGCACCACCAGGGATAGACTTAAAGTGATCGGAAAGGTCAAAATTAATGTAGTTGTGTGGGATATTTATCAATGGTGATGAACTTCACTGCTGTCATTAAGAGCCACTTTAAGCGGACTTGACTTTGATTTAGTTACACCTATCCGCATTAACGATATCATTAACACGTTTTGTCCCGTTACAGATACTGTTGGGAAGCCGCTGATATAGGGGATCGCTGATTATTGACTGCATGTTATTAGCGCACGTGGATGAACATACCTTATCAGCTATTTTTCATACATGCTTCAACATTTTTTATTAAGCGGTATCTTTTAACTTTAATCAAGTCTCTCCGGGGATGGAGAATAGGAATATTGTATCTATTACTTATGGTGCTGCATTATTAATAAAGGATAATAACAATGCAAGCAGACGTGGGACGTGTTTAGAGGCAAGCAATTATTTCCGAATCAAAGCCACGGCTTCTACTTAACAGTCATATTTAAATATTGGGAGATGGATTTGGAAGAAAATTAATTATCTCCTGGTTTACATTCACGCATGTGTAGCTTTACCACACAGTAATACGTTTCTCTCTTGCTTCATTCACATGATCATATTATGGCGGTGTACACCTCCAGGCAGGACATGGCACGGCACGTTCATTCAGATCAGGCAGACCGCCCAATACTGTGTAACTGCATCCCACAGGGACAGGTTCCCCAAATTCCACCAGCAAACACTAAAGGGTCCATCTCTATCCTGCAAAAGATGAAAACATGTGCAATGAAATAGATGTAAAAAATGAATGAGGTTTTGGTAGATGCTTTGGCCAAAAAACGTCAGCTTGCAGCGCATGTGAATGGAGGCCTGCTGCATCCTGTGCTGCATTAGTATTGTGACCCGGCAATAGTAAATATGGCTGTCTTTCTACCATGATTTTTTTTTATTTTATGTCTATGTTAAAAATGTCAATTTTCATTCTATCTACTGAGTCTATACTATGCTGACATTTACTGTTTTCAGCAGTCATCTCATAATCATATAATCATAACAAGTAATGGTAAACTGACTGAACAGCGAACTAGTCTGAACTGGTGCATAACCAAAAACAACTTACATAGCAAATAGATGAATGGCTGCACTCAATTGTACTAAAGCAAGGGAAGTCAGGTCAGGGACCCATCCGATCCATGAGATTACCTTGACGTTTGGTGGGCTCACATTTTTTGGCCAAATTTTGTGCTAAGCATCTCATGTGTATTTTCATAGATTTCACAAGCCATTATGCTATTCACATTTCATGTATCGCACATTCCCTTGCTTTAGTACAGTTGAGTGCAGCCATTGATCAATTTACCATATAAACATTACAGACAGGATTACAATGACAGTTAACTATATATGCAGCGCCCCAGAGTCCTGGTCGTTGCAGTGCTGTGGCTTCGCCGCTAAGGGGAGCCATGGTACGTTCGATGGCACCGAAGGAGTTCCTCCAATCAGGTATCACAGACACCAATATGTTTCACAGCTGGGCCTCCGGGGGGAGCTAAGGGTGCTATTCATTAGGCCACTCCCCACCATAGTGGGTAAACTGGGGGTCAGGCAGGAAGTTAGTAGAGAACGCTGACGGGATTGAACGGAGCAACACCCTGTGGCAGGGGGTGTTGTGAAGGGAGAGACTGTAGGGTCTCTGCCAGGGGTGGGATCCTGGCAGAGGCTTGGCATTGAAAGAACGTAACGGGTCCGCGCAGGCTCCTGGAAGCGGTGGGACTCAAGAAAGGACTAGAAGCGAGATAGATTGTGCTGAGTGAGAAACGAGATCAAGCAGAAGGAGAATACCAGCAGGGGTTTTGTTGAAAGAGGCAGCACCCTGCTGAGGCGCAATACCGGTGGCCGGAACGCCGAGGGAGTGGATTAGAATACAGCTTCAAGCCATACTCCAAACAGCGGCAGGACAGTCGGTCTCAGGCGGGCTGTCTACCACATATCACCTATGAAGTCTTGGGGGGCAATTGCGGGAGAGGGGCGACTCTAGGGTCCCGGAAGAACTCCAGGCCTACCTGACAAACGGGTGCCATTCCAACCTGAATACAGGGAAGGGGTGGATTACAGAGGAACATCAAATCGAGTTGTGAGGGAACTTAAGAAACAGACACAACCGTTGTGGGGTTACTTTCCGTGAGCACAGCAGGGAAGGACTACAACACATAGCGCTAGAAGGAAGGCACAGATTTCCACCTGAGAGGAGAACTCTGGAGGTGCCATTGGACCGGCCGGACTTGCGTAGCCTGGTGAACCGTGTTCTGGACTGAGGACTCAGAGATCTCCAGTAAAGAGGTAAAGAGACTGCAACCTGGTGTCCTCGTTATTTACCGCGACTTACACCCCACAACCGTACCGCTCCATCGCTACCATTACTACCACCTATTACACCGGACGTCCCCCACTGACGGACAGGGCCACGGACCGGGTCTAGCCACCGTGACAACCCCGAGACTGAGAACTAGAGGCCCGGCTCCGGGTACCCCTCGGCCCTGCGGCGGTGCGGGGGCGCCGCAGATTTGGCGTCACGAACAGGATCTACTTAAGCCTGAAGAATCAGGTCATGTGTGCCTAGAGACTGTGATTTACTGTGCTTGGACTGTACTTTATTGCAAGACTGTGTGCTGTGCCATTTGCCGCCAAAACCCGCCGCCATTGCAGCGCTGAGGAGAGCGCAGGAAGAGAAGAGGGGCGTGGAGTGGGCGTAGACGAGCTGGAGAGCGCGAACAGTAATGGCCGCCCAGTCTAAGTATTTCTGTGTCCTGAGGACGTGCCCGTCAACAGCTGAGGTACGCCTCCTGATCTTGGTCGGAGGGTGGAGACCATGGGGACGGGGCCGCCCACGGAAGAGACCGCGGGAAGGAGACGCGGGAAAAGAGCAAGAAATGGCGGCACCAGAAGCACCACGCGGAGCTGAGTCGGCTGTTATGACCCCAATGGCGAGGGTCTCAGAGGAACGTGGAAGTCTGCAGAATACAAAAAACCAGCTCATAGGGCAGTGGTAACTGGGTTGACCATATATCTACTCCTAACGCCAACACTAGAAGTAGCCGGGGATCATTCCTACGATGATTCTAGATGACACGCTCCAGCCGGAGAATCTAACTACCCCTAGTAGAGGAAAAACAAAGACCTTTCTTGCCTCCAGAGAAGGGGACCCCAAAGCTGGATAGAAGCCCCCCACAAATAATAACGGTGAGGTAAGAGGAAATGACAAACACAGAAATGAACCAGGTTTAGCACAGAGAGGCCCGCTTACTGATAGCAGAATAAAGAAAGGTAACTTATATGGTCAACAAAAACCCTATCAAAATCCACACTGGAAATTCAAGAACCCCCGAACCGTCTAACGGTCCGGGGGGAGAACACCAGCCCCCTAGAGCTTCCAGCAAAGATCAGGATATAGATTTGGAACAAGCTGGACAAAAATACAAAACCAAAAACAAATAGCAAAAAGCAAAAGGCAGACTTAGCTGATATAACTGGAACCAGGATCAGTAGACAAGAGCACAGCAGACTAGCTCTGATAACTACGTTGCCAGGCATTGAACTGAAGGTCCAGGGAGCTTATATAGCAACACCCCTAACTAACGACCCAGGTGCGGATAAAAGGAATGACAGAAAAACCAGAGTCAAAAAACTAGTAACCACTAGAGGGAGCAAAAAGCGAATTCACAACAGTCGGCTCAGTCTGAGGCCGCGGCGTCCGAGATAGGCTCCGAGGCACCGCTGCTGGGAGGTCTGACCCTTACCGAGTCCCCGATGGGCCGACCTCCGACGCCGTTATCGGAGGAACGTGTGGCTGCGGCCAAGGCCCGCCAGCTGACCCGCCGACTGAGGGCCGATGCCCGCGTGCTCACCCGGGTGGGCCAACCCACCGAGATTAAGCTGTCTCCCATTGCTCCTTACCCGGGCCCGGCTGAAAGCACCCTACCTGCACCGGGTCTGAAGATCATGCCGGATGCGGAGCACTTACGGCGCCTTATGGCAGAGTGGCGGAGCCGGCCCCAGCCTGCAGAACAAGTGGACTTGGTTAGTGTCCCCGAGATTCCGCCCTCACACTGGGGTGTTGTGGTGGCCTTCCATCCCCAGCAAGGGAGAGGGGTCATACAGGAGATCGGGGAGCCGATCCAGGTCCGGGTGGACCGAGAAGAGGTGGAACCTTCTGGCAGGCGGTTTGATTGTAACCTGGAGCCGGGGGACGCCGTCACCTATACGAGGTGGAGAAAGAACACCAGTGAGACGGGCTGGTTTGCCCGGGGGGTCCAACGATGTGTCGCCCTCCAGGCTGCTGCTGGGACACCAGAAGAGGATAGTCCTGGAGGAAAGGCAGCGGGACCTGACCCCGCGGAACCAGGGGAAGTTCGACCTCACCGCGCCCCGGAGAGGCGGGTACGCCTACCGACGAGAAGGACCTCCCGGAGAGGGATTCTATCTTTACTGGAGCCAGGACGGCGTCCTGGCTCACCGGACCGATCTGAGAGTCTGGTGAAGCCAGGAAGAAGGTCACCTCCCGTAGAACCTCAGTAAGATATAGCTTTCAATGTTTATGAAAATGTACATAGTTGCTACTTTATTGTTTTAACTGTTCCTGTTGCTGCTAAACCCGCCCAGGGTTAATGGATCCCTTTGTTGACCCGGGATCCCTGTGTTTGTTCTGAGTTTTCCTAAAATTTTGCACAAGTTTAAAGAACTGCAGAAATCATGGACTGTGCATGATTCAAACTTTCTTTTGTAAATAGTTTGCACCTTCTTAAAGGTGCTCCCTACTGGTTTTAGCCAAAGACACTTTGCGAAGATATTTGCCCTATTGGTTTGAGCCAAAGACACTTTGTGAAGATACCTTTCCTACCGGTTCTAGTTAAAGACACTTTGCGAAGATACCATACCGGAACCTTTGCGTGGGCTGGTAGGCTGAGAAAACGAGCTACCTCAGAAAGACTTGGTCCCCTCTTAAAGGGGATGTGAGAAACTGAACTTGAGAGAGATACTGTTGCAGAACAGTAATGCCATAATGATGCTTTGAAAAGAAATGTAACTGTTTTACATGCTAAGTTATATGTGTTGAATTTGTTGAAATGTGAAATCTAAATAATGTTTTGCAGAAAGAAAAGATGCAGAGAGCCCGTAGGGGTAGAGATAGAGATCTGCATAGTTGAAAGTAAGCGAAGTAATAATGAAGGTGAGGATAGAAGGTCAACCCTGCGTCCCCATAGAAAGTTACTTTGTTACTAAGGACAGAAGGCGAACCCGTAGGGGTTAGAGAGTGAGTCCTTAAAGGAGCCGAGTAGAGCGGGCTCAGAGTTCTTTAAACGAAAGAAATGTTATGTCTATACTATGTATAGTAGCGAAAGGCAGTAGGCCCTGGCTGAACGGGGCGGTCCTGTAAAAGAAAGGAGAGGCAGTAGGTCTGGTGCCATAGGGACAGGCGGTCCTGCAGGTTCAAAGTAGGAGAATGTGAAGTTACCTTACCCTGTAATGTGATTATAGGAAGGCCTTTGGTAAACTAAGAGTGTATGTTTCTTAAAGGCAATGTTAATTTATTGTTCCAGAATTTGCACTAAGTAGAATACCCGGTTGGGTAACAGGAGTTATGTATAGCCTGTAATTTATAAAGTTGACCATGTTTGTAACGTTAAAAGTGTCCTCACCTCCCATAAAGGGAAGCCTGTTCAAGTATACTTATTGTTTTGCACTCAACAAAATTGTATGTCTTTTTGCTAATCTGTATTGTTGTTTTTCTTCCCAGTCCCGGAGTACTGTGTTTAACCAGGGGGGAGTGCAGCGCCCCAGAGTCCTGGTCGTTGCAGTGCTGTGGCTTCGCCGCTAAGGGGAGCCATGGTACGTTCGATGGCACCGAAGGAGTTCCTCCAATCAGGTATCACAGACACCAATATGTTTCACAGCTGGGCCTCCGGGGGGAGCTAAGGGTGCTATTCATTAGGCCACTCCCCACCATAGTGGGTAAACTGGGGGTCAGGCAGGAAGTTAGTAGAGAACGCTGACGGGATTGAACGGAGCAACACCCTGTGGCAGGGGGTGTTGTGAAGGGAGAGACTGTAGGGTCTCTGCCAGGGGTGGGATCCTGGCAGAGGCTTGGCATTGAAAGAACGTAACGGGTCCGCGCAGGCTCCTGGAAGCGGCGGGACTCAAGAAAGGACTAGAAGCGAGATAGATTGTGCTGAGTGAGAAACGAGATCAAGCAGAAGGAGAATACCAGCAGGGGTTTTGTTGAAAGAGGCAGCACCCTGCTGAGGCGCAATACCGGTGGCCGGAACGCCGAGGGAGTGGATTAGAATACAGCTTCAAGCCATACTCCAAACAGCGGCAGGACAGTCGGTCTCAGGCGGGCTGTCTACCACATATCACCTATGAAGTCTTGGGGGGCAATTGCGGGAGAGGGGTGACTCTAGGGTCCCGGAAGAACTCCAGGCCTACCTGAAAAACGGGTGCCATTCCAACCTGAATACAGGGAAGGGGTGGATTACAGAGGAACATCAAATCGAGTTGTGAGGGAACTTAAGAAACAGACACAACCGTTGTGGGGTTACTTTCCGTGAGCACAGCAGGGAAGGACTACAACACATAGCGCTAGAAGGAAGGCACAGATTTCCACCTGAGAGGAGAACTCTGGAGGTGCCATTGGACCGGCCGGACTTGCGTAGCCTGGTGAACCGTGTTCTGGACTGAGGACTCAGAGATCTCCAGTAAAGAGGTAAAGAGACTGCAACCTGGTGTCCTCGTTATTTACCGCGACTTACACCCCACAACCGTACCGCTCCATCGCTACCATTACTACCACCTATTACACCGGACGTCCCCCACTGACGGACAGGGCCACGGACCGGGTCTAGCCACCGTGACAACCCCGAGACTGAGAACTAGAGGCCCGGCTCCGGGTACCCCTCGGCCCTGCGGCGGTGCGGGGGCGCCGCATATACAGATAAAATAGAATGCACCAGAGATGATGTCACAGCTCACCTCCCCCTCCTGTACAATGACTGGTAACACCTCTATATAGAGTAGATAACACAAGATCCACCATCCACAATAGGTAATGTCACAGCTCACCTCCTCCTGTATAATGACTGATAACACCTCTATATACAGGTCCTTCTCAAAAAATTAGCATATAGTGTTAAATTTCATTATTTACCATAATGTAATGATTACAATTAAACTTTCATATATTATAGATTCATTATCCACCAACTGAAATTTGTCAGGTCTTTTATTGTTTTAATACTGATGATTTTGGCCTACAACTCCTGATATCCCAAAAAACCTGTCTCAATAAATTAGCATATCAAGAAAAGGTTCTCTAAACGACCTATTACCCTAATCTTCTGAATCAACTAATTAACTCTAAACACATGCAAAAGATACCTGAGGCTTTTAAAAACTCCATGCCTGGTTCATTACTCAAAACCCCCATCATGGGTAAGACTAGCGACCTGACAGATGTCAAGAAGGCCATCATTGACACCCTCAAGCAAGAGGGTAAGACCCAGAAAGAAATTTCTCAACAAATAGGCTGTTCCCAGAGTGCTGTATCAAGGCACCTCAATGGTAAGTCTGTTGGAAGGAAACAATGTGGCAGAAAACGCTGTACAACGAGAAGAGGTGACCGGACCCTGAGGAAGATTGTGGAGAAGGACCGATTCCAGACCTTGGGGAACCTGAGGAAGCAGTGGACTGAGTCTGGTGTGGAAACATCCAGAGCCACCGTGCACAGGCGTGTGCAGGAAATGGGCTACAGGTGCCGAAGCGCCTGACCTGGGCTACAGAGAAGCAGCACTGGACTGTTGCTAAGTGGTCCCAAGTACTTTTTTCTGATGAAAGCAAATTTTGCATGTCATTCGGAAATCAAGGTGCCAGAGTCTGGAGGAAGACTGGGGAGAAGCAAATGCCAAAATGCCTGAAGTCCAGTGTCAAGTACCCACAGTCAGTGATGGTGTGGGGTGCCATGTCAGCTGCTGGTGTTGGTCCACTGTGTTTCATCAAGGGCAGGGTCAATGCAGCTAGCTATCAGGAGATTTTGGAGCACTTCATGCTTCCATCGGCTGAAATGCTTTATGGAGATGAAGATTTCATTTTTCAGCATGACCTGGCACCTGCTCACAGTGCCAAAACCACTGGTAAATGGTTTACTGACCATGGTATTACTGTGCTCAATTGGCCTGCCAACTCTCCTGACCTGAACCCCAGAGAGAATCTGTGGGATATTTGGGATATTGTGAACAGAAAGTTGAGAGACGCAAGACCCAACACTCTGGATGAGCTTAAGGCCGCTATTGAAGCATCCTGGGCCTCCATAACATCTCAGCAGTGTCACAGGCTGATTGCCTCCATGCCACGCCGCATTGAAGCAGTCATTTCTGCCAAAGGATTCCCGACCAAGTATTGAGTGCATAACTGAACATTATTATTTGATGTTTTTTTTGTTTGTTATTAAAAAACACTTTTATTTGATTGGCCGGGTGAAATATGCTAATTTATTGAGACAGGTTTTTTGGGTTATCAGGAGTTGTATGCCAAAATCATCAGTATTAAAACAATAAAAGACCTGACAAATTTCAGTTGGTGGATAATGAATCTATAATATATGAAAGTTTAATTGTAATCATTACATTATGGTAAATAATGAAATTTAACACTATATGCTAATTTTTTGAGAAGGACCTGTACAGTAGATAACACAGGATACACCATTCACAATAGGTGATGTCACAGCTCACCTCCTCCTCCTGTACAATGACTGATAACACCTCTATAAACAGTAGATAACACAGGATCCACCATTCACAATAGGTGATGTCACAGCTCACCTCCTCCTCCTGTACAATGACTGATAACACCTCTATATACAGTAGATAACACAGGATCCACCAGTCACAATGAGTGATGTCAAAGCTCACCTCCTCCTCCTGTACAATGACTGATAATACCTCTATATACAGTAGATAACAGAGGATCCACCATTCATAATAGGTGATGTCACAGCTCACCTCCTCCTCCTGTACAATGACTGATAACACCTCTATATACAGTAGATAACACAGGATCCACCATTCACAATTTCACAATAGGTGATGTCACAGCTCACCTCCTCTTCCAATACAATGACTGATAACACAGGATCCACCATTCACAATAGGTGATGTCACAACTCACCTCTTCCTCCTGCTGTACAATGACTGACAACACCTCTATATACAGTAGATAACACAGGATCCACCATTCACAATAGGTGATGCCACAGCTCACCTCCTCCTCCTGTACAATGACTGATAACACCTCTATATACAGTAGATAACACAGGATCCACCATTCACAATATGTGATGTCACAGCTCACCTCCTCCTCCTGTACAATGACTGATAACACCTCTATATACAGTAGATAACACAGGATCCAACATTCACAATAGGTGATGTCACAGCCCACCTCCTCCTCCTGTACGAAGACTGATAACACCTCTATATACAGTAGATAACACAGGATCCACCATTCACAATAGGTGATGTCACAGCTCACATCCTCCTCCTGTACAAAGACTGATAACACCTCTATATACAGTAGTTAACACAGGATCCACCATTCACAATAGGTGATGTCACAGCTCACCTCCTCCTCCTGTACTATGACTGATAACACCTCTATATACAGTAGATAACACAGGATCCACCATTCACAATAGGTGATGCCACAGCTCACCTCCTCCTCCTGTACAATGACTGATACTACCTCTATATACTGTAGATAACACAGGATCCACCAGTCACAATAGGTGATGTCACAGCTCACCTTCTCCTCCTGTACAATGACTGATAACACCTCTATATACAGCAGATAACACAGGATCCACCATACACAATATGTGATGTCACAGCTCACCTCCTCCTCCTGTGCAATGACTGATAACACCTCTATATACAGTAGATATCACAGGATCCAACATTCACAATAGGTAATGTCACAGCTCACCTCCTCCTCCTGTACGAAGACTGATAACACCTCTATATACAGTAGATAACACAGGATCCACCATTCACAATAGGTGATGTCACAGCTCACCTCCTCCTCCTGTGCAAAGACTGATAACACCTCTATATACAGTAGATAGCACAGGATCCACCTTTCTCAATAGGTTATGTCACAGCTCACCTCCTCCTCCTGTACAATGACTGATAACACCTCTATATACAGTAGATTACACAGGATCCACCATTCACAATAGGTGATATCGCAGCTCGCCTCCTCCTCCTGTACAATGTGTAATAATTATAGAGAATAACTCAGGAGACTCTTTGCGTGGAACAAGACAACTACAGGACACAGTTTTATAAGTGGTAAAGTCTATATTATCACACGGTTATTCAAACAGGTGCAGAGAGAAACTCAAGTCCACAACACTTGGTGCAAATAATAAACGCAGCTTAGCAGTCTATAGGAAACTTCAGAGCAAAATGCAATCAAGCAGAAAGTCTATGAAGCACAGTTATTCTTGAGGATACTTGACACGAATAAATCCTTGTCTTAGTCCAGACACAGATAGATATGCTTATTAGGCAGTTCAAATCATATCTTAGCTCAACCAGGGAGGCCTGGTTAATAGTCTCAGGTTAATGCAAAGCAGCAGCAGCTTACATGTCCAGCAAATACAGGTGGAAGTAAACACGAGCAGCAGATGAAGGAGGATTACTGGAAACTTGTGTATGCAGCAGGAACTCAGAGCAGAGTAGCAGGATCACCACACAGGTTCACAGCAGCAGGTGTATAGCCAGGGAGTAATCAGAGGTCAGGAGCTGGATGCAAGGCAGAATACTCTAGCACAGACTGAAGGCTGGGGTAGAGTTTTATAGCAGGAAGACACCGTGCACATGAGACCAAGGACGCCATCTTGGAAAAGGGCAGTAATGCACAAAAGGTAAAAAATGTTCAGAGTCCTGACATTACTCCCTCCTTAGAAGCGGCCTCAGGACGATCCTGGACCTGGTTTCTCAGGGAATCTCTGATGAAAACGAGAAATCTTCTGTTGGGCATTGATGTTTTCCACAGGTTCCCAAGAGTCTTCCTCAGGGGGAAATCCCTGCCATCTTATCAGATATTGGAGCCGATTCCTGCTAATCCTGGAATCAATAATTTCCTTCACCACAAATTGTTCTTGCCCATCAATCACCACAGGATGCGGAGGTGGCAGAACACGTCCCTGGAAGGTATTAGGAGATACAGGCTTTAGTAAAGATACACGAAAAACTGGGTGTACCTTCATAGTCCTAGGCAGCTTCAGCCGGCAGGCCACAGAGCTCACAATACCGTTGATCTTGAAAGGGCCAATGAATTTCTGTCCAAGTTTTTGTGAAGGAATGTTTAACTTCATATTCTTAGTTGCTAACCACACGGACCACACGGAATCTCCTACCTTGAACATGGGTGCAGGTTTACGGAATCTATCAGCCGATCTCTTATAACGTTCTTGAGCTGTGGTCAGGGATTCCTTCAGAACCTCCAGATTTTGTCTCATCGCTGTCAGCCTTTCCTCCACTGCCGGAACCGGAGAATTAATTGGACCTAGGTAAAACACAAGGATGAAAACCCAGATTGGCAAAGAAAGGTGTAAATTTAGTGGAGGCGCTCTGAGAATTATTATATGAAAATTCAGCTAACGGCAACAACTCCAACCAATCATCCTGGAGATGGCTGACAAAGCATCTTAGATATTGTTCCAGCGTCTGGTTGGTACGCTCAGTCTGACCATTAGTCTGGGGATGGTAAGCAGAAGAGAGACAGACATTAATATTGAGTGCAGAGCAAAACCCCTTCCAGAATCTTGAAGTGAACTGTACTCCACGGTCAGAGATGATCTCATCCGGAACCCCGTGCAACCGAAAGACATTCTGTATAACCAAGTTCACTGTATCTTTAGCTGAGGGGAGGCCGGTGCACGGAACAAAATGAGCAGCTTTAGTCAGGCGATCAACTACCACCATGATTGTTTTCATGCCCCCCGATGTAGGCAGCTCCACAATAAAGTCCATTGATATAGACCCCCAAGGGTGGGACGGAACAGGTAATGGTTGTAGAAGACCCGTAGGTGCCACATGAGGAGACTTGTAACGGGCACATACCTCGCAAGAGAGAACATAGTCCTTGGTATCCTTCAGGCAAGTTGGCCACCAGAATAATTGGCTCAGGAACTCTTGTGTCTTCTGTACCCCCCTGTGACGAGCCGACTTGGAGTCATGTACCAACTTGAGGATCTGCAGACGGACGACCTCCGGGACATAGATACGTCGATCTCTGAACCACATGCCACCCTTAAAGACAAGATTAATATCCACAGGTGGGTTGGCCAGAAGTACATCACCGTCATAGGCCTCCCTGCACTCCTTCCACAAGTCCTGATCGTGGATAACTCCGATGAAATTGGCATCAGATAGAATGGTCTTGAATGGGGCTCCAGGTATGGAATCCGCAGCATGGATTCGGGATAAAACATCAGGCTTCCCATTACGAGAACCTGGACGGTACGAGATAACATAGTTAAATTGATTTAAAAATAAGTTCCAACGAGCCTGACGAGGAGAAAGACATCTAGCGGATCTAAGGAACTCTAGATTGCGATGGTCAGTTAGCACTATGATCTGTTGTGCAGCTCCATGCAGATGATGCCTCCATTCCTTGAAAGCAGCAATAATAGCCAGCAATTCCTTATCTCCCACATCGTAATTCTTCTCTGCTGAGGTTAGTCTACGGGAAAAGAAAGCACAAGGATGTAGCAGACCCTTCTCTCCAGTTCTTTGGGAGAGAATAGCCCCCAAAGCATTATCAGAAGCGTCCACCTCCACAATGAAAGGAAGTGTTGGATCTGGGTGTATCAACAACGGTGCTGATGTGAAACAGATCTTAAGCCGATCAAAAGCTTCTTGAGCCTGTGATGACCACTTAAAGGGCTTTTCCTTCTTTGTCCGTCCCGGACAATATCAGAAAAATTTCGAATGAAGCGTCTGTAGAAATTTGCAAAACCAATAAAACGTTGGACCTCCTTAACGTTCTTGGGTACCGGCCAGTCAAGGATAGCCTGAATCTTACCAGATTCCATGTTCAGCCCCTGGGGAGAGATGATATAACCTAAGAACTGTATCTCAGAACGATGGAACTCGCATTTCTCTGGCTTAATATACAGATGGTTCTCTTTCAGTCATCTTAAAACAGTTTTGACACGTTCTTCATGTTCCTGTAGAGAGTCAGAAAAGATTAGTATATCATCCAAATAGATCACTACAAACTGGTCCAACAAATCTCTGAAAATGTCATTAGCAATGTGTTGAAATGTTGCAGGGGCGTTACAAAGCCCGAAGGGCATCACAAGAGATTCAAAGTGTCCATACCGGCATTTGAATGCTGTATTCCACTCATCCCCTGGACGAATACGCACCAAATTATAAGCCCCACGAAGATCCAGGTTAGAGAACACCTTAGCATGGCGGACTCTTTCTAGTAATATGGGAATCAGAGGCAAAGGGTAACGGTTTCGTACGGTTACCTTATTGAGTTCTTGATAGTCAATACAGGGTCTCAGGGTCCCATCCTTCTTCTTTACAAAAAAGATAGGTGCCCCTGCTGGTGAGGAAGAAGGACGTATGAAGCCTTTGGCCAGATTTTCATCAATATACTCTTTTAAGGCTTGAAGCTCAGGTGCCGCCAAAGGGTATACGTTACCTAAAGGAATGGCTGCCCCGGGAAGCAGCTCAATGGGACAGTCATAATGCCTGTGTGGAGGAAGCTGATCTGCATTCTTCTTGTCACAGATGTCAGAGAACTCTTTATAAGGTGGAGGTAAAGAAAATACCTGTACATGTGGTTCCGTAGTCGTGGACTCAGGGACGGCTTCTGTTAACGCTGAGTTGCTCCTTGTTGGGCAGATAATCTCCTTGGTCTCCCAGTTGATAATTGGGTTCTGAGAACGCAACCAAGGAATGCCTAAAATCATAGGAAAATGAGGAGAAGAAATTAGCAAGAAAGAAAGTTGCTCCTGATGATTAGGCTCCAACAAAATTTCAAGGGGTACGGTCTCCTGATCCAAAGGCCCAGAGATTAAAGGTGACCCATCCACTGTTTCCATGGTAATTGGAGAGGCTCTTTGCTGAATTTTAATACCATGTTCTTTGGCAAATGCAATATCCATGAAATTGCCACCTGCACCAGAGAGAATCATAGCTGAACTGGAAATCCACTGTCCTGAACACAGGATCTTAACCCCTTCCCGACCTTTGATGCAGCGTATGCGTCATGAAAACCTGTCCCAATCCGACCTGTGACGCAGCATATGCGTCATGGCCGGATCGCGCTCCTGCAGGCCGGGTGAAAGGGTTAACTGTAATTTCACCCGGCCTGCAGGGACAGGGGGAGTGGTACTTTAGCCCAGGGGGGGTGGCTTCGCCCCCCCGTGGCTACGATCGCTCTGATTGGCTGTTGAAAGTGACGTTTCACTTTCACTTTCAATCAGAGCGATAGTAATATTTCACCAATGAAAATTGGTGAAATATTACAATCCAGCCATGGCCGATGCTGCAATAGCATCAGCCATGGCTGGAGATCGTGATCAGCCCCCCCCCCACCGCCACCGATCTCCTCCCCTCCGGTCCTCCATCCTGTCATATAGCACCCCCCGCTCCCCTCCGTCCTCCTGTGCGCTCCCCACGCTGTCCGCTCCCCCCCCCGCTTTCCGATCACCCCCCTTCATACTTACCGACCTGTGTCCCTCCCGGTGTCGGTCCGTCTGTTCGATGGGCGCCGCCATCTTCCAAAATGGCGGGCGCATGCGCAGTGCGCCCGCCGAATCTGCCGGCCGGCAGATTCGTTACAGATACATTTTGATCGCTGTAATAGGTTCTATCACAGCGATCAAAATAAAAAAAATAAATAACCCCCCCCTTTATCACCCCTATAGGTAGGGACAAAAATAAAATAAAGAATTTATTTTTTTTTCTTTGCCCCACTAGGGTTAGGGTTAGGGTTAGGGTTACGGTTAGGGTTGGGTTAGGGTTAGTTCACACTGCGTCTAAGCAGTCCGTTTGACGGACTACGTTACACCGTGGCATAAACGCGGTATAACGTAGTCCGTTACAGCCGCCATTGACAGCAATGTTGGATGCATCACAAGCGCACGCCCAAAATGGCTGTGCGCTAGGGATGTGCCGTCATTGAGTGATAGACCCGGAGAGGCGGACTGCAGCGTTTCCGGGTCTGTAACTGCTAGCGCAGATAGAGCTAGCAGATGCTCTATCTGCGCTAGCGCGATGCAAACGTCGCCACTTGCGCTAGCAGCAGCCCGTTAACGTATGTGCTGAACGGGCTGCTGCTAGCGCAGTGTGAACCTGGCCTTAGGGTTAGGGTTTCGGCTAGAATTAGGGTTAGAACTAGGGTTAGGGTTAGAATTAGGCTATGTGCACGGTGTGGATTTGGCTGCGGATCTGCAGCGGATTTGGCTGCGGATCCGCAGCGGATTTGGCTGCAGATCCGCAGCGGATTTGGCTGCGGAACCGCAGCGGATTTGGCTGCGGATCTGCAGTGGATTTGGCTGCGGATCCACAGCGGATTGGCCGCTGCAAATTCGTAGCAGTGTTCCATCAGGTTTACAGTACCATGTAAACCTATGGAAAACCAAATTCGCTGTACCCATGGTGCGGAAAATACCGCGCGGAAACGCTGTGTTGTATTTTCCGCAGCATGTCAATTCTTTGTGCGGACTCCGCAGTGTTTTACACCTGTTCCTCAATAGGAATCCACAGATGAAATCCGCACAAAAACCACTGGAAATCCGCTGTAAATCCGCAGGTAAAATGCAGTGCCTTTTACCTGTGTATTTTTCAAAAATGGTGCTGAAAAATCTCACACAAATCTGCAACGTGGGCACATAGCCTTATGGTTAGGGTTGGAATTAGGGCTAGGGTTGGAAATAGGGTTAAGATTAGGCTTGTGGTTAGGGTTACGGATAGGGTTAGGGGTGTGTTGGGGTTACAGTTGTGGTTAGTAGGGTTGAGCGAAACGGGTCGATCATTTTCAAAAGTCGCCGACTTTTGGCTAAGTCGGCGTCTCATGAAACCCGATCCGACCCCTGTGCTTGTCGGCCATGCGGTACGCGACTTTCGCGCCAAAGTCGCGTTTCAATGACGCGAAAAGCGCCATTTCTCAGCCAATGAAGGTGAACGCAGAGTGTGGGCAGCGTGATGACATAGATCCTGGTCCCCACCATCTTAGAGAAGGGCATTGCAGTGATTGGCTTGCTGTCTGCGGCGTCACAGGGGCTATAAAGGGGCGTTCCCGCCGACCGCCATCTTACTGCTGCTGATCTGAGCTTAGGGACAGGTTGCTGCCGCTTCATCAGAAGCAGGGAGAGCGTTAGGCAGGGTCCACTAACCACCAAACCGCTTGTGCTGCAGCGATTTCCACTGTCCAACACCACCTTCGGTGTGCAGGAACAGTGGAAGCTATTTTTTTTTTTTTTTCCCCTCAGCGCTGTAGCTCATTGGGCTGCCCTAGAAGGCTCCGTGATAGCTGTATTGCTGTGTGTACGCCACTGTGGAAACCAACTGCTTTTTTCAAAGCACATATCCTCTTGTTCCTTCCTTTCTGCACAGCTATCTTTTTTGTTTGTCCACACTTTTTATTTAATTTGTGCATCAGTCCACTCCTATTGCTGCCTGCCATACCTGGCTTACATTACTGCAGGGAGATAGTAATTGTAGGACAGTTTTTTTTTTTTTTTTGTTTTTTTTTTGTGGGAGATTAAGATTGGCATTTCTGCTACAGTGCCATCCCTGTGTGTGCCATCTCTCACTGAGTGGGCCATAGAAAGCCTATTTATTTTTTCCGTGATTTGTGTTCTAAAATCTACCTCAACACAGAAACACTACATCAATCAGTGGGAGAAAAATATTGGCCTCAGTCAGGGCTTGTGTGCCACTGCTGTGTGTGCGCTATCTCTCATTCAGTGGGCTATAGCAATCCTATATTTTTTTTTTTTTTTTTTTTTTAATATTATTTGGTTTCAAAAGTCTCCCTGAAAAAAAAAAAAAACCTAAAAAAACAGTGGGAGAGTAATATTGCCCTTTCAGCTTGTGTGCCAGTCTTGACTCCTGGGTGTGCCACCTCTCTCCCTCTCATTCAGTGGGCCATAGAAAGCCTATTTATTTTTTTTTTTAAATATTATTGGGTTTCTAAAGTCTCCCTGAAAAAAACAAAAAATACATAAAAAAACAGTGGGAGAGTAATATTGCCCTTTCAGCTTGTGTGCCAGTCTTGACTCCTGGGTGTGCCACCTCTCTCCCTTTCATTCAGTGGGCCATAGAAAGCCTATTTATTTTTTTTTTTAAATATTATTGGGTTTCTAAAGTCTCCCTGAAAAAACAAAAAAAACCTAAAAAAACAGTGGGAGAGTAATATTGCCCTTTCAGCTTGTGTGCCAGTCTTGACTCCTGGGTGTGCCACCTCTCTCCCTCTCATTCAGTGGGCCATAGAAAGCCTATTTATTTTTTTTTTTAAATATTATTGGGTTTCTAAAGTCTCCCTGAAAAAAACAAAAAATACATAAAAAAACAGTGGGAGAGTAATATTGCCCTTTCAGCTTGTGTGCCAGTCTTGACTCCTGGGTGTGCCACCTCTCTCCCTCTCATTCAGTGGGCCATAGAAAGCCTTTTTTTTTTTTTTTTGGTTTTTTTAATATTATTTGGTTTCTAAAGTCTCCCTGAAAAAAACAAAAAAAAACATAAAAAACAGTGGGAGAGTAATATTGCCCTTTCAGCTTGTGCGCCAGTCTTGACTCCTGGTTGTGCCACCTCTCTCTCTCTAATTGTGGGCCATAGAAAGCCTTTTTTTTTTTTTAAAATATTATTGGGTTTCTAAAGTCTCCCTGAAAAAACAAAAAATACATAAAAAAACAGTGGGAGAGTAATATTGCCCTTTCAGCTTGTGTGCCAGTCTTGACTCCTGGGTGTGCCACCTCTCTCCCTTTCATTCAGTGGGCCATAGAAAGCCTATTTATTTTTTCCGTGATTTGTGTTCTAAATTCTACCTCAACACAAAAACACTACATCAATCAGTGGGAGAAAAATATTGGCCTCAGTAAGGGCTTGTGTGCCACTGCTGTGTGTGCTATCTCTCATTCAGTGGGCTATAGCAAGCCTATTTTTTTTTTTTTTTTTTTTTTTTAATATTATTTGGTTTCTAAAGTCTCCCTGAAAAAAAAAAAAAACCTAAAAAAACAGTGGGAGAGTAATATTGCCCTTTCAGCTTGTGTGCCAGTCTTGACTCCTGGGTGTGCCACCTCTCTCCCTCTCATTCAGTGGGCCATAGAAAGCCTATTTATTTTTTTTTTTTAAATATTATTGGGTTTCTAAAGTCTCCCTGAAAAAACAAAAAATACATAAAAAAACAGTGGGAGAGTAATATTGCCCTTTCAGCTTGTGTGCCAGTCTTGACTCCTGGGTGTGCCACCTCTCTCCCTTTCATTCAGTGGGCCATAGAAAGCCTATTTTTTTTTTTTTAATATTATTTGGTTTCTAATTCTCCCTGAAAAAAAAAAAAAAACCTAAAAAAACAGTGGGAGAGTAATATTGCCCTTTCAGCTTGTGTGCCAGTCTTGACTCCTGGGTGTGCCACCTCTCTCCCTCTCATTCAGTGGGCCATAGAAAGCCTATTTATTTTTTTTTTTAAATATTATTGGGTTTCTAAAGTCTCCCTGAAAAAACAAAAAATACATAAAAAAACAGTGGGAGAGTAATATTGCCCTTTCAGCTTGTGTGCCAGTCTTGACTCCTGGGTGTGCCACCTCTCTCCCTTTCATTCAGTGGGCCATAGAAAGCCTATTTTTTTTTTTTTTTTAATATTATTTGGTTTCTAATTCTCCCTGAAAAAAAAAAAAAAACCTAAAAAAACAGTGGGAGAGTAATATTGCCCTTTCAGCTTGTGTGCCAGTCTTGACTCCTGGGTGTGCCACCTCTCTCCCTCTCATTCAGTGGGCCATAGAAAGCCTATTTATTTTTTTTTTTAAATATTATTGGGTTTCTAAAGTCTCCCTGAAAAAACAAAAAATACATAAAAAAACAGTGGGAGAGTAATATTGCCCTTTCAGCTTGTGTGCCAGTCTTGACTCCTGGGTGTGCCACCTCTCTCCCTTTCATTCAGTGGGCCATAGAAAGCCTATTTTTTTTTTTTTAATATTATTTGGTTTCTAATTCTCCCTGAAAAAAAAAAAAAAACCTAAAAAAACAGTGGGAGAGTAATATTGCCCTTTCAGCTTGTGTGCCAGTCTTGACTCCTGGGTGTGCCACCTCTCTCCCTCTCATTCAGTGGGCCATAGAAAGCCTTTTTTTTTTTTGGTTTTTTTAATATTATTTGGTTTCTAAAGTCTCCCTGAAAAAAACAAAAAAAACATAAAAAACAGTGGGAGAGTAATATTGCCCTTTCAGCTTGTGCGCCAGTCTTGACTCCTGGTTGTGCCACCTCTCTCTCTCTAATTGTGGGCCATAGAAAGCCTTTTTTTTTTTTTTTTTTAATATTATTTGGTTTCTAAAGTCTCCCTGAGAAAAAAAAATAAATAAATTAGGTGGGAGATTAATATTGACATTAGTGCTTGAGTGACAGTCCTGCGTGTGTGTCATCTCTGTGATTTTGTGCCACAGAAAACAGAGTGTGTAACATTGTGCCTGATTTTCCTTGTGGTCTCACCAACCTGTTAAGGGATATTGAAATCATACTGAAGTTATAGCTCACCGTGTAAGTTGTTTGATAGCAACAAATAAAGTTACTTTGGTTAAGATTTTAAAACAATGAGGAAGTCTGGTGCAAGAGGTCGTCGTGGGCGTTCATTGTCAGCTGGTAATGATGGTAGTGGTAGTGGAGCATCAGGTGGTCGTGGGGATAAAAATATTCCACCTAAGTCTGGAGCTGTGGAGCCAGTTTCGTCGTCAGGCTACACAAGGCCTCGAACGCTCTCTTTTCTGGGAGTAGGAAAACCGCTTTTAAAGGCGGAGCAGCAACAGCAAGTTTTGGCTTACATTGCAGACTCAGCCTCTAGCTCTTTTGCCTCCTCTTCCGAAACTGGTAAATGTAAAAGCAGCGCGTCGCTTGTGGATGTTCACGGTCAGGGACAAGTCGCTTCCTTGTCCTCCTCAGCAAAAACTACAACAAGAGAGAAGGATGCAGCAGGCGACACAACGGGTCACTCCATGGAGCTCTTTACACATACCGTCCCTGGCTTAGAAAGTGAAACATTTAACAGGCCATGCCCATTACAAGTATATTCTGACATGGAGTGCACTGATGCACAGCCACAGCCAGAGTACTATGCTGCTCCTTTGACTCAGACCACCACATTGCCCTCTCAGGGTACAGATCCACAATCAGACCCTGATGAGACTATGTTGCCCCGCCACGAACGCTATACCACCGACCGACACAGTGACACAGACGAAGTTGCACACGAGCTCGAAGAGGAGGTAATAGATGACCCAGTTATTGACCCCGATTGGCAGCCATTGGGGGAACAGGGTGCAGGCGGCAGTAGTTCAGAAGCGGAGGTGGAGGAGGGGCCGCAGCAGGCATCAACATCGCAACAGGTTCCATCTGCCGGGCCCGTATCTGGACCAAAACGCGTGTCAAAGCCAAAACCTGTTGGAGCACAGCGTTGCCATCCGGTTAAAGCTCAGTCTGCAATCCCTGAAAAGGGATCAGAGTCTAGGAAGAGTGCAGTCTGGCATTTTTTTAAACAACATCCAACTGATCAGCGCAAAGTCATCTGTCAAAAATGTTCAACTAGCTTAAGCAGAGGTCAGAATCTGAAAAGTCTAAATACTAGTTGCATGCATAGACACTTAACCACCATGCATTCTCAAGCCTGGACTAACTACCAAACGTCCCTCAAGGTTGTAGCACCCTCGGCCAATGAAGCTAGTCAGCAACGCAACATCCCTTCCGTCACTGTAAGGCCACCATTTTCCGCACCACCGGCAGTATCTGTGCAGGTTTCTTTGCCAGCCAAAAGCAGTCAGGGTCAGGGAATCACCAGTTTTGTAGGAGGAAATATTGCATGTAGGGCACCGGCGGAAACAATACCGTCTCCAACCGTCTCTCAGTCTGCCATGTCCACCGGCACACCCGAAAGTTCCACGATCTACAGCTCTCCAGTCCAGCTCACCCTACATGAGACTCTGGTTAGAAAAAGGAAGTACTTATCCTCGCATCCGCGTACACAGGGTTTTAACGCCCACATAGCTAGACTAATCTCGTTAGAGATGATGCCCTACCGGTTAGTTGAAAGCGAAGCTTTCAAAGCCCTGATGGAGTACGCTGAACCACGATACGAGCTACCCAGTCGACACTTTTTTTCCAGAAAAGCCATCCCAGCCCTGCACCAGCATGTTAAACAGCGCATCGTCCATGCACTCAGGCAATCTGTGAGTACAAAGGTGCACCTGACTACAGATGCATGGACCAGTAGGCATGGCCAGGGACGTTATGTGTCCATCACGGCACACTGGGTGAATGTGGTGGATGCAGGGTCCACAGGCGACATCAATTTAGGGACAGTTGTGCCTAGCCCACGGTCTAGGAAACAGTTGGCTGTAGGCGTTCGCACCCCCTCCTCCTCCTCCTCGTCCTCCTGCAGAAGCTACAGCTCTTCCACAGAACGCAGTCGGCCAACCACTCCATCGGCAGATGACACTGTTGCACACCAGTTGTCCCATTATGGGCCAGCTACTGCCAAGCGTCAGCAGGCTGTATTGGCTATGAAGTGTTTGGGCGACAACAGACACACCGCGGAAGTTCTGTCCGAGTTCTTGCAACAAGAAACGCAGTCGTGGCTGGGCACAGTAGATCTTGAGGCAGGCAAGGTAGTGAGTGATAACGGAAGGAATTTCATGGCTGCCATCTCCCTTTCCCAACTGAAACACATTCCTTGCCTGGCTCACACCTTAAACCTGGTGGTGCAGTGCTTATTGAAAACTTATCCTGGGTTCTCCGACCTGCTCCTCAAAGTGCGTGCACTTTGCTCACATATCCGACGTTCGCCTGTACACGCCAGCCGTATGCAGACCTATCAGCGGTCTTTGAACCTTCCCCAGCATCGCCTAATCATAGACGTTGCAACAAGGTGGAACTCAACACTGCACATGCTTCAGAGACTGTGCGAACAGAGGCGTGCTGTTATTTATTTGTGGGAGGATACACGGGCAGGCAGTAGGATGGCAGACATGGAGTTGTCAGGTGTGCAGTGGTCGAAGATACAAGACATGTGTCAAGTCCTTCAGTGTTTTGAGGAATGCACACGGCTGGTTAGTGCAGACAACGCCGTAATAAGCATGAGCATCCCCCTAATGCGTCTGCTGATGCAAAGTTTGACGCACATAAAGGAGCAGGCGTCTGCACCAGAGGAAGAGGGAAGCCTTGATGACAGTCAGCCATTGTCTGGTCAGGGCAGTGTACAGGACGAGGTAGCGGGCGAAGAGGAGGTGGAGGACGAGGAGGATGATGGGGATGAGTATATTTTTAATGCGGAAACTTTCACGGGGGCACAGGAAATTGGTTGCGTGTCACGGCCGGGTTCTGGTTTTTTGAGGGACACAAGTGACGTAGATTTGCCTGCAACTGCCCCTCAACCAATCACAACCGGAGATTTGACAAGTGGAACTTTGGCCCACATGGCGGATTATGCCTTACGTATCCTACAAAGGGACACACGCATTACGAAAATGATGAACGATGACGATTACTGGTTGGCCTGCCTCCTTGATCCACGCTATAAAGGCAAATTGCAAAATATTATGCCACATGAGAACTTGGAACTAATATTAGCAACCAAACAATCAACTCTTGTTGACCGTTTGCTTCAGGCATTCCCAGCACACAGCGCACGTGATCGTTCTCACACGAGCTCCAGGGGGCAGCAGACTAGGAGTGTTAGGGGTGCACACATCAGAAGTGGCGTTGGACAGAGGGGTTTTCTGACCAGGTTGTGGAGTGATTTTGCTATGACCGCAGACAGGACAGGTACTGCTGCATCAATTGAAAGTGACAGGAGACAACATTTGTCCAGTATGGTTACTAACTATTTTTCATCCCTTATCGATGTTCTCCCTCAACCGTCATTCCCATTTGATTACTGGGCCTCCAAATTAGACACCTGGCCAGAATTGGCAGAATATGCATTGCAGGAGCTTGCTTGCCCGGCAGCAAGTGTCCTATCAGAAAGAGTATTCAGTGCTGCAGGGTCAATATTAACCGAAAAAAGGACTCGTCTGGCTACCCAAAATGTTGACGGTCTAACATTCATTAAAATGAACCACAACTGGATTTCAAAATCTTTTGCCCCACCTTGCCCGGCCGACACCTAGCTTTCCTATGAAAAGCTCTTGCCTGTGAATTACTTTTCTAATGTCTAATTTGCTGCTGCAGATTGTACAGCATACGACATGTTTACACCTCCCTAAATGGCCAAACTCCCCACACGGGGCCGTGGTATCGCGACTTGGCGCAAGCACCCGTGAGACTGCTGTTTGTCTGAAGAGGTGGGTGTGCTCGCTTTTGGTTGACGGCATTGCTACTGGGTCCCTCATAGTACAATGTAGTGTCTCTGGCGGTGGTGGTGCGCACCCAACGTCAGACACACCGTTGTAACATGAGTGGCCCTGGGGCGGTCCCGCCGGCCTCAAGAGAGTTCCCCCCTACCCCAGCTCAAACTGGGCTCTACTACGTGCAAAATTATGTCGCACAGCTCCACCAATCTTTAGTCTATTCGCTGACATCATTCAATGTCTGGCACTGACAATACAAATTTGTAGACATCTATGATGCAACTTAAAGTAGTCTGTGTCTGTGTCCTATATTGGCACCATTAAATAGTTACTGCCAAATTACTATGTCAGAAACACAGCAGATGAGCCCACCCCTGTACCTAAGTATGCCATCTTTTTTTTTGTTTTGGTTGTTTTGCGAGACATTAACATCTATTTATATTTTGGGAGTACTGGGACAGACACTCCTTGCACTACTCCTCCACTCAGCACCAAGCTGCCTGCCCGTGTATCCATGTAACCGCTGTAAAACTGCCATGAGCCTATTGTTTGTTATTTTAGGCCTTTGATAGCCTGTCTGCGGTCCCTACTCCTCCACTGACCACCAAGCTGCCTGCCCGTGTATCCATGTAACCGCTGTAAAACTGCCATGAGCCTATTGTTTGTTATTTTAGGCCTTTGAAGCCTTTCTGCGCTCCCTCCTTCCACTAGTCCTCCACTGACCAGACCACTGCTGCCCGTGTACCCCTGGAACCAATTTTAAAGTGCCTACAGCCAGCCCATTTTATTGTGTTAGGCCTTCGAAGCCTGTCTGCGGTCCATACTTCCACTAGTCCTCCACTGACCAGACCACTGCTGCCCGTGTACCCCTGGAACCAATTTTAAAGTGCCTACAGCCAGCCCATTTTATTGTGTTAGGCCTTCGAAGCCTGTCTGCGGTCCCTCCTTCCACTAGGCCTCCACTGACCAGACCACTGCTGCCCGTGTACCCCTGGAACCAATTTTAAAGTGCCTACAGCCAGCCCATTTTATTGTGTTAGGCCTTCGAAGCCTGTCTGCGGTCCATACTTTAAATACTCCTCCACTCAGCACCAAGCTGCCTGCCCGTGTATCCATGTAACCGCTGTAAAACTGCCATGAGCCTATTGTTTGTTATTTTAGGCCTTTGATAGCCTGTCTGCGGTCCCTACTCCTCCACTGACCACCAAGCTGCCTGCCCGTGTATCCATGTAACCGCTGTAAAACTGCCATGAGCCTATTGTTTGTTATTTTAGGCCTTTGAAGCCTTTCTGCGCTCCCTCCTTCCACTAGTCCTCCACTGACCAGACCACTGCTGCCCGTGTACCCCTGGAACCAATTTTAAAGTGCCTACAGCCAGCCCATTTTATTGTGTTAGGCCTTCGAAGCCTGTCTGCGGTCCATACTTCCACTAGTCCTCCACTGACCAGACCACTGCTGCCCGTGTACCCCTGGAACCAATTTTAAAGTGCCTACAGCCAGCCCATTTTATTGTGTTAGGCCTTCGAAGCCTGTCTGCGGTCCATACTTCCACTAGGCCTCCACTGACCAGACCACTGCTGCCCGTGTACCCCTGGAACCAATTTTAAAGTGCCTACAGCCAGCCCATTTTATTGTGTTAGGCCTTCGAAGCCTGTCTGCGGTCCCTCCTTCCACTAGGCCTCCACTGACCAGACCACTGCTGCCCGTGTACCCCTGGAACCAATTTTAAAGTGCCTACAGCCAGCCCATTTTATTGTGTTAGGCCTTCGAAGCCTGTCTGCGGTCCATACTTCCACTAGTCCTCCACTGACCAGACCACTGCTGCCCGTGTACCCCTGGAACCAATTTTAAAGTGCCTACAGCCAGCCCATTTTATTGTGTTAGGCCTTCGAAGCCTGTCTGCGGTCCCTCCTTCCACTAGGCCTCCACTGACCAGACCACTGCTGCCCGTGTACCCCTGGAACCAATTTTAAAGTGCCTACAGCCAGCCCATTTTATTGTGTTAGGCCTTCGAAGCCTGTCTGCGGTCCATACTTTAAATACTCCTCCACTCACCACCAAGCTGCCTGCCCGTGTATCCATGTAACCGCTGTAAAACTGCCATGAGCCTATTGTTTGTTATTTTAGGCCTTTGAAGCCTTTCTGCGCTCCCTCCTTCCACTAGTCCTCCACTGACCAGACCACTGCTGCCCGTGTACCCCTGGAACCAATTTTAAAGTGCCTACAGCCAGCCCATTTTATTGTGTTAGGCCTTCGAAGCCTGTCTGCGGTCCATACTTCCACTAGTCCTCCACTGACCAGACCACTGCTGCCCGTGTACCCCTGGAACCAATTTTAAAGTGCCTACAGTCAGCCCATTTTATTGTGTTAGGCCTTCGAAGCCTGTCTGCGGTCCATACTTCCACTAGGCCTCCACTGACCAGACCACTGCTGCCCGTGTACCCCTGGAACCAATTTTAAAGTGCCTACAGCCAGCCCATTTTATTGTGTTAGGCCTTCGAAGCCTGTCTGCGGTCCCTCCTTCCACTAGGCCTCCACTGACCAGACCACTGCTGCCCGTGTACCCCTGGAACCAATTTTAAAGTGCCTACAGCCAGCCCATTTTATTGTGTTAGGCCTTCGAAGCCTGTCTGCGGTCCATACTTCCACTAGTCCTCCACTGACCAGACCACTGCTGCCCGTGTACCCCTGGAACCAATTTTAAAGTGCCTACAGCCAGCCCATTTTATTGTGTTAGGCCTTCGAAGCCTGTCTGCGGTCCCTCCTTCCACTAGGCCTCCACTGACCAGACCACTGCTGCCCGTGTACCCCTGGAACCAATTTTAAAGTGCCTACAGCCAGCCCATTTTATTGTGTTAGGCCTTCGAAGCCTGTCTGCGGTCCATACTTTAAATACTCCTCCACTCACCACCAAGCTGCCTGCCCGTGTATCCATGTAACCGCTGTAAAACTGCCATGAGCCTATTGTTTGTTATGTTAGGCCTTTGATAGCCTGTCTGCGGTCCTTACTTTAAATACTCCTCCACTCACCACCTAGCTGCCTGTGTATCCATGTAACCGATGTAAAACTGCCATGACTGCCTACTGTTTGTTATTTTAGGCCTTTGATAGCCTGTCTGCGGCCCCTACTTGCAATACTCCTCCACTGACCACAATGCTGCCTGGAGTGCCTGCCTGTGTATCCATGTAACCGATGTAAAACTGCCATGACTGCCTACTGTTTGTTATTTTAGGCCTTTGATAGCCTGTCTGCGGCCCCTACTTGCAATACTCCTCCACTGAGCACAATGCTGCCTGGAGTGCCTGCCTGTGTATCCATGTAACCGATGTAAAACTGCCATGACTGCCTACTGTTTGTTATTTTAGGCCTTTGATAGCCTGTCTGCAGCCCCTACTTGCAATACTCCTCCACTGACCACACCAATGCTGCCCGTGTACCCCTGGAACCTATTTAAAAGTTCATAGAGCCTAGTTATATATTTTATTTACTATTAATAAGGCCATGATGGACTACGCTGTACCACGCTACAAGCTAACCAGTCGACACTTCTTTTGCGAGAAAAGCCATCCCAACCCTCCACCAGCATGTAGAAGACCGCATTGTCCATGCACTCTGGCAATCTGTGAGTACAAAGGTGCACCTGACAACAGACGCATGGACCTGTAGGCATGGCCACGGAAGATTACGTGTCCATTACGGCGCAATGGGTTAATGTGGTGGATGCATGGTCCACAGGGGACAGCCTACTAAGTCTGTCTGCAGTCCCTAATTCAAATTGTCCTCCACTGTCTAAATCGGAACTTCCACCTTCTGGCTTTCGGCCTATAGTATCAGAAATTAAACTGCATTTGGCCTTCAACTTTGGTTAGGGCCTACTAACGGCTTCTGCCCCTCCCTGGTGTTGCCCTCAACTAAATAAAGCTGAGCTTCAACCTTCCGGCTCTCATTATGTGGTTTTAAAAAAAAAAATGGTGGTTAGGGCCTACTAACGGCTTCTGCCCCTCCCTGGTGTTGTCCTCAACTAAATAAAGCTGAGCTTCAACCTTCCGGCTCTCATTATGTGGTTTAAAAAAAAAAAATGGTGGTTAGGGCCTACTAACGGCTTCTGCCCCTCCCTGGTGTTGTCCTCAACTAAATAAAGCTGAGCTTCAACCTTCCGGCTCTCATTAAGTGGTTTTAAAAAAAAAAAAAATGGTGGTTAGGGCCTACTAACGGCTTCTGCCCCTCCCTGGTGTTGTCCTCAACTAAATAAAGCTGAGCTTCAACCTTCCGGCTCTCATTAAGTGGTTTTAAAAAAAAAAAAAATGGTGGTTAGGGCCTACTAACGGCTTCTGCCCCTCCCTGGTGTTGTCCTCAACTAAATAAAGCTGAGCTTCAACCTTCCGGCTCTCATTATGTGGTTTTAAAAAAAAAAATGGTGGTTAGGGCCTACTAACGGCTTCTGCCCCTCCCTGGTGTTGTCCTCAACTAAATAAAGCTGAGCTTCAACCTTCCGGCTCTCATTAAGTGGTTTTTAAAAAAAAATGGTGGTTAGGGCCTACTAACGGCTTCTGCCCCTCCCTGGTGTTGTCCTCAACTAAATAAAGCTGAGCTTCAACCTTCCGGCTCTCATTAAGTGGTTTTAAAAAAAAAAAAATTGGTGGTTAGGGCCTACTAACGGCTTCTGCCCCTCCCTGGTGTTGTCCTCAACTAAATAAAGCTGAGCTTCAACCTTCCGGCTCTCATTATGTGGTTTAAAAAAAAAAAATGGTGGTTAGGGCCTACTAACGGCTTCTGCCCCTCCCTGGTGTTGTCCTCAACTAAATAAAGCTGAGCTTCAACCTTCCGGCTCTCATTAAGTGGTTTTAAAAAAAAAATGGTGGTTAGGGCCTACTAACGGCTTCTGCCCCTCCCTGGTGTTGTCCTCAACTAAATAAAGCTGAGCTTCAACCTTCCGGCTCTCATTAAGTGGTTTTAAAAAAAAAAAAATTGGTGGTTAGGGCCTACTAACGGCTTCTGCCCCTCCCTGGTGTTGTCCTCAACTAAATAAAGCTGAGCTTCAACCTTCCGGCTCTCATTATGTGGTTTTAAAAAAAAAAATGGTGGTTAGGGCCTACTAACGGCTTCTGCCCCTCCCTGGTGTTGTCCTCAACTAAATAAAGCTGAGCTTCAACCTTCCGGCTCTCATTAAGTGGTTTTTAAAAAAAAATGGTGGTTAGGGCCTACTAACGGCTTCTGCCCCTCCCTGGTGTTGTCCTCAACTAAATAAAGCTGAGCTTCAACCTTCCGGCTCTCATTAAGTGGTTTTAAAAAAAAAAAAATTGGTGGTTAGGGCCTACTAACGGCTTCTGCCCCTCCCTGGTGTTGTCCTCAACTAAATAAAGCTGAGCTTCAACCTTCCGGCTCTCATTATGTGGTTTAAAAAAAAAAAATGGTGGTTAGGGCCTACTAACGGCTTCTGCCCCTCCCTGGTGTTGTCCTCAACTAAATAAAGCTGAGCTTCAACCTTCCGGCTCTCATTAAGTGGTTTTAAAAAAAAAATGGTGGTTAGGGCCTACTAACGGCTTCTGCCCCTCCCTGGTGTTGTCCTCAACTAAATAAAGCTGAGCTTCAACCTTCCGGCTCTCATTAAGTGGTTTTAAAAAAAAAATGGTGGTTAGGGCCTACTAACGGCTTCTGCCCCTCCCTGGTGTTGTCCTCAACTAAATAAAGCTGAGCTTCAACCTTCCGGCTCTCATTATGTGGTTTTAAAAAAAAAAAAAATGGTGGTTAGGGCCTACTAACGGCTTCTGCCCCTCCCTGGTGTTGTCCTCAACTAAATAAAGCTGAGCTTCAACCTTCCGGCTCTCATTAAGTGGTTTTAAAAAAAAAATGGTGGTTAGGGCCTACTAACGGCTTCTGCCCCTCCCTGGTGTTGTCCTCAACTAAATAAAGCTGAGCTTCAACCTTCCGGCTCTCATTAAGTGGTTTTAAAAAAAAAAAAATTGGTGGTTAGGGCCTACTAACGGCTTCTGCCCCTCCCTGGTGTTGTCCTCAACTAAATAAAGCTGAGCTTCAACCTTCCGGCTCTCATTATGTGGTTTAAAAAAAAAAAATGGTGGTTAGGGCCTACTAACGGCTTCTGCCCCTCCCTGGTGTTGTCCTCAACTAAATAAAGCTGAGCTTCAACCTTCCGGCTCTCATTAAGTGGTTTTAAAAAAAAAATGGTGGTTAGGGCCTACTAACGGCTTCTGCCCCTCCCTGGTGTTGTCCTCAACTAAATAAAGCTGAGCTTCAACCTTCCGGCTCTCATTAAGTGGTTTTAAAAAAAAAATGGTGGTTAGGGCCTACTAACGGCTTCTGCCCCTCCCTGGTGTTGTCCTCAACTAAATAAAGCTGAGCTTCAACCTTCCGGCTCTCATTATGTGGTTTTAAAAAAAAAAAAAATGGTGGTTAGGGCCTACTAACGGCTTCTGCCCCTCCCTGGTGTTGTCCTCAACTAAATAAAGCTGAGCTTCAACCTTCCGGCTCTCATTAAGTGGTTTTAAAAAAAAAATGGTGGTTAGGGCCTACTAACGGCTTCTGCCCCTCCCTGGTGTTGTCCTCAACTAAATAAAGCTGAGCTTCAACCTTCCGGCTCTCATTATGTGGTTTTAAAAAAAAAATGGTGGTTAGGGCCTACTAACGGCTTCTGCCCCTCCCTGGTGTTGTCCTCAACTAAATAAAGCTGAGCTTCAACCTTCCGGCTCTCATTAAGTGGTTTTAAAAAAAAAAAAAATGGTGGTTAGGGCCTACTAACGGCTTCTGCCCCTCCCTGGTGTTGCCCTCAACTAAATAAAGCTGAGCTTCAACCTTCTGCTCCAAATTACCATTTTAAAAAATGCAATAGGCTTTTCCGGCCTACTAAAGGTGTCTGCCCCTCCCTGGTGTTGTCCTCAACTGAACAAAGCTGAGCTTCCACATTCTGGCTTTCGCCCTATACTATCAGATATTAAACTGCATTTGGCCTACTAGTGTGGTTAGGCCCTTGAAACAGTGTCTGCTGCTCTTGGGTTTGCTACTCCACTGAACAAAGCAATGCCGCCTGTTTAGTCCTGTTACCAATTTTGAACTGCATGTAGCCTACTTTATTCTTTGGCCCTATATCTGTTTCCTCCTCATCCTGCCCATTGCCCAGCCACTGCTAAATGAGTCTGCTGGTACATTGACCTAGACCACTACATTCCCCTTGTACTCTACACAGCCAGAATCTGTCCCTGCTGAAAGTAAGGTTCCCCTTCCCGCATGTTATACCACCTTACACAGGGACAAAGAGGAAGGTGCAGATGAAAGTGCAGGTTCCTTCATCAGGTGGGGGGGCATACTCGTTGGCGACGTCACTGGCACAGGGCCCCTCAGAGTACGCAAAAGTGTCGCTGCTGGTGGGAGGCGCCCCCGCCATGCAAACACACCGCCGTACTTTGAGGGGCCCTGTGCCAGTGGCAATGCGAACGAGTGGGCCCCCCCCCTGCTTGCTCAGGATCACAGCACTTGCAACTTTTAAATACTTACCTTTCCCTGCAACACCGCCGTGACGTAGTCCGCATTTCCTGGGCCCACGAAAAACTTGAGCCAGCCCTACTCCCCCCACAACTTTCCCCCAATTCCCTATGCCCAACTATTATTATACAGTTAATTAAGATTGGCAAGCTTCAGAAACAAGAATGGATGTTTTTGGCATTAAAATGGGCACTGTAGGTGTTTTCCTGGCCTCCACTCACTGCCGACTATGCTTCCCCATTGACTTGCATTGGGTTTCGTGTTTCGGTCGATCCCCGACTTTTAGCGATAATCGGCCGACTGCACTCGACTCGACTCTGGACAAAATCGGGTTTCCCAAAACCCTACTCGATCTTAAAAAAATGAAAGTCGCTCAACCCTAGTGGTTAGGGTTGGGATTAGGGTTAGGGTTGGGATTAGGGTTAGGATTAGGGTTAGGGTTGGGATTAGGGTTACGGGTGTGTTGGGGTTAGGGTTGTGGTTAGGGGTGTGTTAGGGTTAGGGTTGTGATTAGGGTTATGGCTACAGTTGGGATTAGGGTTAGGGGTGTGTTGGGGTTAGTGTTGAAGTTAGAATTGAGGGGTTTCCACTGTTTAGGCACATCAGGGGTCTCCAAACGCAACATGGCGCCACCATTGATTCCAGCCAATCTGGCGTTCAAAAAGTCAAATGATGCTCCCTCCCTTCCAAGCCCCGACGTGCGCCCAAACAGTGGTTTACCCCCACATATGGGGTACCAGCATACTCAGGACAAACTGGGCAACAACTGTTGGGGTCCAATTTCTCCTGTTACCCTTGCAAAAATAAAAAATTACTTGCTAAAACATAATTTTTGAGGAAGGAACAATTATTTTTTATTTTCACGGCTCTGCGTTATAAACTTCTGTGAAGCACTTGGGGGTTGAAAGTGCTCACCACACATCTAGATAAGTTCCTTGTGGGTCTAGTTTCCAAAATGGGGTCACTTGTGGGGTGTTTCTACTGTTTAGGCACATCAGGGCCTCTGAAAATGCAACGTGACGCCCGCAGACCATTCCATCAAAGTCTGCATTTCAAATGTCACTACTTCCCTTCCGAGCCCTGACGTGCGCCCAAACAGTGGTTTACCCCCACATATGGGGTATCAGCGTACTCACAACAAACTGGGCAGCAAATATTGGGGTCCAATTTCTCCTGTTACCCTTGTGAAAATAAAAAATTGCTTGCTAAAACATCTTTTTTGAGGAAAGAAAAATGATTTTTTATTTTCACGGCTCTGTGTTGTAAACTTCTGTGAAGCACTTGGGGGTTGAACGTGCTCACCACACATCTAGATAAGTTCCTTGGGGGGGTCTAGTTTCCAAAATGGGGTCACTTGTTGGGGGTTTCTACTGTTTAGGCACATCAGGGGCTCTGAAAATGCAACGTGATGCCCGCATACCATTCCATCAAAGTCTGCATTTCAAATGTCACTACTTCCCTTCCGAGCCCTGACGTGCGCCCAAACAGTGGTTTACCCCCACATATGGGGTATCAACGTACTCACAACAAACTGGGCAACAAATATTGGGGTCCAATTTCTCCTGTTACCCTTGTGAAAATAAAAAATTGCTTGCTAAAACATCTTTTTTGAGGAAAGAAAAATGATTTTTTATTTTCACGGTTCTGTGTTGTAAACTTCTGTGAAGCACTTGGGGGTTGAACGTGTTCACCACACATCTAGATTAGTTCCTTCTTGGGTCTAGTCTCCAAAATGTGGTCACTTGTGGGGGGTTTCTACTGTTTAGGCACATCAGGGGCTCTGCAAACGTAACATGATGCCCGCAGACCATTCCATCAAAGTCTGCATTCCAAAACGTCACTACTTCCCTTCCGAGCCCCGGCATGTGCCCAAACAGTGGTTTACCCCCACATATGGGGTATCAGCGTACTCAGGAGAAACTGGACAACAACTTTTGGGGTCAAATTTCTCCTGTTACCCTTGGGAAAATTAAAAAATTCTGGGCTAAAAAAATATTTTTGAGGAAAGGAAACACATTTATTATTTTCACGGCTCTGCGTTATAAACTTCTGTGAAGCACTTGGGGGTTCAAAGTGCTCACCACACATCTAGATAAGTTGCTTGGGGATCTAGTTTCCAAAATGGGGTCACTTGTGGGGAGTTCCTACTGTTTAGGCACATCAGGGGCTCTGCAAACGCAACCTGACGCCCGCAGAGCATTCCATCAAAGTCTGCATTTCAAAACGTCACTACTTCCCTTCCGAACCCCGACGTGTGCCAAAACAGTGGTTTACCCCCACATATGGGGTATCAGCGTACTCAGGAGAAACTCGACAACAACTTTTGGGGTCAAATTTCTCCTGTTACCCTTGGGAAAATAAAAAATTGTGGGCTAAAAAATCATTTTTGAGAAAAGAAAAATTATTTTTTATTTTCATGGCTCTGCGTTATAAACTTCTGTGAAGCACTTGGGGGTTTAAAGTGCTCACCACAAATCTAGATTAGTTACTTGGGAGGTCTAGTTTCCAAAATGGGGTCACTTGTGGGGGAGCTCCAATGTTTAGGCACACAGGGGCTCTCCAAACGCGACATGGTGTCCGCTAATGATTGGAGCTAATTTTCCATTCAAAAAGCCAAATGACGTGCCTTCCCTTCCAAGCCCTGCCGTGCGCTCAGACAGTGGTTTACCCCCACATATGGGGTATCATCTTACTCAGGACAAACTGGACAACAACATTTGGGGTCCAATGTCTCCTATTACCCTTGGAAAAATAAAAAATTCCGGGCTAAAAATCATTTTTGCTGAAAGAAAAATTATTTTTTATTTTCATGGCTCTGCGTTATAAACTTCTGTGAAGCACCTGGGGGTTTTAAGTGCTCACTATTCATCTAGATAAGTTCCTTGGGGGGTCTAGTTTCCAAAATGGGGTCACTTGTAGGGGAGCTCCAATGTTTAGGCACACAGGGGCTCTCCAAACGCGACATGGTGTCCGTTAACGATTGGAGCTAATTTTCCATTCAAAAAGTCAAATGGCGCGCCTCCCCTTCCGAGCCTTGCCGTGCACCCAAACAGTGGTTTACCCCCACATATGAGGTATCGGCGTACTCAGGAGAAATTGCCCAATACATTTTAGGATCCATTTTATCCTGTTGCCCATGAGAAAATGAAAAAATTGAGGCTAAAAGAAATTTTGTGTGAAAAAAAAGTACTTTTTCATTTTTACGGATCAATTTGTGAAGCACCTGAGGGTTTAAAGTGCTCACTATGCCTCTAGATAAGTTCCTTGGGGGGTCTAGTTTCCAAAATTGGGTCACTTGAGGGGTAGCTCCAATGTTTAGGCACACAAGGGCTCTCCAAACGTGACATGGTGTCCGCTAGCGATGGAGATAATTTTTCATTCAAAAAGTCAAATGGCGCTCCTTCCCTTCCGAGCCTTACCATGTGCCCAAACAGTGGTTTACCCCCACATGTGAGGTATCGGTGTACTCAGGAGAAATTGTCCAACAAATTTTAGGATCCATTTTATCCTGTTGCCCATGTGAAAATGAAAAAATTGAGGCTAAAATAATTTTTTTGTGAAAAAAAAGTACTTTTTCATTTTTACGGATCAATTTGTGAAGCACCTTGGGGTTTAAAGTGCTCACTATGCTTCTATATAAGTTCCTTGGGGGGTCTAGTTTCCAAAATGGGGTCACTTGTGGGGGAGCTCCAATGTTTAGGCACACGGGGGCTCTCCAAACGCGACATGGTGTCCTCTAAAGATTGGAGCCAATTTTTCATTCAAAAAGTCAAATGGTGCTCCTTCCCTTCCGAGCCCTGCCGTGCGCCCAAACAGTGGTTTACCCCCACATATGAGGTATCAGCGTACTCAGGACATATTGGACAACATCGTTCGTGGTCCAGTTTCTCCTTTTACCCTTGGGAAAATAAAAAAAATTGTTGCTAAAACATCATTTTTGTGACTAAAAAGTTAAATGTTCATTTTTTACTTCCATGTTGCTTCTGCTGCTGTGAAACACCTGAAGGGTTAATAAACTTCTTGAATGTGGTTTTGAGCACCTTGAGGGGTGCAGTTTTTAGAATGGTGTCACTTTTGGGTATTTTCAGCCATATAGAACCCTCAAAATGACTTCAAATGTGAGGTGGTCCCTAAAAAAAATGAAAGAAAAAAGGAATATAGTCAGCTTACCGGTCTTGGACGAAATCCCCAGACCTGCCAACGCCCAGCACGGTTCAGGGTGAGCGCCCACAGCAAATGTATGTTAGGTAGATCATGAGTAAGACTTCATAGTTGAAACGCGTTGATCCTCCTCACTGGTGTGCCAGGTGTTTGCTATGTAAAGATTTTTCATTTTGAAGAACTATTTATCGCTTTAGTTGTCTAATAAAGTCTCACAAAGTTTGAACTGCCTCCACCTCCAGCTGGATCATTTCTCTTTTTATCCTAAAAAAAATGGTTTTGTAAATTTTGTTGTAAAAATGAGAAATCACTGGTCAAATTTTAACCCTTATAACTTCCTAGCAAAAAAAAATTTTGTTTCCAAAATTGTGCTGATGTAAAGTAGACATGTGGGAAATGTTATTTATTAACTATTTTGTGTCACATAACTCTCTGGTTTAACAGAATAAAAATTCAAAATGTGAAAATTGCAATATTTTCAAAATTTTTGCCAAATTTCCGTTTTTTTTCACAAATAAACGCAGAAATTATCGACCTAAATTTACCACTAACATGAAGCCCAATATGTCACAAAAAAGCAATCTCAGAACCGCTAGGATACGTTGAAGCGTTCCGGAGTTATTACCTCATAAATGGACACTGGTCAGAATTGCAAAAAACGGCCAGGTCATTAAGGCCAAAATAGGCTGGGTCATGAAGGGGTTAATAGGGAGAGACAAGTGAGAGTTCTTTTCCTTCAGCTCCTTGGGGGGTGAAGTCATAGAAAGTGAATGGAATACAGCGTTTAAAGGCAGGCTACATTCAGAGATGTCAGATTCATCATCACAGTTGTCATACTCCCCTATTGCTGCTAGCACCTTGTTAGGCCGTCTAGGACACTAAGGACAATTGATCAAGAAGTGGTCAGACTGGCCGCAGTAGAAACATAGACTCACGAAGGCGATGCTCCCGGTGCTCATTGATCTCGCGCCTCTGAACGGAATCAATTTGCATGGGCACCTCCTCCACCTCCCGAGAGGTTTTACCTGCACTCTTTAGAAGGAAGGGAAAAGTTAGAAACACGGTTATATGCAGCAAATTTCTCCTGCCTACGCTCAGTAAGGCGAATGTCTATGCGCACACAATGCTGTATAAATGTCTCTAGCTCTTGTGGTGACTCAGAGTGGGCTAGTTCATCTTTTACAATACTAGACAGACCCCTTTTAAAAATAGGCAATTGTGCATAACTGTCCCAATTGGTATCTACCGCCAATCTCCTGAATTCAGTGGCATACTCAATAACAGAATGTTTAGCCTGGCGTAAAGACAACAAAGCAGATTCAGTGGTTGCACGGCGATTAGGGTCAACAAACATTAATGCCATAGTGGCCAAGAAATCATCCAAGTCATTTTACTGTGGGTCACGAGACTCAATCATCGGATTCGCCCAGGCGAGCGCTCGTGAGGTCAGTAGCATTATTGCACACAATACTTTGGATCTATCAGTAGGAAAATGGTCAGCATGCACATCAAAATATAGCATACATTGATTCACAAAGCCACGAAATTTGTCGCGATCACCATTAAATCTGAATGAGGGCAACTTAGGTGGGCTAGCTGGTGGCGGTTGCCCAGAGGGTAAAGTCACTTGCTTATGTCCTGAAAAGCCCATCCATACTGGGACTCTATGCCAGCAAGTTTGTTTTCCTGGGCTGCCATGCGGTTGCTCAAGTCCTGCAAAGTCTGTCCAAACACTTGTTGATTGAGTTCAAAGCTTCCAAACTTCTTTTGCAGACCTTCCACATCTTTCTGCAGTGATCTAATTATGGAAAACACCTGCTATAATCTGCTTTCTGCAGTCATTGTTCCAGCAGTCTCCTTTTTTTTTTTAGGCTAGAGTATCCTGTAATAATTATAGGGGATAACTCAGGAGACTCTTTGCGTGGAACAAGACAGCTACAGGACACAGTTTTATAAGTGGTAAAGTCTATATTATCACATGGTTATTCAAACAGGTGCAGAGAGAAACTCAAGTCCACAACACTTGGTGCAAATAATAAACGCAGCTTAGCAGTCTATAGGAAATTTCAGAGCAAAATGCAATCAAGCAGAAAGTCTATGAAGCACAGTTATTCTTGAGGATACTTGACACAAATAAATCCTTGTCTTAGTCCAGACACAGATAGATATGCTTATTAGGCAGTTCAAATCATATCTTAGCTCAACCAGGGAGGCCTGGTTAATAGTCTCAGGTTAATGCAAAGCAGCAGCAGCTTACATGTCCAGCAAATGCAGGTGGAAGTAAACACGAGCAGCAGATGAAGGAGGATTACTGGAAACTTGTGTATGCAGCAGGAACTCAGAGCAGAGTAGCAGGATCACCACACAGGTTCACAGGAGCAGGTGTATAGCCAGTGAGTAATCAGAGGTAAGGCAGAATACTCTAGCACAGACTGAAGGCTGGGGTGGAGTTTTATAGCAGGAAGACACAGTGCACATGAGACCAAGGACGCCATCTTGGAAAAGGGCAGTAATCCACAAAAGGTAAAAAATGTTCAGAGTCCTGACACAATGACTGATAACTCTATATACAGTGACTGATAACACCTCTATAAACAGTATATAACACAGGGTCCACCATTCACAATAGGTGATGTCACAGCTCACCTCCTCCTCCTGTACAGTGACTGATAACACCTCTATATACAGTAGATAACACAGGATCCACCATTCACAATAGATGAAGTCACAGCTCACCTCTGCCTCCAGTGCAATGACTGATAACACCTCTATATACAGTAGATAACACAGGATCCACCATTCACAATAGGTGATGTCACAGCTCACCACCTCCTCCTGTACAATGACTGATAACACCTCTATATACAGTAGATAACACAGGATCCACCATTCACAATAGCTGATATCACAGCTCACCTCCTCCTCCTGTACAATGACTGATAACACCTCTATATACAGTAGACAACGCAGGATCCACCAATCACAATAGATGATGTCACAGCTCACCTCCTCCTCCTGTACAGTGACTGATAACACCTCTATATACAGTAGATAACACAGGATCCACCATTCACAATAGGTGATGTCATAGCTCACCTCCTCCTCCTGTACAATGACTGATAACACCTCTATATACAGTAGATAGCACAGGATCCACCATTCACAATAGGTGATGTCACAGCTCACCTCCTCCTGTACAATGACTGATAACGCCTCTATATACAGTAGATAACACAGGATCCACCATTCACAATAGGTGATGTCACAGCTCACCTCCTCTCGATGCTCTGGATATTTGTTGGTGGAGTCGATCATCTACTGTCAGTGTCTGTAAATATGTCGTTGTCTGAACAAAACAGTGATAAACGAATCTGGACACTAGAGCTGTGTTAGAATTATACATCTCTGCATTCATTTCAGCGCGGTTGATTAAGGATGACTACAGCCAGCACATTAGCACAGGTTGGCAGCACCGGCCATTTTCGCATGTTCCAGACAATGAAAGCCATCTAATAAGCCAGCAGTGACAGTACAACCAATATTACACCTATAAATCAGGACCAACGCCTGATCCTCTAAAACTACCATAAACTCTATATTAATAATATGGACTTAACACTGTTAGGAAGTAAAAATAAAACTGATACACTTTATGATGCCAGTTCTCAATGTGACTTCTCTGAACCTTCCTGGCGCTGATACTTAGACCCACGATGGCAAGACAAAATTAACTTTATTCCCTCCTGTAGCATTTGAGTTTTAGTCACAAGGGCGGCCCCATCGCAACTGCATCCTCAGCACTGACTGACAGCTTACTGTAATGCTGAGCCTGCTGTCAGTCAGGGATGGGGGCACAGTTAAAGCCACTCTTTATACACTGAGCATGACTGAACTCGTGCCGGACAGCCCCCGTGACTAAAACCCAAAAATAACCAAGAGGATTATCCTACACAGTTTCCAAAGCGCTGTGTTCTACATTAAAAGCTCTCTTTTCAGCTCTCTTTGGTCTCTCTCTACCTTCTTTCAGGGAGAGGGGAGAAACAGTTGTATTGTGATCCCCGTAAAGTGGACAAGGGAAAAGCATCTGCAGTCTCAGGGAGGGCAGAGAGAACAGGCTAAAAAAAGGGGGAAAGCGCATGAGGAATTGAATTGGATTCTGGATTGAAGCATTGCATTTATGTATTATTGAAGACAGCAGAACTGTATGCACATACAGACCTCAAATCTAGCCTACATTATGAGGAAAGTCACACAGTGCTCACATCCAGCCAATATGAGGCCTTCTCACATGTCCATTTTTTGTATCCGTATGCGGTCCATTTTTTAAGTGTTGCGGACACGGACACACACTCAACCCCTGTGTTCAATGGTGGTGCGGAAATGTCAGGTTTTTCACATGGACCGTGTGTCCGTATGAAAAACCTGTCAGGTTTTTTTGTGCAGCATGGACAAAATACGTGCTCGTACATTATGCTCGAGTCCCTGCGGCTGCATAGTTTGTGGCTGGCAGACAGGCTGAACACATGCAGTGATTCCCCAACAAACAGGCAATTCCTGCATTTGTTGATCCTGTCTAACAGCCACAAACTATGCAGCCGCGGGGACGTGAACATAATATACGAGCATGACCGAAATGCTCTGATAACACCCGAGCATGCTCTGGTAACACATTACCAGAGCATGTCCGCTCATCACTAATATTTACCTCTCCTTGAAACTCTCCACTGATCTCTCATTTCCATTGGACCTACGATTGGCTCCTCTGTTTCTCTTTTCACTTGTGTGTTCCAGCTTTTCCATTCTCCACCAGGCGCCATGCCGTCACGTGGGTTATGGCACATGTCATTGACGGTAATGTCGTACATTTCGCTAAGAGCAACCGTTGGATGTCATGCATTAATTAACCTTGGCTAAGTGCTGTGTCCCTCTAATGATGGAGCTTAGTGAAAAAGGCAGGACCAGAGTCACGGAAACAGAAAAATCTAGAAGAAAGAGGAGCCGATTGGAAGTCTCGTGGTGGTAGAGGTATGAGTATGGCCAATGAAAGGTGAGTTTGAATTTTGATAACCTCTTCCAAGCTCTCAGAAGCCAGCAAAATGAAGGGACTGATTAATATTTTTTACAGAATTTCTGTGAATCAAATAAAAAAAAATCCAATTTTTGGCAAATCCAAATTTATGGGGTTATTTGTAATGAATTTGATTGGCTTGCTCATCTTTAGTTCCTGCTTTAATTGCTTATAGTTATAGTTGGAATACCGAGAGAGAGAAAAGGAAGCAGCACTACCTGTGCCTACATCATTGTATAAGCAAAAAAATATGCTTCTCCGCTTGCGAGATAGTCACCACATTACGCTATTTCCTAAGCACTGAGATGAAGATCACTTTGCTGTTTCGTGGATCATTGCAATGCGAAAAAGTATGATAGAAGAAAAAGCAACATTATATGGGTGATCGGGAAGGGATAGATAATAAGAAAGCAAAAAAAAATTGGCAAAGGAATAATCTCTATTGAAAGTGCAAGCGGCGATCCAACAGTACCTGTCGTCACATAAAATTAATGTGACTGCATTTTCGCTTTCAATATTCTACATTTCTACATTTCTCATAAAAACTCCCCTTCAGGAGCCAAACAAATATGACATGCAACAATTAGCTCTTTACAACAACGCGGCAATAGTAAAGTGACTCAGTGCAATTTACCCAGCAATCTCAACGCCGAGGTTCCCAGTGTGATTACCGTCCTTCTGATGAATCTAATTAAACCCAAGCAGAGCGATTCTTTATCGACTTTCTAAAAAACCCATTTTCAAAATGTGGCTTCACTGAGATACATTATTGCTTTATGTGCCTGACATTCTATTTCCAGAGAACGGCGCATATCAAAATGCATATGTAACGCCAAATGGTTCCATTATTGAGCCAGCTAACAATATATTTTTAAGCGCACCTTACCCGTCACATTTAGAAAGTCAGATTAACATAAATTGAGGCGGAGAACAATAGGTGTAAAGTGATTTAGGGCTCCGCGCAACATTACAAAAGGATCTGTTGAATATTTATACCGTATTGTTTTTGACATTTAAGAACTTAATTATCGAATGAGTAATCAGCCTTTTGTTATGTTTCTTCGGAAAGCAAAAAAAATAAAAATTGCACAAACATAATATGTGGAGATAATATGGTGGAAACATTTCTTGGAGATTTTACGATTCCTTGTCATTTAAGGGAGAAAAAAAAATATATGCAAAGTTTCGAAAAGGAGCAGATTGGAGAACGCTTGCTAAACAGTGTCACAGTAACACAATCATCAAACATAAAAATAGCATGGTAAATCTGATACCTGCTGCTCCAAACACAAATTTTAGATCTGATTACCTGTCATTATTCTGCTACTTCAGACATTGGGCTGTACTGAGATATATACTGTACCAGCTACAACCATCAGTCTCAATATTATATCTCTTGGTTGCTCTTAAAGTGGACCTGTCACTGCGAATTGAAAAAAAAAAAATCTCTCCTTCCACCTGAGCTATGAGTCAGATTATCTTCCGCTTGCAAATCCAGCAATTAATAGATAAATACCTATTCTTGTCAAGCTGCCGACTCCCTGTCAGTGATGTTCCCTCCCATTCCCCATCTTATTCCATACTGAATTTAGATCATTTTTATATATGGCTCATAATTGTGTTGTGCAATTTTAGTATCTTTAGTCTAATTTGAGAAATGGGATAAATATATTATGGCAGGTACCCATCGCTGTACCTTTTTTTCTAAATCATTTCCATCTCCAACATTTTCAATTAAGATTCATAAAGTGATTTCTTCTCACTTCTGAGGATATATATAAATATTTTTCACGATTTTTGATCTTTTATTGACACAGTCATGACCCATTTGTATAGAAATCAGTTCAAGATTTTTGACGGACAGATCACCAATAAGGATGCAAAAATGTTTGAAAAATTGTATTTAGCTGATTCGCTCGAATTAGGTTGAAAATTTTGATTTAAATAGGATTTATTTTATGCAAATTAAATATCATTGAAAATCACTGTAAACATAGGTAAAATAAAATTTAAAAAATATTTATACTCATCCGGCCGTCCCTTTTACAACAGTACAGCGGTTTTATTTGGTATGACGGGGCATCTCCATCCGGCTCCAAGAATCTTTGGCATCGACTATGACATGATGGTACTTGCAACTTCATGATGAAAGTTGCCACTTTGCGGAGGTTCAGAACACAATAAATTTGAATGAAATACATTTGATGCAAATCAATTTTCTAAGCCTATTTTGAGTGAATCTGTTTCATTCAAACTTTTACAGATTTGTTTCATTGTTGTATTAGGGATGTGTCTGCTCTAAATCCCCAAATCTTGTACTGGTTTCAATACAAATGGACCATGATGGTGTTAACCTAATATTCAAACAGGTAAAAAAAATATACCTCCTGAAAAGTGAGTACAGATCATTTTATAAATCTAAACGGAAAAATAGTAAAAATTATTATGATTGAAAATTCATTCAATTCCCCTTTGTCCTTTGTCAAAGCCATTGGCGAAATGTGCATTTGATTGCCTTCTCTAGATGCTGAGTATGTATCCACTTGGAATCTTCTATACACTTTGTCCATGACATGCTGCATACTCTTTCCTTTATTCTGTTTTATGATGCATTGCCTGTTTTATAACATACTTCTGTGATTACACTGCATATTAGCTGTCTCTTTTGCTACTTAGCCTTGAATTTTTTTGCATATTGTGACTATATCAAACACATATTTATGCGTGTTCAAGTATTGAATGTTTACATACAGGCACAGGCCACGTTATGTTTCATATTGTAAGACAGCAATTTTTTCTATACAATTTTACAACTATGCAGGTATAAATACTTACCTCATCCTTTCACAATGAGTTTTTTTTAAGATTTTTTTCTTATAAACTTTGTATGTTGAACATACATTTGGTTATGTATCAATTTCGTAGGCATATATGCTTGTCCTGGACACATAAAAACCTTATTTATATATAAATGTTTATTGACTAACATCCAAGCAGGTTACGCCAGAAAAATGAGAACAAATTATCTTATGAATCTTAATGAAACAATAGTAGAAATGATTTTGATTAAAAAAAGGGTACAGCGATGGGCACCTACCATAGCACATTTATCCCATTCCAAAAATGGACTAAAGATACCAACATTGCATAACACAAATTATGAGCTACATATAAATATTATCTAAATTCAGAATAGAATAAGATAGTGAACAGGAGCGAACATCACTGACAAGGCATTGCCTGGATGAGCATGATTTGGACAAATTTGAATCCTATGTAAAATTTGAGGCAAATCTGATTTTCCTCAAACCGATTCATTCACCTCTAATACCTAAGAGATTAGCTAAAATCCCATACTACAGTGTGAAACTTAAAGGTGTATTCCCCTGGATATTTAAGACCATAAATGTGTCATATGAGTCCCATTTCTAGAGACCATCTCAATCTTGAGAACTGTACCCGGACTTGTGCTGCCTGCAAAGGCCAAGTGCCCATGCATTCATGGTTCTCTTTAGAAGATGTCTATAGAAATTCTGAAAACAGACAAGCAAGCAAGCTTGAGAATATTTGGAACCAGCATAGAAATGAGTAGAAGAGCTACCAAATACACACGCCTTTCCGTTCCCAGTTGTCGATGAAAAAGTGTGAGTCCCATAGGTGAGATTTGCTTCTTTCAAACATTTATGGCCAGTAATTAGTGTTTGGGATATTCAGATATTCAATCTAGTTTTCCTAAGGCCAATTTCACCTATAAGAATGTTTTGGAAATGTGCGAGGAAGCCTGAGAAAATTGGGAAAGCCTCTAACTCAACGGAGGTATTATTCATGGTTGAATTCGAACCAAGACCACATTTGTCAAAGACATTAGTACTATCCACTGATGTATGGCATCCTTCCTTCATTCCCATTATATTACTATAAAACATCTCTTAGATATAATCCTTCCACACTAGAAGAAATTTATGTGCATACATTGAGTCAGCAGAGAAGATTTCACATAGATTTTATGTGAATATAGCCCAGACTGTATTACAAGCTGTAACTCCCGATCAGTGGAAATAAGGTGTAGATTTGCCCTTTCTTACCTTTTCTCTTGACTCAATATATTCCCAGATGAGTGGGGCAAGATGACCAGCTTTTAAAGGGAATGTGTCACCAGAAAATTATCTATTGTTCCTATTGTTTTTGTGTTAAATTTAATTATTGTTTTCTTTAAATTTGGCAATGATTTATTTCTCCCATATCACATTCTTTAACAAAATGAGAAATCTTGCAATTTTCTCTTTGGCCACTGGGGCTTTTTTAGACTGTAACTTCCTGTTGTTTCAGGAAATTCATATGTACATCAGCCACAACAGATAGACTCGGACCCTATATTTTTTATGAAACCCAGAGGGCATAATGATTGCGGTCACAAAGAGCGAGGGGGGCCCACCGATGCCAGCAGCTATTTCAGCTACATGTGCATCCGAGGATGCACAGTCAGCTGAAATGTATTACTGTGCAGATACCCACTGAGTCCCTGCACCGCAATACATGCTGATGGCCAATCAGAGGCCAAGAGCTGACGTCAGTGTGTAAGTCACTAGTGCCGCATGGAAGTGGCGTAATTTGCTGCCAGACACTTGCACACTGAAGTCAGTTGTCGGCTTCTGCGCCAGCTATGGAAGAGGATGCCACATGTCGTGGATGCGGGGGAAGATTAGCACAATCATTTTTTTAGATATATTTGTTGGATAAGTGCCACAGAACAGAGTCATTATTACTGGAAGAAGCAAAGAATGGGGCACATTATACCAGGATGTAGGACATTATACCAGGAAGGGGCCCAGTATAGGGGACATTATTACAGGAAGGAGCCAGGATGGAGGACATTATTACAGGAAAGGGGCACAGGATGGGGGACAATATTATAGATAGTGACCAGGATGGGGGACATGTATTACAGGAAGTGGACCAGGATGTAGGACATTATTACAGGAAAGGGGCACAGGATGGGGGACATTATTACAGGAATGAGCCAGGATGGAGGACATTATTACAGGAAAGGGGCACAGGATGGGGGACAATATTATAGATAGTGACCAGGAAAAGGGACATGTATTACACGAAGTGGCCCAGGATGGGAGACATTATTACAGGAAAGGGGCACAGGATGGGGGACATTATTACTGGAAGGGGCCCAGGATGGGGGACATTATTACAGGAAAGGGGTACAGGATGGGAACATTATTATAGATAGTGAGCAGGATGGGGACATGTATTACACAAAGTGGCCCAGGATGTGGGACATTATACCAGGAAGGGGCCCAGGATGGGGTAAATTACTACAGGAAAGGGGCACAGGATGGGAGACATTATTATAGTGACCAGGATGGGGGACATTGTTACATGAGAGGTCGACACATATGTCTCCACAGGATCTGGAAGACTACAAGGGCCCATACATCTGACACACATACAAGTGGGGCCAGGTCCAGATTTTGCACCGTAGGCCACCGGATTCTAGTTACGCCACTGATCAAAGCATATAATGAGCTTGTGCAAAGATCATTGTGAAGGAGAGCTGTGACATTGACTATTATGATTTGTGAATCTTATGTTATCAGATGTGTATAGAGGTGTAACCTGACTTTGTAATTATAGTTACTTAGTCATATAGATTTAAAAAAGACCTCGGTCCATCAAGTTCAACCTTTCTCCATCAATTGTACATTTTGTCACTAAATTAACTATAACCCGCAATGTTGTGTGTACTACGGAGATCATCAAGCCCATTTTATATGCTGTTATAGTGTCGGCCATTACTACCTCCTGTGGTTGGCATTCCACATTCTGACTGCTCTAACTATAAATAACCCTTTCCTATTTAGCTGCCGGAATCGCCTTTCCTCCACCGGTATCGAGCACCTTCTGGTTCTTAGTATTGTCCTTGGAAGGAATAAGTCCTGTGCTGTCCTTTGTACTGACCACACATATATTTATACATGTAAATGAGATCTCCTCTGACATGTCTTTTTCTCTATGGTAAACAACCCCTACAGGCACCAACTCTGTTACAAGAGAGTCTAACAATATGAGATACAGCGGATTGTCATTTAACTGAGCTTAATTCCCTCAATATCCATGGATGAATGGAATCTGGGTTGGGGGGATTATCATGCCTCTGATGATAAGGAACCTACTGAAAACTCTTCCTGAAAGGACAGAAGTTATCAGACTAAAATAGTCCTGTGAAATATCATTTTTTGACACTCTGTCAGGAGATGATTGCTACATGTATCTATGTGTGGCCAAGAAATGGTTGTAATGTGTATTGCATCTTGGAAGACTTTTGAGAAAGAAGCTAAACATTCCATATAAATTATATACATAAGATCTATCTAATAGTATGGATAGGAATAATAAATCCGAGTTGTACCTTCCTTTGGAAGTGGTCGGACCATGCCTGTTACTGCCGTCCACAGAGATTCAGTCCTATTCAAGTGAATGAGACTCAGCCGTCATACTAAAAAATGAACAATGAGAGGACATGGACTTTTTATGGAGCTCATCCGGAAAAGTGCTACACGAGGGATTTGTGTCTCCCGCTCTTCTGCAGCAGATCCATAAGCTTCTGCCTTTCGATACCACTTTAAGGATGGCTTACTTCTGTCATGGAAATTGGTAATGCATTTCTTGTGTTCTTGTCGCACCATTAAAGTTGATCTACAAGCTTCATTGTTATGTTCCACATACAAAGACGAAAATCCACTTATCTTGAAGGGATGTCACAGGAGCAAAGTATGAGTTTTTCTCCGTCCAGTCAATGTTCTGTATTGATGTCATTAATAGAGCAAAATGTTTCTGTGCTGAAATTAAGTCTTCTAATTGATCTGATATTGTATTGTTTCCAGAAGATTATCTCTTTCTCGGGCCGCAGGGAACATTAAAAACATTTGCCACCTAATTTGCACAGGACATTCTGGGCGACCTGGAATAAACCTCTGCTTTGTTTAAGCCATTTCCATTTTGTTGCAATGTTGTATATTATTCAGAGCTGTGTATTTTTTTTATGAATCCTAATTTTTTTCTGTAGGTTGGCACAGAATGTACTCCTCTATCTGTATGTGATACAATAGCAATCCTAACATTTAAGCATGAGTTTCAGACAGACCTGGTGGTGTTGGGTCTTATTTGGTCCTGAACTAAAAAAGCTTATCAGCTAAATGTAAATTCCACTCATGTTTCGGAATAATTATTAATTACCGTACCTAGTACATGGCTGACTTAGTAGAATCACCACTCTAAATTATGCATGGTAATTGACATAAAATACTTTAATACTATATAGCAAGGGGATTTAGAGAAGCAAGTTCAGTTGAGAAATGGCACAAGATCTCTATAGATAAAAGTAGTCATCGATGGCTCGATTTTGCTCCAGTGCCCCATCTGCTTGCCCTGAACAGACAAATCTTGTGACAGACCCAGGTCCACTGAGATTACTTTGATGTTCCTCTCTGCCAGCTCTGTACTAGGATCCCGTGACAAACGTAGCTCTGCTGAATTTACCCTGCTGCTCCACTCTGCCAGCTCTGCACAGGACCTTGCGACAAACTTAGCTCTCCTGAGTTAGCTCTGTTTTTCTTCTATGTCAGCTCTGAAGTTTGACTTGGTGACAAACTCAGCTCTGCTACTGAATTAACCCTGTTGCTCCTCTCAGCCTGCTCATCATAAGGACACTGAGGCAAACACAACTCTGTAGTTGTAACACTGAGTCACTACTCACGGGCAAGCCATGAGACAGGTTAGTCAGGAGGTTCTAGGTCAGATACCAGGAGGGCTCGAAGTACAGAGGGGTAAGACAAAGGCGTGGTCAGGAAACAGTCTGGGGTCAACTGACAGGAGGGATAGTCAAAACCAGGGACTACAACAAATGGATAGTCAGAAACCGATTCCATGGTCAGATACCTCATGTCACAGAGTGTCAAAAGCAAAAGGTGGAATCCACAAGAAAAGCCACAACAAATACAAGGTCCGGCGACGGTCAGAGGAAAGAGACACAGAGCTAAGCAAACACATCCAGCTTAGGCAAAGCTACAGCTGACACTGATTACTAACAATTAGCCAGCTAAATACCTTGCAAATGATTAAAGACGGGAGGCACCTGAGGAAACGCCTGCAGACTAAACCAGATAGAACAGCAGTGCTGTCAATCAGAATGCTGACAGCCCAGCACGCCCCAGGATCAGACTGGATGACTAGATTGTCACTCACACAACCAACAGTCCAGCACACTCTAGATTCCATAGGGCGGCTGAGCTGTCATTCCCAGCGTTCCTAGGCCACAGTCACTTATGAAACCGTGATAGTGTTTTTTTGGAATTCTGAGTTTTTATGCCTTTTATTGAAACGACGTCTTGCTTCATAGTCGGAATCTTTGAGTCTCGCTTGTTTGCTTCTCATGTGTTACTTTACTGTAGATGGACTATATATTTTTTTGCCTTTTTTAATCTTTTGTAAAATATCCAGCACTTTGCTCTGTCATGGGTCCATTCAACATTGTTACTCACCTGTCCCGGCTCCAGCACCAGACATTTCTCTCTTCTCCTATTGCCAGCTCCCTCCTTGTTAGTCTGTGCTAAGTTACTCTGGCATAGTCTAACCGAGTTTCACACAACCATGAGCTACCTAATTGTTCAGGAAAGTATAGCAGCATTTTAGAACATGCTTTCGCTAGAGTTTCCTTCATATTTCTCTAGACTCTGCTCTATATTTATTTATTTTGCTCACTGATATAGCACCATCATATTCCACAGCGCTTTACATACATCATCATCACTGTTCCCATTAGCGCTGCAAAGTAGCAGTGCAAACTAGTGATGAGCGAATATACTCGGTACTCGAGATTTCCCGTGCACGCTCGGGTGTCCTCCGAGCATTTGTAAGTACTCGGAGATTTAGTTTTCAGTGCCGCAGCTGAATGATTTACATCTGTTAGCCAGCATAAGTACATGTGGGGGTTGCCTGGTTGCTAGGGAATCCCCACATGTACTTATGCTGGCTAACAGATGTAAATCATTCAGCTGCGGCAAGAAAAACTAAATCTCCGAGCACTAAAAAATACTCGGAGGACTCCCGAGCGTGCTCGATAAATCTCGAGTAATGAGTATATTCGCTCATCACTAATGCTAACCACTGAGCCAACGTGTTTTTATACTAGAAACATTTCTTACCACTCACAATGTTTTCTTCTAGTCAACACGCTTTTGTTCATTGAGTACTTGCAGGCGTACTTGTTGATTTCAAGCTCGGAAATGCTCCAAAGACAAAGAAGAAACGCATAAGACCATCAGGACTCCTGTATGAAGTTTTTAAAAATATGGAATTAAAGAAATAATGAAGTTTTAATTGAGGTGTTGGAACAGCTTTTTCTTCGAAGCTTTTACATTCCATGACACAGATGCATCTGAAACAAACAAAAAAAATACAAAAAAATTATATGAAATACTGATTGTTCTTATCTTTTTACATTTCAGGAAAAAAATCCAAAAATAATTCAAATTGTGCAGCAACAAATTAAAACAGTTTTTCTTGTATCTTTTTTGAATTAATTCTTTACAATGAAATTACTGTACTTGTTTATAGACATTTATGTTGGCAAAATCTCCATTCCACCTTTTTTATTCTTCATTCGAGGATGCAATTTATTCCATGTTTTATTGTTGTCACCACTGGATTTTTTAATATTCAGTTCTATGTGCTTATTTCAAAGAGGATCTTATAATTCTGGATTTTATTTATGGTTTATTTTTGTTTTATTACAATTTTACTGCTAATGTATCCATACTTTATTCCAAATATAATAACTGGTTATTAGCTATGCACATTCTAACATCATCTGAATATATTATTATTGCTGTAATGTGAGGATGTGGAGAAACTGGGTGCCCTGTGTATTTAAGAAGGAAATATCGGTGGTTGTTAAAAAACATGGAGAAAAAAGTGAATATCAGTTGATTATAATTATTAACAATCATTACCGCCTAAGTGTTTGCATCACTTATTATTAAAATAGCATGCTACTGATTACATGATTATTCACGTGTGTCATTGAACATTGTTAAAATTGACAAATTAATACTGAAGTTTGAAACTTTTTGTTTTTACATTTTAATCCAATTGAAAATAAGTAGAATTTTTTCTTTTTTAAATGTCTTGTTTGGAGGAACCATAAAATTATGACTGAAAAAATGTTATCACCATTCTTGCCTATGATGATGAATAAAATATTATTTCTGTTCATTTTCTACAGGAAAAGATGGATAAAAACTCAAGACAGTGGATCAGACAAAAAAAACTTATGACATCTTTTCCATAGTAAGTGCTTTGTGTTTTTCCAGTCTTTGGCCACGGTATTTTCTGCTGAAGTTCCAGATTCCCAGATAGTCTATCATTATTATTTGCTTTCCTGTAGATCAGTGTTCCCCAACTTGACTCCCTGACAAATGCTCATGCCGAAACGCACGTCGGAGTGGACGCTATCCTAGCTGTCTTCATCATTTTCATTAATCTCATATTTTACCCTATGCACTACAGCCATCTATGGTACTATATACCTACTGTTGTCATATTCTTGTATAGAATATATACAGTACTTTGTTTTCTATACCTCTGGATGCGCGCCCCTTTTGCAGCATTTGTTTATTTCCATTACCTTCTTGATCTTTAATAAAGTTTTTTTCTACTTTTGATCTGTCATTATGTGGACTTTTGTCATCTGTTGCTCTTCCTCTTTCCTCATTAATTTTCTAATTGTCCTAATTTTGCAACTACTTGTCTTTTATCATTTTACATGTAGCTTAATATTTATTCTGTAGGGTCATAGACTTACTTTATGTATCACCAGAGTTACACTCTGAGATGTTATTTCCTTTGTTATTTATTATTAGCAAAGGAACATCAGAGAAGTTGAGACTAGAGATGAGCGAAGAAATTAGAGTGGAGTTGAATTCAACTCGAATTTTGCAAAAATTCGCTTTTGCCAAATTGCATATTTTTTTGTAATTCACTTCTGCAAAATAGGCAGAGCTTACATTAAGGGCCAACCAAAGGTTAAGAGAATTAAAAAACCCTTCTACTCAGCTTGTACTCATGTTCATCTCTCCAGTTCCTCTGCTATACACTGTCAGACGTCCATTCCTTGCTGCATCTTCTGAACCCATGCCGCTCGCGCTTAAATCGCCCTGGAAGAGTTTGAATATGAGAGCGTGAAGTCATGGCAGATGTAATGATGTCATGATGCTATGACGTTCTGCACAGTAGAGCAAATAGCTCCTGAGCCCCATGAAATTCGGAAGTCCTGGGATTCTAACACAAGCAGTTGGGGGTTAGAAGATGTGGCGAGAACTGGACAGGTGGTGGTGAGTAGCAGAGGGGTTGGAGAGGTGACAGGTAAGATGAGTTTAAGGATTTTTATTTTTTACATATTATGTTCTCAGCTCTGGAGAGAACCAAGAGCATAATGAGGAACAACAAACTCATGGAGAATAACTTCCCGGCAAATCAAATTTCCCAGGAAAATAAGCGCATGAAGAGACAAATGACAATTTTGTCTGATCCGTCATCTCTAGTTCTGACGCTGTCATTAAGTCCATATGGCTCAATAGTAAAGGAATTGTAATGCAACATAATACAATGCATCTATCTGAATATGAGTCAACAGTGTGATGCAGCAGCAAAAAATGGCGAACAAAGTTCTAGTATGTATTAAGAGAAGCATACAGTCTAGATCAGAGGTGTCAAACTGCATTCCTCGAGGGCCGCCAACAGGTCATGTTTTCAGGATTTCCTTAGCATTCCACAAGGTGCTGGAATCATTCTGTGCAGGTGATTAAATTATCACCTGTGCAATACAAGGAAATCCTGAAAACATGACCTGTTGGCGGCCCTTGAGGAATGCAGTTTGACACCTCTGGTCTAGATCACGTGAAGTAATTATCTCCCTCTACTCCTCCTTGGTCAGGCCTCATCTGGAATACTGTGTCCAGTTCTGGGCACAACATTTTCAAAAAGACATTGACAAATTGGAGCAAGTTCAGAGAAGAGCTACCAGGATGGTGAGCAGACTGCAAACTATGTCCTACAAAGAACGGTTAAAGGATCTGGCAATTTTTTTTGCTTGCATAAAAGAAGACTGAGAGGAGTCCTAATAGCTGTCTACAAATATCTGAAGGGCTGTCACGGTATGGGGGCATCATCATTATTCTCATTTGCACACGGAAACACGAGAAGCAATGAAATGAAACTGAAAGGGAGAAGATACAGATTAGATATTAGAAAAAACTTTTTGACAGTAAGGTGACCAATGAGTGGAACAGATGGCCACGAGAGGTGGTGAGTTCTCCTTCAATAGAAATCTTCAAAGAGAAGCTGGATAGACATCTTTCTGAAATGGTTTAGTGACTCCTGCATTGAGCCGGGGGTTGGACACGATGACTGCGAAGGTCCCTTACAACTCTAACATTCTAGGATTCTATGACCTAAAAGAAAGTAATCACTGAAACATAATCCAGCAGAAATTGAGATGAGACCATCATTAAATGAGGCATCTAAGGATGCTCGGGTGATAACTTCCACCAGGAACTGCAGTAAAGGAGTGAGTATGGAGTGTGCAGAGCTCCCATGGAAGTTCCTGCTTTCAAAATCAATCAAATAAAAAGAAAATACTAATCCACATAATTCATTTTTTTGTAATGCAAATAACCAAATGAAAGGAGGATATGAGAACCGATCTGAGCTTTCACACATCGTAAGAAAGTAAACACACTGATTGGACTTATCTTCAGCCAAATTGAAGAGCTACTAATAAAAAGAGACAGAGAGTTTCTTTTTAATTAGATTCATTATGCTAATTGAATCTAGCATTAAATGCATGTTAGGTTCCCCAGGAACTGCTATGACTTTCAGAACCAAATCCAAGGTGGGATTTAACTTGCCTAACGAAGCACTATTAATATTTCATAACAAAAGATAATGTATGCAGCACATGAAGCAAGCGAGCTAATGGGATGGAAAAGGATTGCTTATTTTGGTGTATTGTCTGATAAGTACAGTTCCCGTGGAAAACACCGGTAAGGCTATTGTAAACCTTTTCCGAGGACTTGACCAGTTCCACAATGAGTTTGATAGCATTAATTAAATGCACTTGACTTTGATAAAACAGAAACATGTTCTGCTTTAATGAAATGAGGTTTTAAAGGGCTCTATGAATTCTAATAGATACAGAATTGATTACATATTACTCAAAGTGGATTCATTTCCATGACTCAACCTGGGGATCGTGACATGTTGATCATTTCTTAACAATATATTAGTACAATTAGCATTCCGAGATCTGATGTGTGATTTATTAGTATAATTAGTATCTGGAGATCCGACATATGATTTATTAGTATAATTAGGAGATGAAGATCAGATGTGTGATTTATTAGTATAATTAGTTTACCCACATCTGATGTGTAAGCAGTTTTATGTTCAACCTCTGGCATACAAAGTTGTTTTTTTTTTATCTAAGGTGGCATAATTGGTAGCCGATTTACACCAACGAGGTGATAAACAGTTTGCACTAGAGTTGTAGGATGTTCCAGTGGACAAATTAGAAGCATCTGTTGAGGGAAGAGCATGCTAGAACATAGGGTAAAACCCAAATGGAGGAGAACACTGAAACAATTGGTGGTGCTCACCTGGGAGACACAACTACTGAATGAGTAATGAATACCAGCTGCTTCTGCTTCGTGGTGAAGGAGCGAAGGTTGAACATGCCTCGCCATTCTGCAATGATCACTGGATTTCCATTCATTCTAATAAGAATGCAGAAGATCAGTCAAGCGCTGTGCTCGCCAATCTCAGATGCTTCTATTATGAATGAATGGAGTGAAAGTTGACCATGTGCATTGCCTCTCTATCCATTCTAATGGTAGCACCAAAGATCTGTAGAGCGCTGTGTTCGTCAATCTACGGTGCTTTAATTATGAATGAATGGAGAGAAAGTTGACCATGTGCATTGCCTCTCTATCCATTCTAATAGTAGCGCCAAAGATCAGTCGAGCGCTGTGCTCGGCAATCTCTGGTGGTTCCATTAAGAGTGGATGGAACGGTAGTGTGCATGATCGACCTCCGCTCCATTCACTCTTGTTCTGGGGATCGCTGAGATCCGTGGATAACTTGAAAACAGCCCTTTAAAACGGGATTGCATTTATACATAGAATCATATATTTATTTGCCTATTGGATTGGGAACTATATATTTTATTAATTTATTTGGGTACTATATGACAGTATTATTTAAGCTTTACAACTGCTTGTGCTAGTTGCAGTTTCTGTGACTCCTGTTTTATGCTATTTTTGCTGTTTAAAATAATGAGAATCCAGATGAAACTACAGGCAACCACTGAATAAAATGCCAAGAAAAGCTGATATTGTCATATTTCTAAGCAGAATATTTTTGTCTAAGTTTCTTCCTTGTTGACACAATGGAATGCTGATATCAATAAATCTATGTTCTTTTATGAGCCGAGTAGGGACCGTTGATGATGCCGGTGCGCTCTTCCCACATGCTGTGTATCTGTGTTTGCATCTTCGGCACTTTAAAGGAGCTACTATGTCACATTGACTTGGCTGCATCTTTATTCCCAGGTAAATTAAAATATAAAATGCTAAGATTTTTTTTATTAGAAAGCTTTTCTCCTTCTATTATGCCGAGATATAACTAAAAAAAAAAATAAAGAGACTTTTCTGTTTAAAAAAGAAAAAAGTAGAAACTTTGCCTTGACATACTTTAATTTACGAGGGGAATGCTGCACAAAAACCTTCATCTCTTTATTTATTTTTTCCACCTGGAGAAAGGCTTTTTACTATTTTTGTGTCTGTTTTCTGAAAGGTTTAATAATGGTCTCCGAGCGACGGATCTTAATTTAGAAGTTTGCCACCAGTACAATATTTTTTTGATTTATTATTGTATTCTTTTTTTTTTGGTGACCGTATGGGAAAAAAAAAGTTGCTGAATTCGTTACATAGGGAAAAGTCGTGTCAGTAACGAGAGTCTTTGAGTTTAAGAAAATGTTTGATCATTCATCGCCTTCCCATAGTGATTGATAACATGCTTTGGATTTCTCTTCACTGATGTCTTATTAAACTTCAATTTTCCCAAGGGCATAACAATATTATGGCGCTGGAAGTTTGGCAGATTAAACAACATATGTCATTCATCCTTGCGCAGTGTACTTCTCCGCTTCATTAATGCTATTTGTTTTCCATTAACATCTAATAATAAAGCTAATTATATTTTCTTCATGTGGTTTATTAAAATCAGGATGGAGCCATTTTGATTTGACGTTGGTCTTTTGTTCTGTAGAGAAAAAAAGATCAAATACGAAAGTCCGTTTGTTTTATGCATCGGATGTTTGACAGGATTTTGAGCATTTATGAGCATGGGCTGCTGGAGTCATTTTTGCTCGATACAGAAAATCTGACATTGGGTTCACGGTGTCATCAGAATACTGACGTTTTCAGGTTGCAAAGAAGAAAAGATGAAAGAAAAGCGATGCTAGCAACAAACAGGATGTGTCGGAAAGAATGGAATGGGGTTATCTATTTTTGGAAAACTCAGAGTCATTATTTAGATGATTGAGGGGGTTCTTACTTTATGGAAGACCACAAAACTTTATGTAGGGTTTCATGCTGTCTTTCAATATTGCATATTTGAAGAATAGTTTTATTTTTAAATATCCCGATTGTTACATGTCTTGCTCATTCGTTGGGGGGTGAGGGTCCTGAGACCCCTATTATTTTGAAGTGCGATGCATGGTAGGCAGAAGCTCTTACATGAGCACACCTACTGAGCGGCGGTATATGGCTCTATAAAAAGTTTACAGGGCTGTGCACAACTGAGCAGTTCGCTTCAGAGAAGTTATTTTTTTCCAAACCCTACTAATCTGCAAGACATGTTACAAAGACCAGATTTCTAAAAAAAAAAATATGTACATTGATTTGTGCTTCCATCCAATTTTGCCTAACCTAAAATTTTTCTAGGAGATGGAACAAAAGGAACATGCAAATGTTTTCCTCTTTCCCTTCACTGAAAAAAGTAAGAGTGTAAGGGTTTACTGTACATGGAAGACTTGCACCTCTTAATAGGGCTTCCATGGACAGAATTTGCCCAAACCACTCCACATGGAAGGAACCCTGGTTTTCACCCTTTAAACCCTAAATAGGGATCTGAACTTATAACAGGGTCCCCTGGGTTGCGTCCATGGAGTAGCTGCCCAACTTGTATAGCAAACTGGTAGAGGAGAATAATCTAGCCAAGTCAAAACCAAAAAAGGCATATTCAGGTGTGTTGAGTTTTCAAATTGGGCTTGTAATATACACGTGCAAAAACAGACATGTACAGTGATTACTTTTTTGAAGTTTTACTTTTTTTTTAACAAAATATAACCTCCTTCCCAAAAATGATGTAATAAGATATACAAAGTAGGTACCATTCCTAAATATGTTAAAAGGCAGCGGGCATTGTTTTTAACGATTTGCGAGATTTGAGTTCCAAACTGTTCAAATTCTCCGGGACTTGGGAAATTCGCAAATTTCGACTCTAATTTCATTCAGTTATCTTTAATGCTGACAGATCCAATTTAAGCCTTCTTTAAAATTTTGCTCATGAGGATTTAAAATCAATAAAACTTTGATTTCAAGGTCAGGTCAACAAAGTTTAAGAAAAATTAGAAGCATAGAGTCCAGAGCTCGTGAAGTAATTATCCCCCTCTTCTCCTCCTTGGTCAGGCCTCATCTGGAATACTGTGTCCAGTTCTGGGCATCACATTTTAAAAAAGACATTGAAAAACTGGAGCAAGTTCCGAGAAGAGCTGCCAGGATGGTGAGTGGACTGCAAAGTATGTCCTATGAGGAACGGTTAATGGATCTGCGAATATTTAGCTTGCAAAAAAGATGGAAAAGAGGAGACTTAATAGCTGTCTACAAATATGTAAATGGATGTCACATTGTAGAGGGATCATCATTATTCTCATTTGCACATGGAAACACGAGAAGCAATGGAATGAGACTGAAAGGGAGAAGATACAGATTAGATATTAGAAAAAACTTTTTGACAGTTAGGGTGATCAATGAGTGGACCAAGCTGCCACGAGAGGTGGTGAGTTCTCCTTCAATGGAAGTCTTCTAACAGAGGCTGGACAGACATCTGTCTGAGATGGTTTAGTGAATATTGCATTGAGCAGTGGGTTGGACATCATGAACCTGGCGGTCCCTTCCAACTCTAACATTCTACAGTATAAGGCCGGCGTCACACTCGGCGTAAGACAATACGGTCCGTATTTTACGACCGTAATATGGCCGTAATACGGAGAAATGTTCCCAAAATAGTGATCCGTAGGCAGGGTGTGTCAGCGTATTTTGCGCATGGCATCCTCCGTGTGTAATCCGTATGGCATCCGTACTGCGATATTTTCTCGCAGGCTTGCAAAACCGACATCTAATGGATTTATGTGCTCAAATGTTCGGGAAAACATATATACAGTATATATATATATATATATATATATGTCATTGAGACACATATATATATATATATATATATATATATATATATATATATATATATATAGTCTGTATTTATATTTACTGCAGCGCGATATCTGTGAAAAGCCGGTAATTCAATTGCCGGCTTTTCATTTCTCCTTCCCAAACCCGACATGATATGAGACATGGATTACATACAGTAAACCATCTCATATCCCCTTTTTTTTTGCATATTCCACACTACTAATGTTAGTAGTGTGTGTATGCAACATTTGGGCGCTGTAGCTGCTAAAATAAAGGGTTAAATGGCGGAAAAAATTGGCGTGGGCTCCCACGCAATTTTCTCCGCCAGAGTGGTAAAGCCAGTGACTGACGGCAGATATTAATAGCCAGGAGAGGGTCCATGGTTATTGGCCCCCCCCGTGGCTAAAAACATCTGCCCCCAGCCACCCCAGAAAAGGCACATCTGGAAGATGCGCCTGTTCTGGCACTTGGCCACTCTCTTCCCATTCCCGTGTAGCGGTGGGATATGGGGTAATGAAGGGTTAATGCCACCTTGCTATTGTAAGGTGACATTAAGCCAGATTAATAATGGAGAGGTGTCAATTATGACACCTATCCATTATTAATCCAATTGTTTGAAAGGGTTAAAAAACACACACACACATGATTTAAAAGTATTTTAATGAAATAAACACAGCGGTTGTTTTAATATTTTATTGCTCTCTCAATCCATTTGCAGACCCTCGCTTGGCAAAACAATAAACGCACAAGATACATACCTTCTGCTGACCCATCACGTCCCACGAGGTAATCCATCTGAAGGGGTTAAAATAATTTACAAGCAGGAGCCCTGCAAATGCAGCTGTGCTCGTGCTTGTAATTCCCCGGCGAATGAAGGAAATGTAGGTCATTGACCTACATTTCCTTCAGTCGCGGTGATGCGCCCCTGCTGGATGTTCTCATGAACTGCAGCCTGGGAACTTTTTCCCACGCTCCAGGTCATATGAGGACATCCACCAGGGGGCGCATCACCGCGACTGAAGGAAATGTAGGTCAATGACTTACATTTCCTTCATTCGCCGGGGAATTACAAGCACGGAATAATAGCAAGGTGGCATTAACCCTTCATTACCCCATATCCCACCGCTACACGGGAATGGGAAGAGAGTGGCCAAGTGCCAGAACAGGCGCATCTTCCAGATGTGCCTTTTCTGGGGTGGCTGGGGGCAGATGTTTTTAGCCACGGGGGGGCCAATAACCATGGACCCTCTCCTGGCTATTAATATCTGCCATCAGTCACTGGCTTTACCACTCTGGCGGAGAAAATTGCGCGGGAGCCCACGCCAATTTTTACCGCCATTTAACCCTTTATTTTAGCAGCTTCAGCGCCCAAATTTTGCGTACACACACTACTAACATTAGTAGTGTGGAATATGCAAAAAAAAAGGGGATATGAGATGGTTTACTGTATGTAAACCATGTCTTATATCCTGTCGGGTTTAGGCAGGAGAAATGAAAAGCCGGCAATTGAATTACCGACTTTTCACTAACACCGCTGCGTATTTCTCGCAAGTCACACTGCTGGTCCGTGTGGAATCCGTATTTTTCTCGCCCCCATAGACTTTCATTGGCGTATTATTTGCGCAATACGCTGACAAACGCAGCATGCTGCGATTTTGTATGGCCGTAGAACGCCGTATATTACGGATCCGTAATATACGGCTGATAGGACGAGACCCATTGAGAAGCATTGTGCCGTATGTTATGCGAGTTTTACGCACGTAGTTTCTGCGCTCTTACGTCCGTAAAACTCGCATGTGTGACGGCGGCCTAATTCTTTGAAAAAGTATGCACCTAGTTTTAGGTGTCGAGATCCCGCCTCTGCACAGGCATCTCCACTGCGGTCTCCCATTCTTCTGCAGCCACAGTGGAGTCTGCTCAGCAGAGACGTCGGTCCCAGCATCTAGCTCAGGCCTCTTTTCCACTTAAGAGAAAAAAAAGGTCCAATTTATAAACCGAAAAAACGGATAAAAACTATGTGTCATGCGAGTTCAATGTGATTTTTTTAATCGCACCATCCGTTTTACATCCGTATGACATCCATATGCAATCTGTTTTTTTTCTCTGCAACTATTTTTATACAGTCATTTACAGTACTATTTACAGTGTTCTATGCCACAGAATGATAAGGTATCCGTAAAAAACGGATGGAATACGGATGGTCCGTATTCCATGCGTTTTTTTTCTAGCACCCATTGACTTGCATTGGCGAGTCTCTTCCGAGACTCGCAGCAAATCGCAGCATGCTGCGATTTTTTTCTCAGTCCGATTTCGGCTGAGAAAAAAACACAAATGAGATGTCACCTATTGAAAAACATTGGTCCGAGTGCAATCCGATTTTTTATCGGATTGCACTCGTCCGTTTTTCTCTCAAGTGGAAAAGAGGCCTCAGGCTGATACTGGACGTCTGGTTACTGCTGCTTTTCCAGCTTCTGCCATTGTAGCCAGTACTGGGCAGCGGCGAGCAGACGTGTTTGGAACTAAGTCCTGCTCTTCCCTTTCTGAGCATGCCCAGGGCAAGATCTCTCGTTGGAGATCAAGGGTCACATGCTTAGATACTGCAGCAAATTCCATTGGTCCTTTAGGAAGGTCCTGAAGGTGTACTTCTTCTGTGGCAGCCTCCCATTGGTCCTTCTGGGAGGGTCCTGTTCTTGCTGCAGCTATAAAAGGTTCGCATGGCCACACGGCCATGCGCTAGTGTACATTTGGAATCATGTGTGTGTTGATGAGTGCAAGTCAATCTTTAAAATCCCCTCCCTTGTGTATGACTGTTCGCAAAAGGTGGATGCTTGCTGTCTAGCAACCGACTAAGCTGTCAACATAAAGACACATGATACAACGTCTATTGCTGTAACCGCCAGTGCGGCGCCGTGCGCTTATAGAGTGCTTTCCTATCCCAAGTCAGGGTGGTTAGTGGCGTCCGCCAAAGCGGCACAGCACGCACTCTTGTGCTTTAAGTTATATTTTCTGTTACTTTGACACCCCAGTTGCGGTGTCGAGCGCAAGTGGTCTGAACGTACTCTAATCCTGTGTCTTGGGATAGAGTCCTGAGACTCCTTGCTTGCGCTCTTGGTGCGGTACCGCAGCCCTGTGACGCAACAGAGTTTTCTTCCTTCACACAGGGTGAAGTTAACCCATGTGTGTATCCACATTGTACCGCCATATAGTCTGTCATTACTCAGCAGCAGGTTCCATCTCTGCACAGTGGACCCCGTGGTGCGAACGCTCCTTAACACCAGGGATGGGCACTATGAATATCTGGTGATGCCCTTCGGGCTCTGTAATGCCCCAGCCATTTTCCAAGACTTTGTGAACCACATCTTCCGGGATATGCTCTCCACCTCAGATGTAGTCTATCTGGATGATATTCTCATCTACTCTCCAGATATTGACTGCCACCGGAGAGATGTTTACAGAGTCTTCGACCTCTTACAGGCAAATGCCCTCTACGCAAAGTTGGAGAAATGTGTGTTTGAGCAGGAGTCCTTACCTTTCCTGGGTTATATCATCTCCGCCCAGGGATTTGCTATGCATCCTGCCAAACTACAGGCTGTGATGGACTGGCAGGAATCCCATTCTCTTAAAGCGGTGCAGCGCTTTATGGGGTTCATTAATTACTATCGCCAGTTCATTCCAAACTTATCAACTTTGGTAGCTCCCTTGGTTGCCCTCACCAAGAAGGGAGCAAATCCCAAATTGTGGTCTGAGGAGGTCTCCATTAAGTCACACTTCACTAGCGCTCCCATCCTACAGTGCCCCGATGTAGATAAGCCATTTATAATGGAGGTGGATGCCTCATCTGTTGGTGCTGGAGCAGTCCTTTTCCAAAAGGATGCTTAAGGTCGGAAATATCCTTGCTTCTTCTTTTCTAAGACCTTCTCACCAGCAGAGAAGAATTATTCCATCAGGGACAGGGAGTTGCTAGCCATGAAGTTGGCCTTCTCGGAGTGGAGACATTTCTTGGAGAGAGCTGGTTTTCCCTTCCAAGTCTTCACAGATCACAAAAATTTGGTGTACCTGCAGACAGCCCAGTGGTTAAATTCTCGCCAGGCAAGATGGTCCTTGTTCTTCTCCTGGTTCCATTTCACCCTCCATTTTCTTTCTGAGGAGAAGAACATTCATGCCGACGCTCTCTCTCGCTCCGTTGTATCATCTGAGGAGGAGGAACAGGAGCCTCGGCTTATTGTCCCCACCGAGAGCCTGAGAACTGTGGCCCCGGTTTTGCTCGAGTCTGTGCCCCTGGGCAAGGCTTTTGCACCATCCAATCTGTATCCGGAGGTTCTCTCTTGGGCTCACTCGTCCAGGGTGGGTGGACATTTTGGGACCAAAAGGACATCTAAGGTACTGGCGAGGACATATTGGTGGCCGCATATGGCTCGTGACGTTGCAGACTATGTTCGGGCGTGTGTCTCCTGCGCCAAGAACAAGTCTCCTCAGCAATGGCCAGCTGGGTTGCTTTACCCCCTGCCATGGCGGACAGGCCCTGGGAGATGGTTGGGATGGACTTTGTGGTGGGCTTACCCAAGTCTCGTAGCTGCACCATTATCTGGGTGATCACCGACCATTTTTCCAAAATGGTGCACTTGGTCCCTTTTCTCCGGCTACCTTCTGCACGGGCTCTGGCAGTGATGTTAATTAAGCATATCTTTTGCCTACACGGTATGCCGGACAAAATTATCAGTGACCGGGGTCCCCAGTTTGCGTCTCGATTCTGGAGAGAGCTTTGTTGTCTACTCAGTATTGAGTTGAATCTCTCCTATGCATATCATTCTGAAACAAATGGGTAGGTTGAGAGGGTCATCCAGACCCTGGTCACATATTTACGACATTTTGTTTCTGCCAGGCAGGATGACTGGGCATTCTTGCTACCGTGGACAGAGTTTGTGCTTAACAACGCTGTAGCCGACTCCACTGGTCAGACTCCATTCCTCCTAAATTACGGCCAGCATCCGCTTGTCCCTGTGCCCATGCCCGTATCTTCCGCTGACTCCAGGGTGGCAGACTAGGCTGTGGAGGCATGGGACATTTGGGACCGCACTCAGGATGCCATTCGGGCCACCAAGGAGAGAATGAGGACCTCCGCTGATGCTCATCAGCATCCCGCTCCGACCTTTGCTCCTGGCGACTTGGTGTGGCTCTCCGCCCGTAACATCAGGCTGCGAGTTGAGTCCACTAAGTTTGCACCTCGCTACTTGGGTCCCTTCAAGGTCCTCGAACAAGTTAACCCTGTGGTCTACCGTCTGGCCCTTCCTCCACGCCTGGGTATCACCGACACCTTTCATGTGTCCCTCTTGAAGCCCGTATACATGTCCCGGTTTTCTGAGTCATGTGCCGGGACATCGGGTTAATCTACGGACGACTACGAGGTGAGCGCTATTTTGGGGTGCAAGGTGGTACGTGGCAAAAATTTTTATTTGGTGGATTGGAAGGGTTATGGCCCAGAAGACAGGTCCTGGGAGCCTGCTGAACACATTTGAGCTCCACAGCTCATTGCTGCCTTCGAGCATAGCGAGGTCCAAGGAGGGGGGTAATGTTAGGTGTCGAGATCCCACCTCTGCACAGGGGGAGTCTCGAACCATCTCCGCTGCGGTCTACCATTCTTCTCCAGCCGCAGTGGAGTCTGCTCAGCAGAGATGTCGGTCCCAGCGTCTAGCTCAGGCTGATACTGGACGACTGGTTACTGCTGCTTTTCCAGCTTCTGCCATTGTAGCCAGTACTGGGCAGCAGCGAGCAGATGTGTTTGGGACTAAGTCTTGCTCTTCCCCTTTTGAGCATGCCCAGGGCAAGATCTCTCGTTGGAGATCAAGGGTCACATGCTTAGATACTGCAGCGAATCCCATTGGTCCTTTAGGAAGGTCCTGAAGGTGTTCTTCTTCTGTGGCTGACTACCATTGGTCCTTCTGGGAGGGTCCTGTTCTTGCTGCAGCTAGAAAACGTTCGCATGGCCGCACGGCCATGCGCTAGTGTACATTTGGAATCGTGTGTGTGTTGATGAGTGCCAGTCATTCTTTAAAATCCCCTCCCTTGTGTATGACTGTTCGCAAAAGGTGGATGCTTGCTGTCTAGCGCCCGACTAAGCTGTCAACATAAAGACACACGATACAGCGTCTATTGCTGTAACCGCCAGTGCAGCGCCGTGCACTTATAGAGCGCTTTCCTATCCCAAGTCTGGGTGGTTAGTGGCGTCCGCCAAAGCGGCACAGCGCGCACTCTTGTGCTTTAAGTTATAATTTCTGTTACTTTGACACCCCAGTTGCGGTGTCGAGCGCAAGTGGTCTGAACGTACTCTAATCCTGTGTCTTGGGATAGTCCTGAGACTCCTTGCTTGCTCTCTTGGTGCGGTACTGCGGCCCTGTGACACAACAGGGTTTGCTTCCTTCACACAGGGTGAAGTTAACCCGTGTGTGTATCCATATTGTACCGCCATATAGTCCGTCATTACTCAGCAGCAGGTTCCATCTCTGCACAGAACGCACCTTATACCATCTCTCTTATAATTTGGTGCATTCCCCTAGCCCTAACACCTAGTGCATCTAGTGAAACCAACTTGTAGGTGTAAGGCTTAGGCTACACAGAAACTTTGTTGGTGACACAAGATTGCTGATTGTCATTGTTACATCGCAGGACAATACAAGTGAATGGGGTTGAATTGTGATGCCAAGGGTTCTCCAACATGACAAGCAAATCACAGAAAAATCATTCCCTCATGGTCACAATGTCACTTCATTGACTTGTATTTCACTGAGATATAGCAGCGACACCTAGCAATCTTTGACCACCTTGTGTCATGGCCATAGTCACCATGTAACCTTAGCCAAATAAAAAAAATCTTATGCCTTAATAATTAGAAATCTTGGATTATTTTATACTTTGCAGTTCAGAGATTGTGCCGAAATGTTTTCAATACAATCAAAAGCGGAATATGATCTGATACCTAACTTAGAAAAATAAATTTACACTTTCATATTCCTGAATCGTTTGCGGATATTTTCACAACTGGATTCTGCATTGGAATCTGATAACTGGAATTATTTTCTAGTCCTTGAAAATGTGTGAAACATCTGATGAGTGAGGGAAAGTTGAATAACCTGGTAACATTGAGACAAACATGTTGCTCTTGTTACTATTGCTACGAAGACAGTAAAATAAAATGATGTAATGCATAAAGATATACAGTATTATTGTACTGCCTTTGCTTCAGATGGAGGTGTGGACTAAAATTATATTGTGTATATATGTTTGTTGCTTTATTGTCAATGTGTCAGAGATTTGTATGATGGCAGTAATAACAACACTAACAGGAAAAGTCTAAAAAAGAATAATTCTAACAAAAAATAAACTGAACTTACATTAGAGATTCTATTAGAGGTGTCCTGGGAGATTTCTCCTTACCTTTCTGAAAACCGTATATCTGGCTGTAGGATGATTGGCTGCTAGGGATGATTGGATCTTTTGAAAATTGAATTCCCTGACACTGCAGAATTTTCTCTCAAAAATCGATTCACGGCGAATATATTTGTGTGAATCTCAGTACTGAAAAACTTGTAATTGCTCAGAAAATACATGTGGGGGAGAAGGAAGAATGGAAACTTTGTTGACTTTTAACTTTTACTCTACAGAAGAGAGAGAGAGGACCTCATTGACCTTAAGAGCTTTCACTCTACAGGACAGAGGACCCCACTGACCATAAGAGCTTACACTCTACAGAAAAGAAAGAAGACCTCACTGACCTTAAGAGCTTTCACTCTACAGGAGAGAGAGAGAGCCTCCCTGACCATAAGAGCTTACACTCTACAGGAGAGAGAGAGAGGACCCCACAGACCATAAGAGCTTAAACTCTACAGGAGAGAGAGAGGACCCCGCTGACCATAAGAGCTTACACTTTACAGGAGAGAGAGAGAGGACCCCACAGACCATAAGAGCTTATACTATACAGGAGAGAGAGAGGACCCCACTGACCTTAAGAGCTTTTACTCTACACAAGAGATAGAGGACCTCCCTGACCATAAGAGCTTACACTCTACAGGAGAGAGAGGGGACCCCACTGACCATAAGAGCTTATACTCTACAGGAGAGAGAGAGGACCCCACTGACCTTAAGAGCTTTTACTCTACACGAGAGACAGAGGTCCTCCCTGACCATAAGAGCTTACACTCTACAAGAGAGAGAGAGGACCTCGCTGACCATAAGAGCTTACACTCTACAGGAGAGAGAGAGGAGCCCACTGACCATAAGAGCTTATACTCTACAGGAGAGAGAGAGGACCTCACTGACCTTAAGAGCTTTTACTCTACGCGAGAGACAGAGGACCTCCCTGACCATAAGAGCTTACACTCTACAGGAGAGAGAGAGGACCTAGCTGACCATAAGAGCTTACACTCTACAGAAGAGAGAGAGAGGACCTCACTGACCTTAAGAGCTTACACTCTACAGAAGAGAAAGAGAGGACCTCGCTGACCATGAGAGCTTACACTCTTTGGGACAGGAGGATCTGGCTAATCATAAGACCTTACATAGTACAGAAGAGAGAGAGGACATTGCTCATCATTAGAGCTTACACTCTTCATGAGGGTTTTTAATATCAGACAGCGTATGATCATCCCGATCAGGGTCACAATTTGCTGTAAAATATTTTTTTTGTATTCCTCATTGAGGGCTTAAATGTTTGGGTAAGGACCATCCAATAAACTCCACATCCTGTATTGTATCTTCTCCGATTGATATTGGGTCAAGGATAAGTCACAAGAGTGTCACTGTCATCTTCTATATAACAGTTTCTTCGAAATTTGCCATGAACCATCACGTGCTTTGTTTTTCCTTAATTTGGGTAAGTCTCTATGTGAATACAAATGCAATAATGCAGATGTAAATAAATTATTTTATTTTTGGATCAAATCTATTTTTCAAAATAGTCTTGCCTAATGGTATTTTACTTTGTTTTCTTGCAGACTATTTTATAGCTACTACAATCTCGATGTCCCTGCTATATATTTACTTTGAATTGTGGTGGCTATTATTTGTGTAGTGTCAAAATAACAATAGAAATAGTGTATCAAAGGAAATAATGGTTCTTCTAGTTTGATAAGTGCTATCAAAGGTATGCACTCAAATGTGAAAACTGAGCTGGAAATAATGTGCTTCAAGGGAAAAATAGTCCAAAAAGCCAAGGCATCACTGCGGTTTGGGACAAAAATGGTCAGTGTTTAGACGTTTACCTTTATCATTAAAAATAGTAAAGGTTAAAAGCAACTCCGTCTACAGAAAATTTTGAATAGTTCCTTTCATTTTTTTTCTTTCATCCATAATAATTTTAGAAAGTGATTAAAATACTTTAAAGTGTGTTTCCAAATCACATGACTCAATTTCTTATAATAAACTTAAAGTATGGTGATTTTCAGCTTGTGTACATACTGATTTCATAGCTTGTATGCATGTCAGGTAAAATAAAGATGTAGATTGCTAAATTTTGCTGCAAATATGAAAAAAAAAACTTCTCAAACACTTTGGATGCTAAAATTCATGTATCGAAAAGTCTTCTGGAAGAGTAGTCTCCTTGTTGAAAATGATCAATGCTTTTGTGTTCTTTTTTGTCTTTTTGTAGAACTTTTATTGTGTTCACATTAATGTACTTTATATTTCCCTATTTCCCTAAACAAAATGATGATTGTGTCTTAATATTTTTAAGCTTAATTTACAGTCTAAGAGATGCATTTTAATCCCTTTTTATTTTTTTTTAAATTGAAATTTGCCTGTTTTGTAAGAGTTGGATACAGAAAATCCAGTATGACCCCCTTCACATGTCATGATGTTTCCGGTACTGGAAAACCAGGACTGGTATTATCCGTGTCCATGTGTCTGTGTGTACGTGTGCATCATTCGTGTGCAATCTGTGTGTAGGTGTTACATTATCCAGACCCAGGAGTCTGATCAAGACTTTAGTCTGATCCATGTATCTTTCAAATTCCATCTTTCAAATTACAGATTTCTAATTACTATACTTTACTATACTTTGAATTAGACTTGAATTCTAGAGTGCATTTAGCCACTCCTCACTGCTACAATATTATCATCATCATCATTTGTTCCATCTAATCGAGCTGTTCTCCTCTTCCCACAGGTATGCACTGACTTTCCCCAACTCTAACTGGATCCTGAATGTCTCTGTATATTGCATTGATTTTCTATGGTATGCACTGACTTTCCCCAACTCTCCCTGGATCCTAAATGTCTCTGTATATTGCATTGATTTTCTACGTATGCACTGA